>NC_046683.1:63856928-64164193 GCF_009870125.1 Drosophila pseudoobscura | reverse complement strand
ACCCCGAACCCCAAAGCGAAGTGATGTGATGAGGGTGTCGGTGTCGTCGCAAAGGGTAAACCGCAAGTTGGAAAAACATTCGACTATCTTTTAGGCCTGAGAGGCAGAAGTAAGGAGCCAGGAGAGAGCGCGCATAACGACTTGAAATCCTTTTAATTCACGACAGGCGTAAGGATAAAAGACAGAGAGACAGAACCCAATGAATGAATCGGGAGTGGAAAAAATTGGGCATGAAATGGTTAGTACGCAAAAGGGGAAAACGTAGCGCAAAATAAGATCACGTAGTCGTCTGTGCGCTGCCACAAGAGGCAGGCAGTAGGCAGGAGGCAGAGGCAGAGATGTAGGCCCTGTGAATGGAGCAAGTGAAGCATGGAGCAGACAACGTTTGTGGAGTTTGCACAGTGTGTCTGCCCCGAAGGCAGCTGTAACGAGGCAGGAGCCACAGCCAGTGAGCCAGTCAGCCAGTCAGCCAGAGATCTGGCTACGATGAGGACTACATCGGAGTCGGAGTGTAAGTCAATTTTGACCGCGGGCTATTGCTTTAGCTGATGAGCCCAGGCGTACGTCCCTCCCTCCGTCCGTCCGTCCGTCCTTCAGTCTGTCTATTCGTCAGGGGAGCACTGCAGTTGTATTGATTTCCTTCAGTTTTTTCCTCTCAGCTGAGAGAGATTCGGCGGGGAGGGGGCTCGCCATCGGGTGGTAGATTTAAACTTTAAGTTTTATGGGCATCCTTGGGAAAAAACGAACGGGGTTCGTTCTATGGGGCGCAGTTGATCATGATAAATCAATGCGTGCAAAACGCACACGTACGAGACCGAAGAGCGCATTGAGGATGGAGAAGGCTACACACACACACACACACTAACACACTAACACACCGCTACACTGCACTCACACACTCGCATAGTAGAGCGTGCCGAAACGTGACGCAATTTACTGCCAGAACTTGACTTAAGTTCGGGGTCTAGAACGCCGTCCCCCAAAACGGTGCGAGTATCTTTCACCCTCAACTCCGTAGAGCACAACCCCACGAAGGATACGAATCGCTAGGACTTTCCTTCGTTCCGTTCCTTTTTTAAGAATAACAGTAACAGTTATTTTTTTAAGGTTTAGCTTAAGCTTTTGTGTAAATAAACGACCACAGTCGTGCCACCACCGCCACAACCACCCGACAAAAATGAAAGAAACTCCAATGGGCAGAGCAGAGCAGAGCAGAGCAGGGCTGGGCAGGCCGGGCCAGGGCAGGGCAGAGGGTTCGTTTCTTAGTCGTTTCGGGCAATTCATTCATTCAATTTACGCGACACCCCTTATTGAGCAAGTGATGAGGAAAGTCCTCCTTCGCCTCCTCTGGGCTTGGGTAATTTATATTGGATACAGTGAGGCCTGCCCCGAGGAGAACGCATACCTCTGCCGCTCTGACTCTGACCCCTTAGAGGGTGCCCACTGTGCTGGGCATAGAAGTGTGCTATATGGGTCGCAATATTGTATTTGTACGTATTTTAAAGTCGACTCAAGTGCGCTTTTGACTTGCAACTTTGCCGAGTGGCATTTAAAGACAGAGTCCCTGCCCCGACTGCGGCTACTGTTGCACGTGTTACGCGCCACAATTGCGGCCACGTGTGTTTTGATTTGCAGCGAGCGGCTTCTCTCACTAATGCCGCCTGATGGCATGGTGGAGGTGCACCCTCCAGGGCACATGATGCAGCATTAAATTGCCGCATTGTGTCTGGCAGGCGGGAGATTCCCTTCGTTTTTTTTATTTTTTCCATTTTGAGTCGGGGTAAGCAGCACAGACTGCTGCTGTGTGGGGCAGCATTTTTATTTGATTAGCTTAGCGCGCAAAAAAGAGTCCTGCGGCGACGTGTGGCCGATGGATTTGATGAACGGCTGCTGCCCATGGCCATGGCCATGGCCCATTCGCCCATCCACTGGGCCGCCTTGTGGCACACACACACACACACACACACGCACACACTTGATTAGTTGCCTCGGCTTGGCGCTGCTGCTTTTTAAGCTTAGTGGCTGTCAAAATATTTCTCGTAATAAATTCTTCTGCTTTTTTGTTAGCCATTGAAGGGAAATTGAATTAAATTGCTGAAAGAGAAAATGCATATAAATTGTAGTTGGCCCTTGAGATTGTGATCGCTGAAGGAGAAGCTACAGGAGAATGGGGAAAAGCCAGGCGAGTGCTCAAGTATGGTATGCAAAGTACTCTTCCAACTGTGACTCTTATACGTATTAGTATACTCATATGCGTATAAGAACCGCCTTGCTATGCGCTTCCCATATTTTCCACCCAAACTCTTTCCTTTCCCTCTTTCAGCTAAGGGAAAAGGGAAAGGAAACCGTGTAAATGCTTCCTGAAATATGGTACTGTAAAGTACTCTTCTAATCCACTCTCTCCGTCTTATATTAGTATACTCTTAAACGTATACGTACCGCCTTTCTATGCGATTCTCATGGTTTCCACCAAAGCTCTTTCTTTGCAAGTTCCCTGTTCCGCACTTATCTTATCCCAACCCTTCAGCTGAAGAAAAAGGCAAAGGAAACCGAGGAAATGCTTCCTGAAATATAGTACTGCAAAGTACTGTTCTAACCCACTCCCTCCGTCTTATATTAGTATACTCTTATACGCCTTTCTATGCGCTTTCCATGCTTTCCACTTGGTCTCCTAGCAACGCGCCCGTCCATGCACCTAGCCTATTTCCCACCTGGCCCCCTCTCTTTCCACACTTCTTATTCTGGCTTCTCCCTGCTATTGTCTATTGCCACACTCACATCCAAAATCAATTGAAAGCAACTCAATCATCATGATCGTATTCAAATTATTTGCCCCCTGACTTCCATCAGCTCGAAATAATCATTTGCCCGAGAGATACAATTGCCCGTGTGGGTCAACGAACTGCAATGATTATTCAGAAACAGCAAGTCACACACTCAAACACTCGCACACCGACTGACTGACTGACTGAGAAAACACCCACAACATTCAGAGTATTCAAATTGACCCAAAGTAAAACGTTGATTTTAAGCGCCATTTAATCAACGCTTGCAGCTTTTAAGCTTTGTTTTATTTTATAATTTGTCTTGAACAAAATTAGAATTTTAAATGATATTTCAAGAGTAGTTTGTGTGCGAGTGTGTGTGTTTTGCATATTCAGTGTGTATGTGTGTGTGGATGTCAAGGCCCGAAGGCACGTCTGTGACGTCACTAGCATAATATCCAAAGCGGCAGAGGCAGAGGCAGAGGCAGAAGCACATGCACGTTAATTATACGCCATGTAGTACGTTGTACGTTGCCCGTCCTGTTCGCTCTCCCTCTATCGTATTGGAAATTATTAATTTTGTGTCTGCTCGCTGTCTGGGTCAGTAGCAGCACAAGTAGCTTCAGATACGGATACGTACTAGCAGTACTGCCAGTGCGGCTACCGCTCCGCTTCAGCATAATTTAACTACAACGCGGGAAATGAAATTGAAATTCAAATTTCAGTTGGGAGCGAAGCTCTACTCGTGCCGCGCGTTGTGTTGGAAAATGGATAAAAATTTAAATGCGCGCCACACAGACACACACACTGCCACACAGTGGGGCAGCAGAGAGCCCAAAGAGAGTGAGAGGCCGACTACTGGCCAGAGCCAGAGCCAGAGTCAGAGCCAGAGTCACTTAAACTATTCATTTATACAAATTAATTCAATTATGCGTATTACGTACGCGTTTGTAAAGCGCAGTCGCCAAAGCCCGGCACCCGCTCACCCGCCTCCCCCCCGCATTCTTCGACCGGGAGAGACAGCAGTGCCCCCGAGAGACAGTGCCAGTGCCAGTGGCAGTGGCAGTGGCAATGCCAGTAGTATTCCCTTTACAATTTCTGCTCGCGTACGAAATTTCACTTAAAGTTAATTGTTCAAGTTCAAGTTCAACGTAACATAATAATGCCACACGAGAGGCAGCAGCAGCAGCAGCAGCAGGCACACTGTTGCTGCAACTCGAGGAACGGACCAGCAGGCAGCTGGCAGCGGCAGCAAGCAGCGGCAGCGGAGCAAAATTATAATAAATTATTATTCCTTTTCGTTTGATTTTTATGCAGATTTTTTTAGGCTGTTTTACCCGGCACTTGTGGCGGCAGTTGCCGGCAGTCGTCGACAGTCGACTGTTGGCAGCAGTCTCTCCCGCGTTTGGCAGGAGACTTGCGGCATATGAATGGATATGTTCGGCCGTGAAGATGTCTTGTTTCGGCATTTGTCAATTGATTTTTAAGATGCCGATCGGTCGGTGTGTGTTTCCATAAGTATTCCGATTTAATTTCCACGCTCAGGAAGTTTTCTATGTGTGTTTTCTGCTAAATTTGCAACTTCCTGTCAAGAAAGACCACAGGAATAACCTGCCCAGGGAACTGAGGAGACACGATTGCTGCTGCTGCTGTTGCTGCTGCTGCAAGAAATTCCCGGAGGCAGGCTTTTGTCAGGCAATTTGAAAAGCGAAATGAAGTAGAGAGAAAGAACGACAGCGGACAGCGGACAGCGACAGGAGCTGGCCTGCAACAACGTTGTAGGCCATTTGATTAACAAATGGCCAAACGCAAACGAAATTGATCGAAATTCGCCAAAGGAATACTCATACTCTGGTAGTACAAGAAGACAAACGCCGGTGGAGGGGAGAAACAAGGCTGCTAGGAGGCCTAGAAAAAGCCAAAGTAAATTATGGCAAACAAGTTTTGGCCGGCGGGCAACAATTTTGTCGCTGTGGCAGCCGCTGCTGCTGCTGCTGCTGCTGCTGGAGCTGCTGCTGCTCCGGGGATGCGCTGCTGGAACAACACTAAACATCCAGATAGAATCACTAGAGAACCTTGTCGATGTCGTCCGTCGTCGTCGTCGTAGTTGCAGTCGCTGTGGCTCTCGTTGTTGTAGTTGTCGCTGTCGTTGTCGTAGTCGTAGTTGCAGTCGCCCAGACGATGGAGAAGAGATTGCAGCAATTAACGCTAATTAAATGCGCTTCAGTTTATGTTTCATGTGGCGATATTTCAGTTGTCTAGCGCGATAATTAAATCGCTTGGATCCATTTGCATAACAAATTTGCTCTCAGAGCAGTCTATGTCTCCTCTTTGGGGTGGCATGCCCATGGCCCCCGGCGGGGGGGCGGGGGAGGGCGTTCAGTGCCCGAATTCCATCCGAAAATGCAATTGCAACTAAAAATGAGTTCAAGTCCGCGTCTGTCTGCCGTTTGTTTGCCATTTGGTCACTGTTCCTGGTTACGGGATTTGGTTGTGCGGGTTTGCGGGGTGTTGAGGGGTGTTGAGGGGGTCGGGAGTGGGTGGGTACTGGGCGCCGGGCTCCGGGTTCGAGCGGGCCTGGTGTTGGCTCAACAAATTTTCACTTTCACTTGGGCCGTCAGAGTTTTCCAGGCTAAAGGCGAAACTTTGTTGGCTGTTGGCGCAACATCCTTTGCATACGGAAACAGCCGCACGACACATTGTCCTCCATTCAACTCTTTGGTGTGCTCTCTCTCTCTGGCAATCTCTCTCTTTCTCTCTCTCGCCTTCTCTTTCTCTCTTGATGGCTGGGGACTGCCAACCTGACCGAAATTCCAAATGGCGTGCACGAGCGAGACGGCAGCTGCTGCTGCTGTACGGTACGTTGTAGTACGACGATGATGACGTCGACGACGGGGTCCCGCTGAAACGTTGCTTGCATTTCAAAGATGGATTTTAATATTCTGCATGTGTGGAAAGGTCGCTGGCCGGTCTCGGGGCACGGACTCCTGCCACTGCCTCTCTCCTTCTGGCTTCTGGCTTCTGCCAGTTGGCATGGCTGTTATCCTTTTTCATCCCCCCAGTCCCCCCTCTCTGCTCTCCTTTTTGTACTCCCCTTTTTTTCTACGTCACCTTGATTTTGTCTGTGGCAGTGACCATGAATATATGTATAGATATATATGTATACACGATAGAGTCAGGCCATGTTTAGCCCACTTTGCATTGCCATCAAGTTGAATAAGACATGAATATCAAATTGTTTGAGCAGTCTACATACTTTCTTGGCCTGGCAACACATATTAAAGGTTTAGCCAACACTAGTGGGCGATGGTTGTCTGGCAAATGGTTAGGGAATTATATCAGATTACAGAGATCCACTTGGGATAAGCACAGGCCACTGGAAACATCATAAAATTACTTAAAATTTGTATTAATATACTTCAGGGTCATTTTGGAGGCGCTGAACCAGCACATATTCCATCATTAGCCAACACTTTTGAGTAATGTTGGTATAAGAAGCAGCTATAGACATGGTATTTGGAGAACTGCACTCGGTATGAGGATAAGCCACATAAAACCTTCTATAAAATCCATCTGGGTCCTTTTGCAGGCGCTTAACGAACATATATTTCATCTTTAGCCAACACTTCTGGGCAATGTTGGTATACGAAATAGCTCTACACATGATATTGTATAGAAATCCACTCGGAATGAGGATAGGCCACATAAATCCCTCTAACATTAATCGGAATTAATACATTTTAAGCTCTTATCACATCTTTGAAGTTACCAAGAAATAGTTAAAGAATAAATTGTGAGCTCACACAAGAACCATCGAACGATAATCATAAACCACCAGAAAGATCCTTAAATTACTTAAAATAACAATGGACACATTTTGCAGTTATTTTTCAGTTGCTTTACAACACTGACCCACCTCCCGGTGCTTCCAATTTGTGGCTGTAAGCATTTTGAATGCCTAAAAATATGAAGACAAAGCCACAAAACCGGACAAAACAGGACATGGCCACACAATAAGAATGAGACGAAGCGGAAAAAGCACAAAATTAAAGTTAAACGTTGTCCAGGATGCACGACTGGAGACACACTGGACAATAGGCGGGGAGGCCAGGGCCATTGCTGGAGACAATGGAAGTTAATATATGGGAAGATATAATAACTTCCGGTAATTTCAATTTTGCGAGAGCGAGAGCGAGCACGGATAGAGACGGAGACTAAGATGGAGATGTCATGTCAGGCTTTGTTTGAGCCTTCCACAGTCCATATATCATTGAGTTTTTGCGGAGGTGGAGGGTGCCGGGTGCAGGGTGGAGAATGATACTTAGCCAGCTACTTGCCTGACCATAAACTCCCAGATAAAGGAGACCCATCGAGCGACCCATCGGCCCGTAGGCAAATGAAATGTGTAACGTTTTCCAAGTTTGAAAAGCGTGAAAAATTCGTAGTGGGACAGGGAGAAAAATAATATAAGTAAACTGCACATGTCAGAAAGTCAGAAAGGCGTCGGCGTCGGCATCGGCGTCGGGGTATGGGTTTCAGTTTTTTTTTTTTCTTTTTTGGGCCATGAGCCATGGGGCATGGGTTGGTGGCATGACGAACCCAGGTCGATGATGATTCGAGTGGAGGGCCTGTCAGTGGCAAAGTCAAGACTTGGCCAAGTCATTTTTTTTTTTTTTTCTATTCGTGCGCGGCTCTGCGTTGTAGAGCTTCTCCTCCACGACACTAAGAAGCAATAAACCTAAAGGGAAATGTAATAAACGAGAAAATCTTGTACGTGACCAACCGCATCAGGCATCGCAGGGTTGCCAGCCTCGGCTCCGGCACAGGGCTGCCAAGGGTTGGCACAAATGGACTTTTGCGAATGGAAACCAAAACAAAAAAAAAAACAAAACCAAGTGGGAGAGAGATCCCCGAAAGCGGAAGCATTTTAAAGCGTAACGCAGAAGAGGGGCGGGGGGGTCGCAACACCCAAAAAACGAAATTCAAAATAATACAAAAAAAAAGAAGTATTCCTAATCGATAACGTGTGTGTTGGTGTGTGTGCGTGTGTGTGTGGCAGAGGAACGTGTGGCCCACACAGCAGCAGTGGCAGTGGCAGCAGCAGCGGAGCGAAGAAATCTCCACTACTTAGGCACAATTTGGATGGTTATGGCCCACCAGAGACCAGAATCGATTTCGGCGAAACGTTTGCCACTGCCACTGCCACTGCCACAGCCACACTGCCTCCTCAAATTCTACGAATGAATTTTGTTCGTTTGGGCGTTAAGCAAACTTTTTTTTTGTCGGTTTCCCTGCTGCCGCTGCTGCTGCTGCTGTCCTGCACAGCATCGCTGATAAGACGATGCCCAAAACCAAAACCCAAACCGAAGCCCAAGTCCATGTCCAAGTCCAAGTCCAACGCGAAGTCCAAGTGGAGGAAGTCTTACGTGGAAATCAAAGCACAGAAAAAGAGCACAGGAGTCCGTCCTCTGGCTTTGTTGACCAGGTTTTGAGCCTTAACTGTGATTTCTTCTTAATGGCGTGACACTAGACAACAGTAGCGGTGGCATCTCCAGCAGTGGTATCTGCAGCGGCCGCAGCTGTAGCTGTAGCTGTAGCTGCAACAACTCGTTGCAACAAGGCTTAATTACTCACTGGGAAATCGTTCATCGCTGGAACACCCAGGCAGGCAGCAGGAGGATCACCCTCTCCCTCTCCCGCTCCCTCTACCACTCTGATGCTTCCACTGAGATTTGCATGTGGACGGTGCCCCCCCATGGGGCACTGCCATATCGTAACAGTAAAAGAAATCCATTCCACAGACATTATACAGCCATAAAAATTGTAGCCCTGGCTCTGTCCAAATTGTCATAAGGCGATTTGTACAATGGCTTTCATTAAATTGAAGCGCATTTTTAATAAAGCGTAAAAAAAACCCCTCGCCCCACCCCCCACCCCATCCCGGGGAAAAACAAGAAAGAACTTTGCATAGGAAAATGGGGGGGGGGAGAAAAGCCAGCGAGAGGACTATCCCCCGTCCTGCGGAACATTGTGTTTAGCTCCCGCGACAATTTTAATTTAATGATGCGGACTTAGTCCTTGTAATGGCCATCGCCGGGCAGACGGCAGTCCTTCGATCCGCGTGTCCTTTGCGCTACGTTTGTTAAATTAACAGCCGCGTTTGTCATTTGCTGGGGAGGACACAAAAAAAAAACACCATCCAGCTGAAAAGCGGGGCACAGGAATCGACGAGGCAAAATAAAAATAAAAAATAAAAAAGAAAGAAAGAAAAAAACGAAGCAAATAAAAGCATATGGAACCCACAGTCGGGAACAACCGGGAAATTAATTTAAATGATTTTTATGATGTCATTGCGCAACTGAGACGACGATTCGCTGGCGCCCTCCGCCCTGCCTTCCCCCTTCCCCTGGTCAGTAGTCCCTCGCCGGAAAAGACCAAAAAACTGAAACAATTTTTATACAATTATTTTTCACATTCTTTTTTTTGTTTTTGTTTTTGTTTTGTGTTTAGTATAAAATCTACACAAAACAAACTCTTAACTGCCGGAGTTTGTTTGCCCTTTAGCTACTGATGTTTTTTTGATGCTGCTGCGGCTGCTGCAGTAGCTACGAGCGGTAACGAAATTCACGGTAGGAGATAAAAATGTTGCAAATCGAAGCAACGATCAACAACCGGAGGTGATGAGCCGGCCAGGGGTACGGCCGGGCCGAAACGGTGCACCGCAACGAAGAACCGAAACCGAAGATCAAGAGGCAAAGGCAGAGGCAGTGGCATCCACAAGTCTGCAGTTGGATCGCAAAGCAATTGGATGTGCTGCCTCCTGGAGGCACTGCAGGCACAAATCGAATCGAATCGAATGAAATTTGTATGCTCTTCTGGGTGGGGTTGGAGTTTTTTCCGATGGCTTTTAATGGCTTTGAATTGAATTTAATGCGATTTATTACCATCAAAAAGTGTGTCTAAATTTGGCCCAAAAACAAAACAACAAATAATTTAGCTATTTTTTGGTAAAGTATAAATCAGTATCCAACAGATAATCCTACAATCCCACATACAAATCGATGAAAGGTTCTTCAGAAAGAACAGAACATACCCCGAAATATCTCTTAAAATTAGGGCATTAGATATTTTCATTTCTAGAGCTCTTACCGTATAATATTTACTGGGGATTCTACCTTTCAGAAAAAACTTCTGAATTTATCTTTTAAATGTATGAAATATTTCAAAAAAAATCTAGATCCTACATCGAATCCCTGCACTCCGTTAATGCCTATTCGTATTCCCATTTCGGTGACATTTCCCTGGCAGACTTTTGACCTTTACGTAACCCCAACAAAACGCCGGATAGCCCCGCTGGAGAGGGTATTGCTCTTGAGAGGTCCGCCCGGCAAAGGCGAATGAAACTGAGACAAATGTGATAACCACGCAGCGATACGAGTACGAGGCATACTCATCGCACACCGCAGACAGCCTTCTGCCTCCAAAGACACGACGCCAACATTGATGACGACAACAGCCCCAGAAGGAGGAGGGGCAAAAGGATGGCCAGCCATGGGGATGGGGAGGGGATGGAGGCCCGTTTGGTTGAGAAACTTCATGCACGGCACACAGAGAATTTATTGTCGATTTGGCGAGGTGTATCGACAACGCAACTGCTACTGGGCACACGGAGTGCACACAGAGAGCAATGCAGGCGCTGCCGCTACAGGCCTATCGGCCAGTGCAAATCTGCATCCGAAGCGAAACGGAAAGAGACAGAAGACAGGAGAGAGGAGAGAGGAGAGACGGTGGAGCCCCACCGAAGAGAGCGGCAAGAAGAAGTCTCAGTCTCTTCTGCTGAGGTTTTAATTTGTACGCTGGTCCATGGGTACATGGCTTCTGCGGCTGCTTCTGCGCACCGAAAGGATGTGGGGAGGTGATGAGATGAAGTGCAGCTCCAGTTGGGGCCTCGGCCTCTGCCTCTGCATCGCGCGGGTTTCGGCCCCGGCACCGGCAATGGCCTGGCCTGGCCTGGCCTTCCATGCGCACAAGTTTCCTGATTTGCGCACTGATAAGCCAGCCGCATGCCGCATGCCGAATGCCGCATGAGCGCGGTGGCAAGTGACTCCACAGTTGCGGGGCTCCCGGCATGATAAAGCCTCCCGAAAAGTGTGGATTATTTCATTTTGCTACGTTTTGTAGCCGCCCGCTGATGGCTGGGGCATGCTGCAGCCTGCTGTAGCCTGCTGTAGCCCGGTGCAGCCTGCTGTTGCCTCTGAAGCCTCGCGCTTCTGCTGTTGTTTTGCGGGTAATGAATAAATTTGCGCAATTTGTTAAGTGAATTCCTTTGTAGCGCGATTTTTTACGAGTCCGTTCGGTCTCTCTGTGTGTCTGTGGCGCTTTGGATCTGCGGCAAGGAGGTACGGTGCAAAGTGTGGAGAATTCTGCATAGAATGCAGCATAGCTAATGGCAGAGCAATTCTCAGGTGTCTTTTCAGACAGATTTTTGAGGGTCTAATCGAATCTGTTAAATAATTTCCATTTTTCTTGAGTATTCCAAAACATGAATTTCAAGCATATTTTAAGCTATTATAAATAATCTTCTCCTCTTTGAAAATCGTATTTATTTTCGATATTTACATCCTTTTATCAGATGCTCGTATGGCAAGACATTTATGGCACCTTCCTGGCTTCCTTGCCCTATAAATCCCCCACTCCCCTCTCTCTCTCTCTGCCCACAGCGCACTCTGTGCACAAGACATAACAAGGCATTTAAATGCATTTCCTAATCACCGAACCTCACCTCACCGCAACACACCAGGCAGCAGACTTCACCTCGAGACTTACTCAAGACCTAACCCTTTTGCTGGCATTTCCCATAAAATCTCGGCACTTCCGCTACCAACAAGAATACTACATACGAGCACAAGCAGAATATTCATGCAACAGCAGGGCAGGGCCAGGCAGGGTACGGGCAACGGGTGCGGGTTGCATCGAATGCTCTTCCTGCAACAATTTCCGCTTTGCTCTGGGTGCCGGCTGGCGCTCTCTCTCTCCGTTCCGTCGGTCTCTAAGTCTAACAAATTCAAATTAGAAAATCCCAACATAAATATCTATGCATTCAGTCCGTTCTCCGTTCTCCGTTCTCGAATCTCTCCCTTCCTTCCTTCCGCATCGTATGGGTACGGGTATGGGTACGGGTACGGGTGGCTTGTAGTGCCCCGTGTTCAACAATAGATGTCGCTGGGCTGTGATTGCAGCAGGCCCCTGCCCTGTGTTGCATGTGGCAGGCATGTGTGAGTGTGTGAAGAAGGGTTGCAAAATGCACCCTCGTGCATGGCTCTGTATCTGTGTCTGATTTTTGCTGGAATTCAAAAGATTTACAAATACTTGTGCACTCCTTTGGCAGTTGCACTTAAGCAGGGATCCTTACTCATCTCAGGCAGCGGCAGCCTCCTTAAGTGCAACCCCCGGGGCGGTGTGGCACCACTCTCGGTTCTCTCCCTCTCTCTCTCTGTCCCTCTCTCTCTCTCTCTGTCTCTTTATCTGAACCGCTGAACCAATAAAAATGTACATCCAAAGTTGGGTGGGGGGTTCTTTAAAGCAAAGATACTTGTCGTCAGCAGAAAATTGTTCACCTCTTCACTGCCTTCGAACAGACACTCCACAATCGCTCGCTCACTCACTCGCTCGCTCCTTGGGTTATCCTTTTCGGTGCGGAGCGGAGCGGGGCTCTGGTTTTCGCTTGATTTTCTTTTTTTTCTCCTTTTTTTTACAGCACCCCAGCGTCTTGTCAGACCGAAATGTTTGTTCTGTTGTGTTCTCCACTGTATTTGTCTTTGCGTTGCGTTGCGTTGGGTTTTTTTTTTTTTTTTGTGTTTTATATATTTTTCTTTTGGTTTTTTACATTGCTCGATTTTTGTTTATTTCGCTGACGAGGCAAAAGCGGAGAAACGCCACGAAATTGTCAATACAGGGGCCACATGACAGGGAAAGAGGTAGAGCCGTATACTACGAACAAATCTGCAAAGGAAGGATACTTTCAAGTCGAATCTTTGGATACTCTGGCAAAAGTAGGACCTTTGTACGGGAGCTATATGATATTTCATTCGATTTTGATCATGGGATGATGGGTGAAGCTTCTTGGGAATATCTTGAGACAGGCCTAATGAAAAACCTTTTCTAGGGAACATATATCCAGTACATACAACACACAAAAGAGAATCTCCAGGAGTCTTGTTTTAGCAGGATCTTTCCTTATCTCAAAAGAGTCTGAACAGAAGGGTTTTTCACAGAAACGTATATCAACCTTTAGGCATTCCAAATCCTTCTCCTTATTCTTCTCAGCATTCCATAAATCAGATCAAAATCGTAATATCCCCCATCGTAGAGTATAAAAACGGGCGGGCAAAGGACGCGCGCACCCACATTACGAGGCACTGTGGATATTTTATGAGTGGAGCTGCTGCTGCTGCTGCTGCTGCTCCTGGAAACCTTCTCCTCATCGACTCGAAGGGTTAACAATGGCGCTGGTACGTCCAGCATCGCATCCTCCACCTCAGTGGCTGCTGCCGCTTCTGCTGTCATATGCAAAAAGCAAGAGAGAAGCGCAGAGAAAGCAGAGGGGGGGAGGGTGGAGGTGGGAGCGACAACAAGGACAGCCGGGAGCAACACTTTTGATAACATTTTATTACAACGTACTCGTAGGTGTGATTTTTATGGTTTTTGCTATGCTCAACGGATTTTTCTTCTTTTCCTCTTTCCTTATTTTTTTTTTGTTTTTTTTTTTGTCCTTTTACAGCTTCTGGTTATTGTTGCTGTTGTCTATGGCTGATTGCATTGGGGGTGTGGTGTGGTTTGGGGTGGGGGGTTTAGGGTTAAGGGATAGCCGCTGGGTGGGTGGGGAGCGTGTTCGGGTTAAAGGACAATCGCTGTGATAAGAATCAGTTCTGTGGTTGAGTGAAATTTAAGGGACTTTCCGATGGGAAATCAAAAGGGGCTTGCGTTTCCCAGAAACACTCGAAGATTTCCGCAAAAAGATTTCCCCCCCCTCACCACCGCTCCCTCCCCGCCCAACAATTATCCAACATTTCCCATTGCATTATTTAATCGCTGACTCGTAAAACCGTTAGTTTCTTTTGGCTAATTGGACAAACAATCGGATAATAAATCAATGGACTCAACCAACTCCCATGTCAACGGAGTTGATTTTCCCGTGCCCACCTCCCATGTAATTGGCCAATGTTTTATACTGTTTGCCGTTAAACAATCGCCTGTTTTTTTCGCTTGCATTTTATGATTAATATTTATATCATTATATCAATATGAAATATTTTACGGCTTTCCACCCGACAACGAAACAAAGGCACCACTGAGACTGCGACTGAAACAGAAACAGAAACTGAAATTGAAATTGAAACTGAATTATTCATGTGCCTAACGAGTAGCGAATAAAAACCGAATCAAATTATAAGAAACACAGGCTCGAACAACAACTAATTATTCATTATTTTGTACGAGATTTGCACATTAAAAAGAAAAAAAATATTGTCCGCTTGACCAAATGTGGGCCCCAGCATCGGCAGAGGCAGAGACAGCGGCATCGGTGGTCTGCCTGCCTGTCGCGTCTGGTCTCTGGTTTAGTGGGTCAAGAAATCCAGTTTATTAACATTCAAATTAATACATACAAATGACGTCTCCGCCGCCGCCGCCGATGGTGCATAATAATTAGCCGACACTGGCGCTAATGCTGCCCCAGCCCTACAGCCAATGCGTTTGGACCAAGGACCAAAATGAAAACAAAATATATACTATATTAAAAAAAAAGAGAAAAAAACACACACAGAAGAGAAGAGAACCAAGCGAGTATGAGAACAGGAGCATTAGCATAAAATTAGAATTTGTAATTGCGGCGGCGCAACAGGCGGCTGCCGCCCTGCCCTGCCCTGCCCTGCCCAGCCGTGCCCCTTGTGGCATGCGCCGTGCGCTCCTTGCCGCTTAATTAAAATGCAACCTCTGCTAGACGAGCGGCCGACCGACCAGCAAACAAGGAAGCGCCTGCGCAAAAGGACAACGCGCGCCCCAGCTTTTGAATTATTCAAATGGCAATGCGCATTGCCTTTTTGGCGTGTCGACTCTTTGATTATGCGCATAATTTTTGGTGAGAGTCGCCTCGTTCTTCTCCGTCTGATGATGCTCTGTTATGACAACGTGAGCCGCGAGGCGTGAGCCAGAGCCAGCGCCAGAGCCAGAGCCTGGGCCACAGGGACAATAATTAAGTCATGCCAATTTGTGGCAGACTACAATTTTATGCCAATTTGGCGGCAGGTTGTTGTACACATCAAAATACCAGTAACATCATATATTTCGAGCACCACTTAAGGGATCATAAAGGACTTAGTCTCGTTAATCTGTTGATAGGGTATCAAACGCTTTAAATTTCTTTAAAAATATACCAAATTCCATATAATTAAAACCTTTCAAGCCATAAATACCACAAATACACAACCAATCTTAGTACAAACCATTCCAAGACACTTCCCCTTTGGGTGGAGACCAACAAATCGAATAATCTCCCAATGCTGGTGGGTTCTGTTGGGTCTTCTGTGGCTGCCACTGATTCGATTTCCATGCAATTTTTGAATGAAAGTGCGGGAAATGTCATCCATAAACTATGCCGCCAGGTAAAAGGGTAACCGCCAATACCCAATACCGAACCCCCAAGCCCCAAGCCCCAATCCACTCTCCTGAAATGGAACTAAGCTCGAGCGCTTGTCGCACACGGCAGCGGCATCGGCAGCGGCGGTACATTTGCATGTGTAAAGTCATAAATAACGAGACAACATAACACTTAAAGCACAAACACCCAGACAAACATATAGTATAGTACATATATAGAGACACTTTGGGCTGTAGTACATACCGCTTTCGGCTGGGATGGCAGAGAGCACTCCAGTATTCTCGCTATCGAGATGCGATATATGACAGCGGTCTCCCCGAAAATGCATGAGCTACGACGAGGACGAGGACGAGGACAAGGACCAGGAGACTTTGTTTGGGGAAACGGGCTTCTCCGGGTGTTCCTGGCCCGAGCTTATCAACTGCAAAATAAAAAGAATTTATTTCTGTTAGGAACTTTGCTCGCGGGTTATGCAAAAATTTGCAAAAGGGTGAATAGATAGGAAACTGGAAAGCAAAGAACAGAGGGGCAGGGCAGGGCAGCACAATGGGGGTTTTGTGGGGGCCGGGCAGGGCAGGGCAGCAGCATAAATAAAAATAAGTAACGAGCTCCACACAAATTGATAAAACAGTGAAAGAAAATTGCCGCACAGCCACAGCACAGAATCATAAAAGGGAATGAGCCTGCGATGGTATGGGGATGGGGATTGGATGGCGAGAGTCCATATAGAAAAAGGAACAAAATATTGAACAAAAGCGTACGGGCACAAAAATGTTTGAAATTGAATTTGATAAGAATAGGGAAAACAAAAACAGGTTATGGCTCAAAACGGAATGGAATTGTTGAAAAACCACGATGAATAAATGGCAGGAGGACATGTCCAGGGAAATAAATGGGAATATACTCGTATATTTATACATATGTGTATATATGTGTGTGTGTGTGTGTGTGTATGTACAGGAGAGCGAACAGATAATGAATGTGAATGGGAAATAACGAAAGTGTATAGATAAAAGTCTAGGACAGTTTCAAGTTGTGATTGAAGCTCTAAAGATAATTCATTTGGGTATTTTGTATATTATTTATCACATTTATCAATCCTTAGATAATAGGTAACAGATATGATACCAAGAAACCCATCTATATACCACAGAATATCTACAGATAACAATCCCATTATCGTGGAATTATAGCTGGTTGGAAACTGAATTCCCTTAATTCTTTTGCCCGAACCTCGTTAAAGAACAGATCCTACTTGGATAGAGTATTATCTACTACCATAACTTTAACCGAATTCATTTCGTAATAGTCACAGATCTATTGTAAAGGCATGGTACTCTCCGAAACCTCAGAAATCTCCTTCTCCGACAAGTACAGTATGTAACAAAACACCAAAATTACAACTTTCATTCAAAATACTCGCCCTGAAAAACCCCTACCATATGTTTAGAGAGAGGAGGTCCATAGGTTAAGCCTTTTTTGCATACGGCGACGGCGACACAGTAGCAAAACCCACAGTGAAAATTTTGCAACCGAAGGCCCCTCCAGGCGAAATAATGAAATAGAATTTGGGAAAAATTCTACAATGAAAATTCGCTACAATGGCTCCTTCCAGTGGAACCACTGTGCCACTGTTCGATTGGGTTCGACCGAGGAGGGAAATAAATTAAATTTTCTAAACGACTGTGCAACAGCACCCAAAGGCGGGAACCCCGAAAGAACGGAGGAAGGCTTGAAGGAAGGACGGACGGACCGTCACAGGTTCACAATGGGATTTGCATACGCGAAAAATACGCTACGAGGAAAATTTCTTTTCACTTTTCTTTGCTTATTTTTTAGCATCCTAAGATCCTTCGTTTGTTTGTTCGTTTGCGCTGCACTGTGTCTCGAATTACGCAATAATAGCGGAGAAAGGATTACACGAGGACGGGAACAGGGACAGGACCAGGAACAGGGACAGGAACAGGAACGGCAACTAGGCAAGCAAATGCGTTTTGCATAAATTAAAAATTAGCAAGGAACAGCAGCACCCCAAAGTGCACCCTCGGTACGGGACGGGTCATAGACGTACCTCTCGTACCTCTGGTACCTCTCCTACCTCTCTATCCCTCAACACCAGTCAAAGGTGACGCATTTATGCATAAATTAGGGATCAATACCGCGAACTCCCTCCCTTTCTACCCACCCTCTTTCTTGGAGAAAAATTTGCATTACAAAAGCCACCGAGAGAGCCGGTAGACCTTTGCCAAAAGTAGGAAAAATAGAAAAAAGGTTTGCGAAAAAGACGCGAGTTTTCTTCGACATAGTAATAATAGGTCATCCATTAGAGAGGGGCCCTGCCCTGCCACCGGGGAAAGGAGCAAATTTTCGCCCGGCTGTTGACGTTCGGTGGCTAAACACAGGAGCAACCCCTAAGACGTTGGCTCTGCTCTGTCCACAGATTAGCGCTGAACCCGGGCGCGACCCCGAGGCGACCCCGAGATACAACGACAACGACGACGACGACGAAGATCTTCTTCCGATCTCAATCTCGATTCTGGCTTCAGGCTTCAGGGCGGCTCTGGTTCTCGTTGGGTTGTCTTTGATGTCACTTTTTTGTTATTTATTTGAGGCGGCATTTGATTTGCATGAGAATGAAGAAAATTGATATTTGGTCTCCGGTGCCTGTGTGTCTTCTTCGGGGCAGGACGCACGTGTTGCCGCTGCCTCACCAAAGGGGTGCCTCACACGGATAAGGGTTGCGTTGCTCTTCGCGATCACCACACATTGTGAAAATTATGCAGATGAAGGAACCTTTTTTTTTTTTTGCGCAACGCCAGGCGGAAGAAGATGAGTATTCAAATGGGTTGAGGCATCTTCTTGCCCCGACGCATCGGCCGAAGAAGTGGTAGGGTTGGTTCCTCCTCGAGCGAAGGTAATTTGCCTATGTGAGGCACACAGAAGATAGGGCAAGACGGCATCTAATGGGATGACATCTGTGTGTGCGCCACAGCCAGCCAGCCAGCGAAAGGGTGTGCCTTGCTTTTTGCATACTATTTAATTTTCCCAGGCCATCATTCCTGCCAAGGAATAAAGAAAGGGGTTGGGGTTACGTCCGAGCTGAAGAAGAGATTTTTCTTTCCCATGGAAATTCTACTGCTGCCGATGCTCGCATCCTAAGCACAAAAGACAATATTGATCGTCTATTGAAGATGCAATCAACTATGTAAAATGCCTAAACCCTTTTTGCATGCCAAAAAATCCTAAATTCAAATTAATGTGAAATTTGAATGTGCGAAATCCAAACGCTGGAGAGAGAGGATCTTCCCATCGGGAAGGGGTATCTCAAATTGACAGATACTTTCGCAAAGATGAGATCGCTTTGTTGGTGATCATTGCTGAGCACAGCAGATTTTTGTAACAGCTTTTTGGGTTTAGGGTTCCTTTTCGTATAGGGGGATGCCATTAAATTGAAGGATAGTTCCGCCAAGATGATCATAATTTTGATTACTTTTGGCAGGATGGATTTCTGTAACGTACTTTTGCAGGGCTTCGGTCTTCCATCGATGGATAGTTTTGCGAGAGGTCATAGAAAGGTTTTTTGAGTAGAAATCTTTCCTATAGAGGAGTAGCCTGGCTGCTTTTGGTGGCTGAAATCGTCCATTGAAAGGCGCAGGTGCAAGATCATATTGCTGATGATCTTTGCAAGAGTTTATCCCATCCTGATTTCGGTTGTGGGAGAGCTTTGGCAAAGTGGATTGTTATCCAGCTTTTTCTGGGTTTTCTCACGCTCAAAATCAAAGTCCGGGAATCCGTAGAAGGGTTGGGAGCAGCAGGCAACCAAGCAAGCAGCAACCCCTTGCAGCAGTCGGAGACGCCCCCGCCTGCCAAGTTAAACAACGGAACACAAAGGCAAATAATAATTTAAAAGGTTCTGTTGACGTTTCGAACTGTTGTTGACTTTTCGCCGCGCGCGAACAAAACAGCAACAACAGACACAACACCACACACACAGAGAGACAGAGACACAGAGAGAGAAATCAAACAGAGCAACGAGGAATCCACAATCCAAAACTCAAACTGCAAGTGGTTCTGGCTCTGAGGATGAACCACCAAAAAAAGGGCAAACAATGGCAGCAACAGCAGCAGCAGCAGCAGCAGCAGCAACAGCAAGTGGCAGGCATTGATGCTGCTCCTCCCCCACCTCCCACTTCCACAACAAAATCTGATTTCAACCTACCCACCCCCACCCCCTTCATTATGATTATTTGCGGTTGAGTTTTGTGGGCGCTCTTAGACGTACATGACGTACTCCTAATGATTTGATACGGGAAAAAGGATTAAAATTAAGCGCAAACTTTGGCAAGTTCTCTGGCCCTTTCGTTGATTAACTTTTCATTTGATTTATTAAGGCAAATAAACAGGCACACAGCGGTGAGGCGGTGGTAATGCCTTCGTGTATTGCTGCTAGGGTCATGAACCCTACCACCAGACAGCAGAGAGCTGCTCACAGCTGACTCACGAGATCCGATCCCCCTCCATGCCACCCCCTCCATCCTCAAAGACACAGAGCCACAGAGCTATAGAGCCACAGAGAGTCACATAGTCGGGCCGCCTGATCCAAGTGCTTAGCGCGTTAAAAGTCGCGTAGTAATTTAACGACGACGACGTGTTGTTGGCACACGCAGATGGCTATCTTCCAGATACAGATACGGCGGAGCGCGGCACAGAGAACAGCCACAGATCCGCTCTTCTCGCTCTCCAGCGATGTGCGGGTGTTGCTTTGATGGCCCCTTACAACAATTAGTAGTAGGCCCATTGAGATGTGACTACACTGGAGAGAAAAGTCGACCAACTTGGACAAGTTTGGAGAGCTTTAAGGGATACACATGGTAGAGAAATGGATGCTTTAGTCAAGATTCTTTGGCAGGATCTTTGTATGATCTTTGAAGGCTCTAGAAGCAAAGGAAACCCCGGTTTCGTAAAATTTGAAAGATTATCTATTACTGATATATATATCAACATTGATCTGGATCAGAACAGCCTGGCAGACGGCGAATATAATGTCCTGGTCACCAACTTCTTTTTAGCCCTATTTCTCTATATTTTTCGCATCTTTCGATTGTTCCAGAGGTATAAAGGGTATCCAATAGTTGCACCTTCTTTTGAGTGTACTGTTTGCTAAATTGAGGGCATTGCCTTTATGTCGGGAACCAAACGCATGATCGTTCCCTGTCTTTCAGTCTGTCTGCCTCTGCCTGTGCCTTTTTGGTGGGTGTCTCTCTTGTACGCACCCAGAAAGGTGTAAATCATGATCATGTCAATCAGTGGATCGACCAATCCTTATAGTGCACACCTCTATGGCGAACAAAAAAATTCACTTTTCATTCATTAAAAAAAGAGCAGAAAAAGAATGAAAAACTGTTGCAATTGTCGCGCCTACTTAAAGGCGCTGCCAGACGGAGATGAGACGGAGACCGAGTCGGAGTCGCAGACGGAGACGGAGACAGAGATTGTTTTGGAGCAAAACAAAGCCAAGCCAAAGGCTTAATGATATCCGCTGGCAAAAGGCTCGTCGGAGCCTCGCGGCTCCGTCATCGTCATCGTCATCGTCGTGGGCTGCCAGCCAAAGATAGACGACTCCTCTCCTGCTGCTGATGCCTTAAATCTCTTCTTGGGTTTCTGTTCTGTTGTTTTTGCTGTTGCTGTTGCTGTTGTTTTTTGTGAATGAATGCCGCAGACACAGAAGAAGTTGTAATGATCATGATGATGCTGGTGGTGCTGCGATCCATTCATGAAGCTCGCCCTGGATTCGAATTCGGGCTTTGGATTTCTGGGTGTCTTGTGTGGGGCTCTGGCTCAGGCTCTGGCTCTGGCTCTGACTCTGACGCTGGCTGTAATCAGTCCACGCAATAAAAAATGTTTGCAAGCCCCTGGCTTTTGATTCTTTTTATTGGCTGGTGGGTCTATGCTTTGTACTCGCATTGTGTTGGCTGTGGCTCTGGCTCTGTGCTTTGAAGTTTCTCGCTTTTGACAGCTTTCGAGGTGTGTTTTGCCAAGATCTCGTCGATGTTGTGGCTGGCTTTTCCTGCGTGGCGGCTGACTGGCTTGGCAGTCAGTCGTCAGTCCGTCACTCAGAGGCTGTCGATGTCTGCGTCTGCGGCGGAGCCCAGCCCCGAAAGCTGTCAATTAAATTAATTATTATTTCTGCGTTTAATGCAAAACTGTTGCATGCCAAATGCTGCTTGCTGCTTGCAGCTTGCTGCCTGCTGCAGCCAGCCCAAAGGTCGCTGTCGACGTCGCTATTTCTAAGCCAACACCTAGGCCCAGTTTTTTCTCATTTTTCTTTCTGGCTGTTTTTTTTTATATAGACTTTATTTCGGCTGGGTATGTCAAAAGTATGTCAAGCATTTCTGGCCCGCTTAATTCCCACTTTTTTCGTTTTTTTTCTTCTTTTTTTTGGTTTTAATTAATTGCCAAACCGCTGACATGTGGATGGTTCCACTAGAGCAAAGGCAAAGCCAAAGCCATCGAGGGGTTGCCTGATAACGAGACAGCAGGGAAAAACTTTATTCAGAGATTAGACGAATGGGAAATGCTCTAAAAGAAAGGCAAGGAATAGAATGAAGATTGATACGGTGGAAGGTAAGGTAAGGCATTTTCAAGGGCTAAAATTGCTAGCAAAAAGAGACTGAGATAATATTAATAAAAAATATAATAAAAGAGACAGAAATTTATAAGAAAATTCAAGCAAAGTGCAAGCCTTAAAACCTATAAAAATATGTATTTTAAGATATATATTATACCGGAACTGTTATCCGAAGAAGAAATGCAAATAAAAGTTGAAAATTATAGAAGAACATTGATAAGAAAAGGCAGAAAACACCAAAGATATTTCGAAACATTTACTTAAAATATAGTTTGGAGCCTTGATCAAACGTGCTGCCAAAGTTGGCATGCCCCAAGCCGTTGCACTTCCCCTTTTGGTACGCGTAACAAGGCAGAAGAGCTACAGCTACAGTCGTACCTATTTAAGTCGTACGTACGAGTATTTCTACACCCAGGCATATAGTGACACATTTTCCGCCCCTGTAGGCGCGATATGCGCATAATTAATGAGCCTTTTATGGTTTATTGAACCGCAAAAGGCACCAGAACAGGCGGTGGCACAGGCACACCACACACAACGTGCAACACACGGAACTGTCAGGGGGCTAGGAAGTTGAAAGTTACCTCCGTTTTGATAAGACGAAGCCACCATACCATCAGCCATCCAGCCATCAGGCCATCAGTCGTCGCCGCATCAGTGGCGGGTTGCGCTTGGCTAACTCCGTATCTGACAAGCGACTCCTCGACTCCCCGACTCACCGACTCCCGGACTACCCGACTGGCACTTGACTTGTAAATTTATGTGGCCGTCTTTATTGTTATTACATTTTGTGGTTTTGTGGGACAAAGCAAACATCGGAACAGCCAAAGGTGAACCCATGGCGAGCGGCTTGTGGAGTTCTGGACAGTTAGGAGCTATCATTTGCCATTAGTTCGGGCCAAGCGACGATAGACAAAGCCACGCTAATTGCTGTAATGATACGAGATTTAGCCATCGGGGGAGAGAGCCCACTTCTCCCATCAGGATTGAGTTTCCAATGGGGGGAACTCTTTCATTCTGTCCTTCCTTCCCTCTCCGACCCTTTTTGAAGCCATTAAAATTAATAATTTGCCACAGTCACAGAGTGGAAATTATGTTATCGGAATACTTTTTATCATCCATCTGAATTGAGCTTAATGACTGAGCGAGAGACGTGCAGGGCGGGGGTGCTGGGGTGCTGGTCTCTGCTCAGTGAATTTTGAATTTTAATTTCAAGTGTTGCCAGAAATTAATTTTCAACACAGCCACAACCCTTAATCCTTGACTCCCCTTCCTAGATGGGAGCGTAGTCGATTGCTCCTGTTGTTGCTCATCATCGTGTCATTTTATTTCATTTTATTTTTCCATAAATAAACTGCGTTGATTGTCGTCTGGGTTCCGTACCGCTCCGCTTAGCTCCTCCTCTGTGGGTGTGCCGCCCTTTCTGTGACTACCCTTAACCCTTTGCTGCCCCCAGAGTGCTTTTAAGTTGATGTCGTTGCGTTGATAAAACTGCAGACGCAACTCAAACATGAGCCAAGGGCTGGGGGTTCCTGGGGTTCCTGGGGTTCTGGGCCTCTGGAGTTCTGGAGTTTGGGTTCTGGTTTCTGGTTCCTGGTTTTCCTGCAGGATCCCCTCCTGTCCTCCCCCACCCCCCTGTTTTTGGTGCGGTTACGCTTCGTATCTTTCAAATTGTTGCCAGTTGCTGTTGTTGGCGGCTGCTGCTGCTGCTGCTGCCGCTGCTGATTGTTGACTGTGTGTGGCTGTAGAGAGCGGGGTGGGGGTGGGGGTGGGGGGTGTTCTGTTGAAGGCGTGGCATTCCACATGTGTGCTTAACAGACCGTTTGCCATTTTTGCATACATCCATACCGCACACAGGCCATATAGCAACGCACTGATTATATGGCATCCCCACATGGACACACACTTATATAAATTTAATTGACTGTGGACATGTGGTGCGGTGTGATGCGGTGTGGTACGGTGCGGTGCGGTGTGGTGCGGCGGGTTGGGGGTTACACTCTCCATCTCTTTATTGGGGGCTGGTGCTTTCAGGGGCTGTGATTCTTGAGGTTTCTGTGTGGTTAAGTTTAAATACTCGACAGCCATCAACAGCGCATAAAACATTTAACAAATGTCTGCCGGCATGTCAGTGTGTGTGTGTGTGGGTGTGTGTGTGTGTGGGAGGCATTCGACTGGGCACAAATTATCATTGCATACCCCCAGGCGCCATCTTGGAAGGGGTACGGAATATGGAAATATCTTTAAGATGCATCATTTCAGCCCATGAAACTATTCAGAATTTCCTTGCACTGAAGTATAATCCATTTAAATACAATATTTCCATCGGTTTTAGATAAGACACGACACAAAAACGAGTGAATAAACTGTGAGCCACTGCAAATACGGCGAAACAAGTCGCTCCATGAATTTCTCAGACATATATCTGTGGTAATTTTCATACTTATTCAATTTATAAATGTAATGGAGCATTAGGTATATCCCGGCAGCCACATCAAAGCCCACGACCCGACCCAAAGGGGGTGTGCCTCCCCGCCCTCTGTCCAAGATTGGGTTTGGAGTCCAAGACTCCAGCTCTCTGACTTACGCACGTACGCAGTGCTCACTCATCTTTACAAGTTCTCGACTATCTTTTTTTTTTTGTACCCCTCTGCTTTTTTTTCGGCCTTTCAGCGACAGGAAAAGGCACATGGACATGGACTGTTGACGTCAGTTGGCGGGCAGAAAAATCTTCTTCTCGGGCAACACGTAAAAATTAAAACACCAACGCGTATTCCTCCGTATTATCTTCTCTTCTGTGTCTTTTTTTTTGTGTTTTATGAATCCCTAGCCATACCCATCCATCTGTGGCATTCAACAATTTCACATTGTGCATTGCATTTTGCTTATAATCTTTTGCTGCCGCTGCCGCTGCCACTGCCGCTGCTCATGCCTCTTTCTCTGAGACGAATTGTATTGAGTGGCACTAAATATGTTGAGAAATGAGATAGAGAGAGAGAATAATGCCATGGCCATATAGCCTCCACCCCCGCCTCCACCTCCACCTCCGCCTCCTCCGCCAATGATGGGCTGGGTTGTACCTTCAACGCCAACGTAGCGTCGCGTCGCGTAGCGTCGCTTGGTTCCAAAGTCAACGTTCCTTCTGTGGCAGCACGCACGTTTTTCATTCAAACGTATGACATGGACGGGACTCTGTGGCTGCCGCTTCTCTTTTTTTCTTTCTTTTTTGTTAAACGTATCAGTGCTCATCGTTGACAACGCACGAATGAATGGAGGCAGAGGCAGAGGCAGAGGCTGCTGCTGCTGCTGCTGCTGTACAGCCGCAAAGCGAACCGTTGATCACGTTTGGCGCAGGCTTCCGGTTAAGCCCAAGCACCGGGCACCGGGCACCAGTCACCAGGCAACAGTAACCAGTCATAGGAGTCATGGAGGAGCTATGTATATAGCTGTTCTGTCTCTCAGTTACGGAGCGCGGACCTTATCACTATGGTCATACGACGACGACGCCCGCGCACGTTGATGGATCGCAACGCACGCGCGTCGTCGTCTCTTCCCCAAGTGTAAGAAATTAAAACGTTCCCAACTTGGACTTTGTTTGGCTGCGACACTGGCAATGGGCACTGGGCCCTGGGCTCTGGGCACTGCCAGTGGGATTGGGAACGGGAATGGGAATGGGAATGGGACTGGGTTTCGGTTTGGGATTGCGACGGAGAGTACGTGTTTGGCAACCCGGCGATCCTCAATTTATTTATTGTATTTTTTTTTCCTACCTATTTCTTAGCTGTTGCTGTTGCTGTTGCTGGTGTTGCTGTTGCTGGGGGGAAGTGAGCGGACGCAGTACTCGCGGGGGGAAGTCATAAATTATGTAAGTCTTCAATTGTTGCTCAGAGATTGTTTTTGGTTTTTTGTCTTCGTTTATGGCCGTGCAGTTGCTGCACGCCTCTGGCCATAAGATAGAGTTGTCAACTGTTCTTAATAGATATGGCAGAACGACAGGGTTGTCTGATTGAACCGAATGCCACAGGGATGGGTCGGCCAGGGCTGTGCCACTCTCCACAGATAGCCCACCAGCAGATAGATTACCAGCCAAGAAAGGTCTTCTATCCCTCAGGGTCGTAAGCACCAGGGATTAGGCACAAAGCTCCAGGGTTGTCAACTCCAAGCAGGGTTACCAACTGCACAACAATCAACTTTTGAAAGAAGGACAAGCCTTATCAGCGAATGCCTCAAACGAAACACAACCCACAAAACTCTCCGCACAACACTCCGACTCCGATAAGACCCCGAAAGCGAAAAAAGCCGCGCAAACAACATTTAACAACTTAGACAAAAGAAATCAGAGCGGAGCGCTACAACTGATGGCTGGTTGGGCGGAGGGTGGCGGAGGGGGTGCGGAGGGGGGCTACTGTCAAACAACTTAAAGTCTCATTTATCATGTTCCCTGTATGTGTGTGTGTGTGTGAAAACTTTAAGGGGGAAAATTTATGCACAAGCGAAAAAATAAATAAAAAAAAAACACTTGGGTGAAAATAATTTTTGCATAATTTTTCTCTTTTTTTTTGTGTGTGGGGTGGGGCGGGGCTGGGGCGACCGCACATACATGACCTACAGCAAGTTTTTGGCTACCAAAAAATGCGTGCAACAAGTGGCAGAAGCACACAGACACAGAGAGTCATAAAAATGAACAGCAGACAGCAACAACAACAGCAACAGCAACAGCAAGAACAACGACACAACGAGAAAAGCGATGAGGAATCCATAAGTCAATTTCCAAAAATTATGCAAAATTATTTAAATTGCACTGAAGGCTGAAGGCTGAAGGCCAAAGCCAAGAAATCAACAGGAGGGAGAAGTGTTTTCCCAGAGAGAAAAAGAGAGAAAAGACAGAGAGACAGAGAGAGAGGGAGAGAGTGAGAGAGTGCGAGTGTGCTCTCATTTTTGGCAAGCAAAGCGCATGCAAATGCCAAACGGAAATGGCAAACAAACCATAATGTGACGACAGCAGCAGTCGACGGCGTTGGGAGAGAGACGTCAGCCCATCCAGCCACTTCCGCTGTCGCCGTCGCCGCCGTCGACGTCATTTTCCTACCAAAAACACGAACGAAACGGCTGTCTTTTGGTAAACGAAGGATTAGATACCCTGGGATGAAGGCCACTGGAGTGTTATAGATTGAAACACTCCCAAAAACAATAAAGTTGTTCTTGCAGTCTTGAGTTTTCCACAAATTATTCCCCTAATAGCCCAATGGTAATCGGTATACAATGTTTAACGACTCCAAAATATTGAAATGTATGCTGTCTATAGAAAAAGAAACATCTGAAGAAAATGTTAACCTAATAGCCTCATTTCCATAGAACTCTACGTCTCTAGTCTCTACCGATACGTCTACTCTTCACAGACTCAGAATCTTCCCATTTTTCTTGTAGCCCATCCCTTCCTAAGTGAATAATACCCTCTTCCAGGGTACTCACAAGTTCTGTCTATCCTCAGAGTTCCTGTTGCTGCCGATTGCCGGCTGCTGGCTGCCGGCTGCCGTTACTGAATGAGCAGACAAAATCGTATGCAAATCAGTAAGCGGAGAGGCAAAAGTTCAGCGTACGCTTAACTTTTCACCAGCCACGCCCCTCCCCCCCTCCCCGGCCAGTCAGCCATCAGCCCCATGGCCACCGCCTGCCCCTGCCCCTGCCCCGTGGTCTAAACGCCCGCGCAGCAGCGCGCATGAGCGCCGACATTGTCTGGCTCATTTGCGCCAATTTTTTAACATAAAATACTCGTACAACAAAAACAGCAACAGCAGCAGCAAAAATGCGAGTGCAAAAGAGAGAAAAAAGTCAGTTAATGCCCCCGTGTCCCCCCGTGCCCCACCGTCCCACCCCTTGGCCCCATCGACTCGTGCCACATTTACATTTTCTTCTTTTTTTTCTGAACTTATTTTCGCATTTTGTTGGTTTGCTGTCGTTTTTCTGTGAGTTTTTTCTTTTTTTTTCTTTACATCGATTTTGCATAATTTTTCAAGGTCGTCAGTTGACGGCAGCGGCGGCAGCGGCAGCAGCAGCGGGTGTTGCATACATTAGCATTTGGCCAACTGGCGACTGCTGCAAGGCGCCCACCCAGCGGAAAAGAGATAGATGCGAGTCCCACAGAGGGAGACAGAGAAAGAGAGACATTTGTGCAAGCAACTCCAGGGACGGGGACGGGAACGGGGAGGGGGACGGGGACGGGGACGTGGGGACTCTGCTTTCGGTTGAAGGAAAAGTTGCTGCCACAGTTTTGCATAGCTGGGTGGCACATTCGAAGAGTCACATTCGATATGGTTGTTGGCCTTTGTGGGGGTTTTCGGGCGAGCGGCGATGCTCCATTTTGGTGGCAAGTTTTTTGGGAAATTGAAACCATTTTTGAGCGGGAAATAGTTGCCACAGAAGTCGCTCGGATACGGTAAGAGTATCATAATCAAATGAGACTTGCACTCAAGTTTTTGAATCCGGTTCAAGAGATTTCTTACGAATTTTAATCTCCAAGAAGAGTTTCAGCCAAGAACTTCTCGAAAATATAAACGATTGAAACTAATCTATTTACTCTGTCAATGCAGAGGTCCACCAGGAAAACATTTCGCTTTACTTTGATGCAAATAGGATCAACACTAGAAGTCTTTAAAACCTTTTGGAAGATCTGTAAAAATATTGTTATGACTTCTAGATTTGTAGAATGCAGTCAAAGCCCTAGAACGTACCTTATGAAGGGTTCTTAAGTCCTATTTCCTTGGAAGAAAATTTCTACCCAATTTGTAGGGCACATCGGGGACTTTCAAGCCCTCCATCTACTTCAATTTTCCCTTTAGACACACTCAACATTTACTTTTAGTTAGTGCGAGTCCGAGGCCGAGTCCGAGTCCCATTCTCCTTCGCGGTCCTGGCTATGTCTTCTAGATCAGCCTTGAACCTGCGGTGTGTGGCACTTAGCGGTGCCACCACCTTTTACCTTTTACCGCGCGCTTGTAACCGACGACTTTAGCTGGCAGCTGCTCTCCCGCTGCCTCTCTGATAAGAAAGGGAGTAGGAGCAGGAGCAGGAGCAGGAGCAGGAGCAGGAGTAGGTGCAGGAGCACCACTGCCCTGCAGTGGGAGATGGGGGAAAAAGTCGCATACTTTCTCGCTCGACGATCCAGCGAAGCGTTAATGAATTATAGCCGCGAATGCGAGCTGTTGACTACCATGACATGGCGCAAAAGGCACTGGCACAGGCAAAAGATACATGTATTCAAAAAGGTAGAAAGAGGCCCAAAACAAGAAGCGGCCCAAGGGCTGCAGTAAAACACCTTGCCCGAGCGACCGGTGGAACGATACGATACGATACGATGCACCGGGGTCCTGGCCACCTGATCGTTGTCGATCGTTTTCTGCCCAGGACAACAACTAATTACCGTGCCATGGAACAATTTTTATGGCATTTATGCGCTCAGTTGAACGCTGGCTCGATCGTTGAACGCTGCTCCTTTCGGTCGGTTTTTCCTTCCAGACACAGACAGACACCTTTTGTGTCCCATGGCTCTGTGGCTCTGTGGCTCTCTGGCTTTGTGGCACCACAGGTACACAAATTATTGTGTTAGGGGCCCACTACCAGCACTGCCACTGCCACTGCCAGCAGCAGTCTGCAGTCCACAAGGTGCGTCTCAAGAGGATCCCCCCCTCTGCCACCTTCTTGACCACCGCTCGCTCTCTCTCTTTCTCTGAGGCACTCGTTTAGGCCCCTTTCGGCTATCAGTTTCAGTTGTACATTTTCTTTCTTTTTTTGGGCTCTGTGTTGCCTCTTGCTGATAATCATCTTTTGGTAGTCCATTGTCTCTGCGGTTTTTGGCCAATTATTAGCACTTGAGGTACGAGAAATCTCGCCAAATTGAGTGGCGCATTGTCTTCGGTTTCTCCTACAATTAATAACATTTTGTCAAATCAGTAGAGAGAATTGAGCGCTTCACTGATTTATGGATATATGTACTCGTATACATATGTACAAAATATAATATATAAATCTGATTAAAAATGAGAACCAGTTCGATACGCTCCAGTTTTCTTTTGGCCGCTTGGCGCTGCAATTCAAGGCCTGCCACAAACTTTGGCGAAAGATATCGCGCGCCGCCACAGAAAACAGAAAACAGAAAACAGCAACAGAAATTAGCCAACACGCACTTGGGCGATTTATCAATTTCAGGTCGCATACCATGGAAAATGGTGACATTTAACAAGGTTCTAAACATATTTCGCTTTTGGCCTAATCGTAAACACCAATAGCACACAACAACAGCAACAACAACAGCATCTATCGACAGCAAGGAGAACCAGAACAACTTCAATGCGCACCTGGCGATCAAAGTGGTTTTGCGAAATGCAGGCAGCAGCCGCCACACACAACACAAGACCCACAAATCATAACACACAGAGACAACACAGAACAGAGAGCACAGAACACACAAATTATTCGAAAGATATTTAGATACAATAAATGTATTTCAATTGTGTGGGAATATCCCCCACAGAATCCCACAGACGGGGGCTGCCAACGAGTACACATAAGGAAAGATGAGTGTCGACTGCTCGGGGCATTCTACTACGACAGAATATTCAGCATCGATTGCAGTTCCCGAAAACCAAAGCTACTGAAGCCAGCGAGGCGAGTGAGCCGAGGGTTGGCGCACGAGCGCAACGAGTGCTCGGGGGGCTTGTCCCCTAGTGTATTATAATACAGATTCTGTTTGTTAAATGATCAATGAAATCATTGATATTGATATTCCCTTTCCAATGATCGATGGACTTTATTTTCTATAGCAACTACAGCCATCACAGAATCTATAGATCTATGCGTATTCGTTAAAGAGCTTGTAGTACCCAAAGGTAAATGTTTCCAAAACAGGAAGTATAACTATTGCTAATAATCATCAATTGGTTGTTGATATATCATGGATCCCAGAGACATTTCGAAGTTATCAGAGAGTAAGACCATCACAACCATAAATCTTCACCATGGGATAATTTTCAAGGCCAAAATATTGTTAACCAGAGTCTACATATTTATATTACTACGAAAAATCTCAGCCATAGGATGCTCCCTCGCTCCAAATTAGCTTTCAGAAATTAGTCTATAACCTTCGTAATTCCTCTAGATCGTATCCGTAGATCCATTTACCCTATCGACAAAAAAACTTAGAAATCTCAAGTGAAGCATTGCGAGTAATATCCCCCCTCTCTCTTTCTCTGGGGGTCGCCACAGAAATTCCAATGAAAATTGAAAGGAGGTTCGGTTACGGGAGACTGGAAATTGTCGTGTTAGACTTTCAGGCATTTCGACGAGCAGCGCCAAAGATTTCATGCTATTTATGAAGAGCAAATAAGAGAGAGAGACGACACCGAGCAGAGACCAGAGACCAGAGACGAGAGACCACAACAGACCATCAACCATCCAGCAGAACCAAAGAGGAGGCTGTCGGAGGGAGGCATGCCTCAGGCCAGGGCGTGCAAACAGTAATAAAAACATGACGACAGCAGCAACAGCAGCCAACAATTTAAACAGAGGTCCAAGAGAGAGAGAGATGCAGAGTGTAGAGAGTGTAAGCCAGAGTCGAACGTGGCCAAGAGCTGCGACGACGACGACGACGACAACGACGTAAAAGGTCAACAATTACTTGGTATGTCCGTCTGGCTTTCGGTCTCTGGCCGTCCCTCTCTGCGTTCGTTGACGAATTGTTTGGTCTGTCTAAACTTTGGCTACCAAAGAGTCTAGTCCTAACCAGACTCGAAGATGCAGCCAACAGCCAACAGCCAGCAACGGCAAGCAACAACAAGCAGCAACAACGATGAGGAGGATGACAAACATGGCCCAAACAATTGTCAATGCTCTCGACTCGACTCGACGAGCGTTTAGAGCAAATTGTGGGCCATGTTGTAAGTCGGTAGATGTCGGGTCCAAGAGAGTTGCAGCGTACGGCATGAGGCATACGGCACGCACATGTAAACATCAATAAATCAATTAGGCAAGCATTGGCAATACATATACGAGTACGAGTACGAGTACGAGTTCGAGTACCAGATAGATGGAAGCCTCCGAGTGAATGGACCAGAGACGACTCGAGGAATTCAACGCCAACAAAAGTGTGACAATATTTCCATGAAATTGTTCATTAACCGCTTGGCACACATTGCACTTGCCACATGACACATGCGGGGCACAGGCATTCTCCCCCCTTTCTGTAATTCTGGCAACTCGAATGCAACGCACTAATTGTCTTGGCCAATACCATGGCCTTCCTTTCCAGCGCCATCCCATCCTATCCCATTCCCCATTCCCCATCCTCTCTCTCTCTCCCTCTCTCTCTCTCTCTCTCTGTCTCCCTGCATTTCTTCGGAAGCTGCTGGGCTCACGTTTGCCCGAGAATTCAGCGGAAGTTCTTTCCTCTCGATCGGGTCTTGGGTCTTGTATGGCAGAAGGTGTGAAGATTAGTACGCCCCAAATGACAGAAAGCAAACCACCTCTGGCTGCAGATGGATGGATGGATGGATGGATGGATGGGCCTGCTAATGGATAAGAATTCAGGGAATTCGGTGCCACTTGCGAGCGGAGAATGTTGGGGTTTGAGAAGGGCTTTGGAGCAGAATCAAAATGTCACAAGCCTATGGTTGGACTTCTAGACAAACTGGCGGTGGAGCGGGTATCTAATAGGAGTTAAAGGCAACTTTTTATTCACTCAAAATTCACCACCCCCCGCACCGCCAGCGAAAACCCCCGCACCTCCGCACAAATCAAAGCCCTGTGTAATGTCAGAAGCCAAAACTTTTGTTAGACATACAGAAAACTCGCAACATTTTCAACCAATCAAGCGGTGCAAAATCAGACAGCAACACCGCCAACACCAACACAGAAACCAACACCAACAACATGTGTTGCACATTCTGTGTAGTGTACTGTGGAGTGTACTCCAATACGTAGTATTCCCAGATGCCCCAAGCCGGGTCCGGGGCCGGGTCTGGGGCCGGGGCAACGCGCTGACATGGTGGTAACGCGGTTTTGGTTTTGCTTTTGCGGTCCGCGGTCTTGTAATGCGTATTCAATGTTCCCCCAGACAGGAAGACAGACTGACGGACAGACAGAATGACAGACAAAGAGACAGACAGACAGACAGGCAGGCAGGCCTGCTGACGGCAGTGGCCCTGTAGTCGAGTCCTCCATTCTGACCCCCAGACGATGTGGCAGGACACACGCGTTGCTGCCTCCGTTGCTGCCTCCGCTGCTGCCGTTGTAACCGTAGAATTTTCCACATTATGCGACGTGTGGCCCATGGCCCATGGCCCATGTTGCCTTTTGATTGAGTTTTGCCAGCGAGGCCGGGCCATGGCTTTTCCATGCCACTTTTACGCTTTTCTCTTTCTTTTTTGCGTCAACTTTGAAGCGTGTTAAAATGTTTGATTTTGTCCGAATGTCATTTACAGATGTTTCTCGGGGAAAGTATTCCTCGTGCAACATGGAATCCGACATGATGGATGCTTGTTGCGGGAAAGAATACGAGCCCCGTCGAGAGAGGTGAAAGAGAGGTTTCCCCCCCTCCGTCGAACCCATGGCCCTCTCATGGCTAATTATGGCCCCAAAGCCTTGCCCCATCCCTTGCCACACACACATTTCCCGATAGAAGTGGCTCTAATCCACAGACCATAAACTGCAGAAACCTTTGTGTTTTGGCAGGGTTCTGTTACTGGTTCTGGTTCTGTTTTGCATGTTGCATTTGAAGTATCTGCTGGTGGCTGGCTGAATGCTGCGCTAATGTTGCGGCCACGACGAGGCAGGGCGCTCCTCCTCTCGATGTTGGTTCCATCGTTTCGTTAATTTACGACAATCCCCTGTCCCATGGATTACGGGCCCCTGGAAAATGCATCCATGAGGATGGCTGGCTGGCTGGCTGGCTGGCGGGTTTTCCATGTGCCGGTCGTGTGAAATGAGAGTGCCACCTGATGTTCGGTGGTCGATAACGATTTATGACACCCGAAACAAAACTGACAGACGACAGGCTGCTGTTCCTTTTGCCTCCTTCTGTCAGAGTGTCATTCCATTCGAATCGGTTTTGGCTTTGACATTTTCCAGCCACACAAGAGGGGCACCGGCACCGGCAGTGGCAGTGGCAGTGTCAGTGGCAGTGGCAGTGGCAGAGCCTTGGCTTAGATGTTTATCGTCGTGCAACAACATGTCCAGGGGTTACCACGAGAACGGAAGTCTCGGACGGCTTAGAAGGGGATGTACATCGTAGTATCCTTTCTCTTTCTCTCCCTCCCTCCGGTTTCCCCTCTAAGCAGGGCAGGGCAGGGCAGGTGTCTCTCTCCTCCTGTCAGCGACGTCTGTGAAGTCAACTTATAAATTAATCTAATTTACGCCTTAGGCAAGTTTTCTCCCTCTTTCTCTCTCTCGGAGTGGCTGTTGCCCTGCCCGGCCCGGCGGGGCATTCCTCAACTAAATCTTGGACGCAAATGGAAAATTCTGGTGTCTCTCGGTTTTCGAAAACGAGTTCCAGAACCCGTTCCACGAGTGCTTTTTCAGTATTCCACACAATTTGTGATTTGTGCGCAAAAAACCTGAACACACAAATAGAAAAATAGAAAAACTGAAACTGAAACTGAAACTCAAAAGCGGGCTATTTCCAAGGGAAAATACTTAACCATTGTGGAAAAGCTTAATTAAAACACATAAATTATGAAGAGAACATGTTAGGCTGACATTTTCTTTTTTTTTTTTTTTTGGGTATACTCGTATATAGTATTATTTTTTCTCTTCATATTTTTTCACATTTTTTTCCTTTACAACATTTTTCTGCAATTTTCTTTTATGTCTCAATTTCTCTAACAGCAGGTGCAAAAAATCTAGCTTCGAAAAAGAAACCCTTGCCCCCGACAACCCTTTCGGCCCGCCGCCCACCGCCCACCCCCTCCCTTTTGGAAGTACTATAATTAACAGCTGTTGGGCAGCTCAGAAGGGGCTGGGGCGGCGGGAAGGGGGGTTGGGTCAAAGGGTAAGGGAATGGGAATGGTAGACGGACTGCAGCGTAAAATTATGCAAATTTCTTTGTTGTTTTTCGGGGCTCGCCGTTTGCGTGTCAATAAACAATTTTTGACCTACATAATTATTCCAAAAATGCCGTGCCACGTACAAAAAAGAAACAACAACAACAACAACAAGAAAATCTCTAAGCAGAAAGGAAGCCACAGCAAGTGGCACAATTATTTAAATTATGAAGGTCCCCGGTCCCTCTAGTCCTCGTCTTCGTCCTCGTCTTCGTCCTGCCGCAGACGTTCGCTCGACGCGTGTTGCCTCCCCCAAAAGAATATGCAAATCGAGTTAGTTCCGGCCACAGCTTCTAATGCAACCGATCGAGACGGGGATAATCCTACTGGAAATTTGCATAATTATTGGCCTTCTTCGATCGATTCTCTGTGGTTCTGTGTCTGTGTCTGGCACCCAAGGGCATTGCATCCCATCCATCGAGCCATCGAACCACCGGTGACTCCGACTCCGACGGCGGCGGCGTCTAATGATCCGTTTGATCGGCAGCACAAATCCTGGTGCTGTTGCTCCAAGGGCTACGGCTAAAGAAATTTATGGTCTGCCCTTTTTTTTTTGTCTCCTGCATTTCTTCGGTTCTTTTCACGGCCTGCACTTGCTGGCCGACTTTCTTTCTACCTTTCTCCCCCCCAGCTGGACACTTTTTCGTTGGGTCCAAATTGTCAATAAATTTTAGTTTCGGTGTTGTATTCTTTTCTAGTTCTTCTCTGTTTGGGGTCACAGCTTCCCAAGAGCGAGCGGCCTTTGCCTTCGTTTTATTGTAATCACAGAAGAGATCCCCGATCCCCGATCCCCCCAAGATTTGTTGTAATGAGTCGCTGTCGCTGTCGCAGTTAGAGTTTTTTCTCAAACCCAAAAACCCAAATCGAAAACCCAAAACCCCGATTCCCATTTCCAATTTCCATTCCCATTTCGGTTGTCCCTTCGATAAAGTCTTCATTGATTTGTGACCTTTAATAATAGCGTTTAGGCCGAGATACCAATGACCTTTTTCCAGGCTCTGGCACTCGGCACTCCGCTCTCCACTCTCCGCTCTCCTCCCTCTGCTTGCATCGAACGAACATCTAAGGGATGCTGCCGCCTGCCGTCTTGGAGTCCCGGTATTTTAATTATGTATTTGGAACATTTTTAAAAGTTGATTTTAGATTTTAAACACCACTTGGCTGAGAGAATTCTTCGCTCTCGACTGTGGACTGTGTGCGGGGGAGGGGGGGACAGGGGACACAGGTGAGGGGATCGATTCGTTCGTTGTAACTCGGAAATGAGTCGCATTTTGCAATTAGTTGAGTCACCTGTGAATCATCCATTCAACATTCACCTCCACCACCACCACCACCACCGACCGGCACAGTGAGTGCAAAAATTTCAGCTATCAATCGACATTTTGATAAATGAGCTTTCTGCCGCTGCCGCTACCGCTACCGCTGCCCCAGTGATGCGTTGTCTAAGAAGCAAATAACAAAAGTTCCCCCCGAGTGTCGGTCGACGTCGAATTGGCCGCCAGCTATGGGCCAAGCAAATACAAGATATTTGCGGCTTAAACACACTGAAAAGTGGAAGATGGAATGCTCTATCTGCTAGCTTTGGGAAGCGTGGGGAGATGGAAATTAGAACTAGAAACGTCCCCCACATAAATGGTAATCTTAAAGCAGCAAATATTACTTATTGAAATCCTATAGGAATCCTCTCAAAATGGATGCAAATATTTTCAGCAACATTCTAAAGAAATACCAAAAGGATACCTATTGTAATCTATTGTAATATTTTCCCGAAAATTTCTAGCGATTGAGTATAAATTTCAATTAAAAATGTAAGAAATATTTTCACAAATTCTCCCTTGAACAGGCTCTTTAAACGGCATTTTTTTTAAGATGCAAAATAGATAGAAATATTTCAAAAACTTGTATTACAAAAATGCAGATAATGTTCAAAAATACTCGAATAATAAGGGCTGCCTATTTAATTATTCAAAAATGTTCCAAAATGTTGCAAATGCATGATTAGAATTTGTGGAGAGCTCTAATGAAATTGATAATATTTGGTAAAAGGTAGAAATATTCACGCAAGATCCCATATAAAAGTATAGATCATTTGGCCAGAATCATTAGAAACGATTGTCAGATGCCATACTCGTATGTATAAATATGTCGAAAAGTTTTGGATAAAGGAAAAGATTAAGGAAGATATATCGATGAGATATATATGACATATTTACTATCTATCGAGGAAAGTATTGAATATCCAAGGCTCACTACTCCAGCATCTTTAATTCTGCAAACTCTTCAACTTAGTCCCTCCCAAAAATTCTCATAGACTCCCTCCCTTAGAGTATCCATCATCATACAAGCATTTTGTTAGATCGAAAGTGCGCTGTCTGTTTTATTTATTCTTTTTTTTTTGTTTTTTTTTCGGATCTTGTAGTTAATGATAGACCGCACTACAAAGAGGATGGGGTGTCTGCCTGCCTCTGCTTGTTTGCTAATCAGAGATCACATAGCTCTTGGTCTAAACAGTTAGCAGTTGGCCGCGTAGTGGGGTTCGCTTTAACGCTTTGAGTACCGTAAAGTATTTGTCCAAGTTTTTTCGTAAACTACAAGACTCTTTTCACTCGGCGTTTTGACGTCATCCTCTGGGTATCGGGTATCGTGTGCGAAATCGAATGCCGGACCCGACTACGACTATGACTACGACTACGACTACGGTCGTAGTCTTTTAGTCCGTTGTCAAGCACAAAAAACAAAAACTTTCGATCGAATTTTATGTATTTATTTCAACAATACCTATACGACGACGCAGAAATACAAAAACAAAAGCCAGAGCTTAAACGGCGGCAGTGGCGGCGGCCCAGACGATGGCCAGAGGCGCAACGCATCTGAAAACTGGAAACCTGAAATGTCTCAACACTTGGACCCCCACCGAACATCTCGATCCACCGACCGACCGATCCGATCCCACCGATCGCCCCAACCACCACCACCAACGATCGAAGCGTGCAGTCCACACACACACACACACACAGAGAGAGAGAGAGAGGGAGAGAGAAATACTAAACAACAGATACAGATACAGAGACAGAGACGTATGTATCTCGGGGCGCGTTTCTAGCCGCACAGCAAAGTAAAGGTCTACCGGTGGACATAAATTTAGCTGTAATGCGACAGGTGTATTTTTTATCTATGGACCGGGCATAAAACGATCCGATCCACACAACTGGAGAAACAGCCCGATCCAGCGATCGACTGCTGGCTGCCGCTGCCGCTGCCGCTGCGCATGTGCAACGCATTTGAAACTTTTGTTTTGAAATGAAATAAAAGTTTCGTGCGGCTCCGACTGCCGTTTGTTGTCTAAACAATTTCAATGCTATGTCTGAAATAAATTCTTGATAGGAAAAACGGCAAATGACAAGTTTTTGACAGGCGCCGCCGCCACTGACTCCGACTCCGACTCCGACAGACGGCAGTCGACAGCCGAGTGGTTCAGACTGTGGTTCGGTTCGTGTTGTGGATATTGGGGGTACTGGGGCTACTGGGGGTACTGGGGGTCGAGTGGATGAGTGAATGAGTGGATGATTGGTGGTGCCGATTGCTTTGGCCACCACTCCACGCGCTCATCGGAAACCACTTTAAGCTGCAGTTTTGTATATTTTTAATCATTCTTTATTTACAATAGATGCTGATTAAAGTCACTTTAAATTGGCTTCCGTGATGGCTCACACAGATATTAGCCAAGTTACTGGTTTTTGGCCTAGAGTGCGGCGGGGCAGTCGCCAGTCCGGCAGTCGATCATTGATCGATCGTTGATCGTTGGCCAAGGATGAAAAAATGACTGATAAATGCAACAAAATGATGAATGAGTTGGGAAAAAAGGCAGAGAGACATTGCCCTAGGGGGGAGTTTTCAGAGATCTATGTAGGAAATACTGAAAGAATTTCCAGGTGGGAATTGACTCCTTAAATTTTAAAATTTAATTAAAATTCAAGTAAAATTTATTGTAAACTATCACGTTTTCAGATGTTCAACAATGTTCTTGTCTCCCATAAAACATATAAAAATCCTAGAAATTCCCTGATGCTATATTTCGCCTGGTAAAAACCCCAGAAAGGTCTTTAAACGTTTCAAAAAAGTGCTAAATGATTGGGCTTAGCACCAGCCATGTTTATTCTGCTCTCAAACTCAACTACTCCTTAAATTTATGTAGACTTTCAATCCATTAAACTCTTTTACAGATCGTAATCGAGCGGGTCGCAAAACTACACCCACAGCCGCCCCCTTAGGGCACACATATGTACATCTATGTATGTGTGTTCCTTTCCACTCCTATTGGGAGTCCCAATACATATCTGAACATATGCGTTCGCCGCACAGACAATAATTAGCCATGGCAACAACAAAAAATTGAAAGAATTATGAACAGAAAAAAGAAAAAAAAATAGAGGAGAGTAACGCCCTGGCGGCTCTACTTAGCCCTTAAATCGCACTCTCTGTCGCCCACAGTAGCAGCGGCGACAGCGGCCACTGAGTAACAGTCACGTCAGGCGACATATGTCCAATCTGTGGCAACCACCACCACATCCTCGGACCACATATGGGTTCCTTATTTCGGGCAAAAAACCGAAAGCCGAATACCGAAAACCGAAAAGTAAACATACTACCACTTCCTCGCCTTTCCAATCCTCGTGTGTGAGTGGGTCTCATATTTGCGATTTTTATTTGCAATCAATCATAAAATAAACTGCCTGTCTCTGTGTTCCATGTCCTGTGTGTGTGTGTTGTGTCCTGTATTTTGGGGGAACAAAAGGGGCGCGTTGGAAAATGCGACTAAGGCGTGGAAGTGCGGATTACCGCAGCCTCGCAGCATGTGATCGATCGTCCGTCCATGGAAGGAGCGGGGACGGGGGAAGGGGCAGTGGCAGGGGCAGGGGCAGGGGAATGTGAATGCTGGAGTGGGATTTGAAACTTCGGACGTCGGACGTCGGGACGGGGGAATCACACACAGCTCCAGACGCCGCCTGCGACACGTTTTCCTGCCTTCTGCCTTGCCACAGGAAGTGTGGGTTGTCAGCATCATTGTGCTACACTCGGATCCCCCCTCCCCGCTCCCCGCTCTCCGCTCTTCATCGCTCACTCTCTTTGACAATATCATGCAAATGCGGCTTAATTAACTTGTTGCACGTCGCCTCAGTGGCAACAGTAGCCGCGCCAGGAGAGGGAGAACAACGACAACACGCATGCGCACTCAGCTGTGCCCCTGTGCTCCCCTGTGCCACCGAAAATTCACAGAGCTGCTGTCTCCTGCCACCTCCAATTCCAATTCCGAGCGAAGTGCCACCGCCGCTGCTGCTGCTGCTGCCCCTTTGCCACCTCCGAGAGAGCGCAGCGAACACGACCGCCAAATCAGCGCCAAATTGAAGCGGGCCTCACAAGGTGCCACTGGGGCCAACAATCCAATCGCCCCCTGCCCCCTGCCCCCCGCCCATGCCACCACAGCATCCTTCGCGAGAGATCCCAGAGTCTAATTTCCGAAACTGTTGCCTCATTTACATTTGGCGCCAGAGTCGCCTCCACTCCACTCCACTCCAGTCCACTGGAATCCACCATTCCCAATCCCTTTTGCCCCGCCTGGACATCAGGGCTCGTTCCTTCGTTCATTCGTTCGCCTCTTTTTTAATTAATTCGATATCACAACAATTTTTTGTGTGTCGGCTACCGGTCTTTACTTCTTTTTGTGGCATGCCATTTGCATTTGGACAGCCGGACAGTCAGACAGTCGGGCATCGATACGAATTTCGGGACATACGAAAAATTTCATTCAGAAATAATTTTTATGTCCAAATGTTGTGCCTTCGTTCCGTTTCATTCCGAGCCGAGCCCGACTGCTTCTGCTGTTTTGGCCTTATCCTTTTGAACTTCATTTGCATAAACGGCATGAAATAAAATCAACAGTTGCAGAAGCAAACAGACAGCGACAGGCGGACAGACAGACGGAGAGACGGGGACATTCAGACAGGTAGCCAAAATAAATAAAATAAAATACAATAAAATAAAATTCGGGTATCGCTGTGGCAAAGATAAAACGATTGAAAGGCAAATAACAGGCTCAGATTGGAGGCCAGGAGTTTGAGCAGTGGGCGGAGGAGCAGGAAGGAGCTATAGGAGGGATATATGTACGAGTATATCTTGAGAAGTAGAGGAACTAGACCAACCTCTCACCTCAATTCTAACTTTCGAGGAAAGTAGAAAGATCTACTCATCTTACCCTTCCCAGACTTGCATCCTTCCACCAACTGTTCAGCTTAAACCCTCTCCTGAGCCACTATAAACCCTCTCCCAGCCTCTCCCAGCTTAGCAATTAAGAGATCTTTCAGCCACTCTCCGTCCAGCTTCCCTTTCCCAGCATGTGGTTGGCTAATTTTGCAGTCTTAACACTTTTTGTTGTGGTGGTACTGCCCAGCCATAATCCCGACAATTTTGCTACCAAAACAACAGGAATTAACATTAACACTTGGACACCTCAAACGGCCGAACCGACGGCTAGGTAGAGGAGCAGAGCCCACGATGGCAGGGCTCTCTATGGGACTCAATGATCAATCAGCCGGTTGTCAGGCGACAGGGCACGGGATAGGACATGGCCATGGACAGTCACCGCAGGAGGGCGTGCAAAAGACAAGATCACGCCTCTTTAAACGCATTACCTCGCGCAAGAAAACGGCGACGGAATCCTCGTAAGAAGGCAATGGAACGGACCCTGTGTGAGACACACAGAGAGACTCAGGGCCAATGCCAATTAAGCGGGCATGACCGAAGACCTGAAGACCTGAAGACCCGAAGACCCGAAGACCACAAACGGAACGAGCTAATGTGTCAATTATGTGGTTTACAGTGCGATGGGGAGGGAGGGAGTATGGGAGGGAGGTAGAGCAGTAGCCCAAAGAACCCCGTGGAACCCCGAAGAATCATTCACTCATTCAATGAGTGAATAAGACAAATGAGTTCATAATATGGGAAACAATATTTGAAAACACACACACACACACACACAAAAGAAAAACTATAAATTTACAAAGATTTCTCGCTGTGTAGCCTCATATCAAGCTCTTAAATCTGAGAGTTTTCTGTCTGTCTGGGGGAAACAGGTTCTCTTCAGGTGGTTCCAAAAAATCATCAACGATTTCCAAGAATACAATTTTCTCATGATTCACTTTTAAATTTAGAGATCTCTCTTGTGGCGGGTATTTTCTGTCTCTTAATTGAAATAGATTGGAACTGAAAAACAACAACAACCACAAAAAAGCAGAGTTTCAGACAGACATTTCTTCTATGACCCGTGCCAAAGGGAAGTTCCTATTAAATCACCCAAAAAAAGAAAGAAAGAAAGAAATTAAACAAAAAAAAAAATAAGAAACAGTGTGCAGCAAAATCAGCGCAAGTGTACGAATGTATCTGTAAGATACGAGTACATCGTGGCAGCAGCAAAGGCGGCACGCTAATTTTGCTCGCGTGTTTCCTCAAGTGGCAGCCACTATGCCACTTGCCGGGCAGCAATCGCATAAATACATTCAGCAGGGAGTGAGACAGAGAGGGACAGAGAGCGAGTGAGAGAGAGAGGGAGAAACCCTTTCCCTCCCCCCCCTCTCTGCACAGCCCATTTCCTCTGCCAATTCTCTAAACTTTTCCTTAGACTTTTCAAGCAATTTCCCGCTGAGCTTTGTTTGCTCATTGGGCGCATCCGTTTGCCGGTAGTTTGTCCCACTCGGGAATCGGGGGCTGACTGCAGCAGGCCCCCACCATCTCATTGTTGTGTCAATTGTCGTGGTTGTTGCTGCTGCCGCTGCTATTTGTCATTTGGCGTGCAAATCTCAGACATTGCACTTTATCAAGTCATAGTCAAAGATCGCGAAGACCCACAGAGAAACACAGAGAGAGAAGAGAGAAGAGCGAAGAGAGCAGAGAGCAGAGGAGATTCTCCTCCCCGCCCCCCCTACCTGAAAACTGGGTCACTCTGCACTTAAGCGAATCGTGCGTTCTTCATTCTATCTGTGGCATTGGCGGGCCCTCCTCCCTCCCCCCTCGCTTCAAAAGATCTAGGAGAAGGCCCCCCTCCCATCCAAGTCCATTCCCTGGCTAATAATAGAGCCACAGCCACAGCCACAGCTCTGCAGAGCCATCGCACAGCACAGTAGCCGCAACAACAAATCACAAAATCGTTTAACAATAATTTTCCATAAGACCAAGGACCGATACGATCCGATACGATCCGATCCGATCCGACTATGCTGGCTCCTGCTCAACCGATACGATGGGCCAAAGAGGGAAAATTATAGCGCGATCACTTAACTCACGATCGCCGATCGTCGGACGATCTGTGGCTGTGTCTGTGTCTGTGGCTGTGGCTATGCCCCCGAAGATTAACCAGCTACTGGCAACGGAAGTGGACCCCAGACGCACGAATCCAGAAGCTCTCTTTCTATCTATATATCTTTGGGTCTCTTTCTGGCTGGCGAAATAATTTTTATTGAATAATTTTTCATTATTTTTCGTTTGAATTGAGAGGCGCGCAGACACAGGGCCCACAATCGAGTGCACATCCAGAGACCAGTGTTGGGCCTCGTTTTGGCCATCTCCTGCTGCTGCTGCTGCCTGTTACTGCTGCTGCTGCTGCTGCTGCTGCTGCTTCTGCTTCTGTTGCTGCCCCGTCAAAAACAATAAAGTCCAAAACGAGCGAACAATGTAAATGGCAAGTCATGATTTTGCTGTTATGCGCTGTTAAAAGGGGGCGCTCGCCGTTCGACACGATCAAGAACCCAAAGAACCAAAAGAAAACCCAAAAAAAGTGTAGGAAGGATTGAGGATTGAGGATGGAGGCTGTTGCTATTGCTGTTGTTGTTGCTGTTGCTTTCGCTGTGGATGCTACCGAACGCCAACGCCAATGCAAACGATGGCCAAGACGACGACATGACCCAAAACAATGCACAAAAAACCCAAAAAACAAAACAACAACAAAAAAAAAGACAACCAACAAAACAAAATACTTTACTCATACTTTATGCCCAAAATGCTCTCCAGATCTCCTGGTCTTCTTCCATGGTCGTCTTCCATGATCTTCTTCCATGGGTCTTCCATGGTTTTTTTTTTTTCTTTGACCAGAGATCAATGCAATTGTTTGCCCCTTTTTAGTCAAGTTGTGCGCGCACTTCATAAGCAAATACAACAAATCCAAACACAACATTCAGAGAGCCACAGCCACAGCCACATCCCAGAAGAAGGCCAAGACCAAGACCAAGAAGAAGAAAAAGGGCCAAAAGAGCAAACAATGGAAATAACCATGGCTGAGTGCGGTTCTTGGCTCTTGGTTCTGGGGTTCTCTGTGAGGGTCAAGGGAAAGGAGTCAGGCCAGGAAGGTAGTTTGGCACTTTGATTGGAACTACCGAAAAAATGAAACAGCGAAGGAGTTAATTTTGTGCTAACCGAAGTCGACAGTACCCTAGAATTATATTGAAACTGGGTTACGAGATCCAGTGAAAGGAGAGCAGGTTTCCCGCGTGGAAAAGGGAAACAGTTCTCATGATTTCCAGGTATTTTCTAATTCGAAACCTTTGTTGTAACTGCAAGTAGTACACATTTTCCAGCTGTTTAAAGTCTAGCCCAATCGAAACTCAATCTCTGACTATTGAGAGTGAGCGAGCAAAAAATACCGAAATTTGTGGATCCAACAGAGGGAAAATAGCGATGTTTCACTCCGAATACCAAAGGGCTCTAAATATAGATATAATAAATGATATATAAATATAATATAGTGCTACAGGCTATGATATATCAAATAATACTCAGAAAATACTCCTTTGAAATATTTTCAATCTTCACAGCTTCATCGAAACTCAATTTATTTGAATGGGAAATAGTGATGATGATCGTCAGAAATTAGTTAAAATAGGACTTACCGTATTCAAATATTCCAAATAGATGGCAGAAGACAAGACAGATTTCGGTCTTGCAAAAGGTTAAAATAAACCTACAAATAAAAAGAAAGAAGCAATCAATTACAAAAGGAAATCAAAAGGTACCTCAAAAGTTTCATTAATGGAAAAGAAACCCCAGACTGCAGCCAAAAATCATTCCCAACCACAAAATCCTTCGCCGAGACATTTCCCTCGTTTTGGCCAAAAGCCGTTTAAGCCTGTTAAACGTAACTCACTCGCAATTTGACATACTGACGTGTTTATAAAGTAAGCAGAAAGAAAAAAAGCCAAGAAAAAAGAAAGAAAGCAGAGGAAGACGCAGAAACCAGACGCAAAGACAAAACTCTTTCTGACCTTGAAGCCGAAACTGAAGCTGAAGCTCTTTCTGAAACTAAAAACTGAAGCTGAAGCTGATGCTGATGCTGGGGATGTGTCTTGAGGCATTTTATCATCATTTCGAGACGAAGATTCATTCTTAAACGTGCACACAGCGACAACAGCAAGACAACAGCAACTGCAACAATGAAATGCGGCGACAAAAAGCATCCAGCATCCCCCAACCCGAACCCCAACCCGCACCCGAACCCCAACATGCTCCATCCCTATATCTGTTGTATATCCCTATCCCTATATCATCATACCCGCTAGCGGTACCGTTTTGTGCGCATGCGTTGCGAATGGCGGACGCGGCTCAAAGCGAATGCCGCCACAGGCCACAGCACAGGGCAGGGCAGGACAGGACAGGAGGAAGGCAGAAGGCTACTAAAATTTACGCGTGTGCTAAACACGAGACTTCCACGAACCCGAAAAACAAAAAAAAACACACACAGAAAAGCAGAAAAACAGAAAAACAGAAGAGAGCCCTTTTTGTCTGGGGCTTTTATGTGGCAGTGGCATGGCGTGGCCAAAGGCAAAGTTGTCGTCTGCCTTTCTTATTGTTTCTAAAATCAAAAAACAAAAAAAACGTAAAACGAAATTCCTTAAAAAATAACATTTCATTGCTTGAAGGATTTCTATTGTTCGACTCGTCAAAAGTTGCGCTGCGTTTCAACGAAAACGAAAACGAAACCAAAACGAAATTCTTTTCACTCTCAAGAGTCGAAACTCAAATTGATCTTGCAGCTATTTTCCAAAACAAACAAAAGCTGCAGCCTCTAGAGAGTCTACAGATTGGTGGTGGCTCATTAAAATCTGACCAAAACGACCTCAGGTCCAAAGAGACTCCTCAGGTTCACGGCTTGGCCGCTTCGTGGTGGGTTTATGGCCTGCGATCGATTACAACCAAACGAACGAAGGTCGATCTCCCAGTCGCGTCGCTCATTAGATGCCCCGCAAATAAAATGCGGTATAAAAACATCAACCAAATTGGCTTTCGAGACAGTTGCGTGTGAAGAAAACACACGAGAAAACCAGAGCCAAGAGCTTTTCTATCGGAGAGCGGCGGAGTGTTGGCACGTTCTATGGCCCACAGCAGCTTGACCCAAACAACTGGCGCCGCTAACTGGAAAAAACACGAGCTTTTACAGTCCGAAAAAGAAAAACTACTGATGGCTCCAAAACACTATAAATCATGGCCTGAACCGAACACGGAAAAAAAAGCCCCGAATCCAAAGCCCCAAATCGAAGTGCGCTGTGGATTTCACGAATACAAAAGGCATTCAGCAGCATTCAGCAGCAGCGGCGGCAGAAGAAGATGAAACCCCGATCGGTATTAACGCCCCAAGCGTAAGGTACTAAAACCTAACAGAAATGTATACAAACGAGTACAGTGAGCTATGGATAAGGCGTCCCCACTGTTAGAGGGGAAAGAAATGATTGTATTATTATTATCCTTCACTGTTTTCATTGAGCGAACGAAATGCTGCCTTGTCCGTGGTCTAGGGTCGAAGAAAGGAATATTTTTCATGATCGATTGGTTGAGTCCTCGTTAAAATGCAACCTTTTTTTCCTGGTGTAAGACGTTGGCTCTTCATATCTCCTATTATTCCCCTGTTTCTCAAGTCCAGCAAAGATCTCCATGCCTCTCCTTGGTAATCCTCCGCTGTTCCATCAATATCCCCAATATTTCCATTCCTCTGAAGGTAAACTCTTACTTACTTCCTCTCTATCAGATCCCCACTGTACCCTGCCTCCACGTCTCATGTCTGTCTGGCCGTGTGTGTGTGTGCGTTTATAAATCTTCTTTTAATTTGTGACAAGATCAACAAGTTCAAAGTTGTTTCAATCAATTGACCTCGCGGCTCCCAGGGGCTACAAAAATATTGTAACAGATCAGCCAAAAACAAACGCAAGAAATAGAGGGAAGACTCTCGACTCGACTCGATGCGAAGCGAAGCGACGCGACTCGAGGCATCGCGAGTATCAAATTCCAGCGAAATTTACGCAATGCCTGAAATCGGCGAATGTTGCACGTGCAGCCAGCCAGTCGGCTGGTCAGTCACATGCCACAGAGATCTCGTTGCAGCAGAAGCAGGCTTGACCTGCATTTTACGAGTATGTTGTGGTGGAGATTTGTTGTGGGCTTATTATTCAATTAAATGCGATACACACGGAGAATGCGCGCAGCAGTGCGATTGCAGTGAAAGGCCATTGCGTATACGCCGCGTGTGTCGTGTGTCGTGCGCCGAGTCGTGTGTGCGTCATGTGTGTGTGTGTCGACCTGTCCTCAGATCCAAAAACAGACCCATTAACCCAGTTTTTTTTTTTCCCCCCCCTCTTTTTTTCTGCGATGCTGCTGCTGCTGCCCCGCTGCTGCCTTTGTGTTTGTCTCAATTTAAAGTTCAATTTCATTGGCCCTGGCTCTTGCGGCTCGCGAAATTGATGTGACAACTTGTGTAGAAGAAACGTGTGGGTCAATGAGCTCAATAATAAGTGTGCGTGTGTGTGTGTGTGCAGCTACAGATACAGATATCAGATGGTATGAGCAGATATTGCATTTACTATATAATACGTACTTCGACAGAGCGAAAACTGCACGTGTGTTGCCTTCAGGACTCGTGTGATTTATGGGCTAGCCTTCGCTGTGGCCTCATTAATCACTCAACTTTTACTGCAAGAACTCTGCGGCCACACGCTATAGGGGGTGTTGTTGCAACACCACCCCGAGCCCCAAACCCCAAACCCCAAGCCCCTATTCCTGTTTGCAGCTTCAAAATGGCGCCCAAAAGCATACAACAGGAAATGTTTTTTGGGGGGCTCTCCCCAGCCCCCATAAAGTTTAATGCATAAAATATTGAATTTTTGCAGACGGATTAACCTTGACTTTCACTTTCGCTTCGCTTCTGTGTGGCAGCCGCTGCCACTGCTGCCTGCCACTGTTGCTGCACTGCGTCCTGTCAAAGGATATAACTTTGAGTGGCGCGACAGCCCTTGCAATACAAATGTAGCCACTGTCTCCGGGAGTGGAGCAGCCAGCCAACCGCCAGACCAGAACCAGACCGAGACTCAGACTTCCAGGACATTTGTATGCGACACACAGAGAGCGGGAGAAAGAGACCCAAAGAGACACTACGAAGGAGCGAGAGAGACAGAGAGTGTGTGAGAGAGTGGTAGACATTCACACAACCACATGTGGCAGTGTGCCTCTGTGGCTGTGTGGCTCTAACTGGCTCTCCTTTTTTGCTCCTTTTTGGCTCCTTTTTTGTATGCCGCGCAACGCTTCAAATATTCGTCCTTGGCGGCGAAATTGTTTCTCCCCCTGCCGCCCCCCCTGGCCCCACGCTCTCGCTCTCTCTCGTTTTTTTTGTTGCTACTTTTTTTTTTGTTTTTTTGAATAATTCATATTGCCACACAGAAAGCCAGGAGCAGGGAGCAGGAGCAGGGAGCAGGAGCAGCAGCAGCAGGACATTCAAAACACACACGCGAGGCGATGCAATCTGAATGCCAAACAAGGAGCCGTTGGAGAAGGTGTGTCTACACGTGGGGGGCGGTGGCAAATCTCTGCATACACTCCGCACTGTACATCGGTTTTGCGTGGGTGGATGGGGATTGGGGCTCCCACATGTTGCGTCTCGGATGTCAAATTGAGACGCAATTAAAAATACTGCTGGGAGAGAGGAGGGGAGCAGTGATGGAGGGAACTGCATTCCGCGTCTACTCGTAAAATAGTTGCGTGAGGTCTCCTCGAAAACTTATCAATAGACAGCCCTGGCTGAGGGGCTGTGGGTCATAGAAGGTGTGTTTGGGGTCGCAGGACAGGAGGCATTTCCGGTTGCTATTTGCTATTTGGTATGCAGGATGCGTTCGCCACACACAAACACACACACACACACACACTAGACAGTGTCGAGAGGGAGAGCGGGAGAGCGGCGCACAGGCAAACGACCTCGTTACAAAACTAGAGCGAGAGCGAGAGGGAGAGCGCCCCACTTTGGTTGGACTGCAGTTTTTATCTCCCTCCCCTAACCCCACTACTCCTTACTCCTCTTTCTCTTTTACTGAATATTTTCACACTTTTTGTAGAGGGTATTCCTAGGTGCAGGAAAGGGGTATATGGGAGTCGGCCAAATTATGTGAGTGTTTTATAAAGAAGGAAGTTCTTCCGATCTTATGTTGATCTGCATCGCCCTGTTTCGGGTCGTCTTCGTGGGCCGATATTTAAGCAAGCGGGGCGAGTGAGCCGGGGGTTGACGCACGAGCGAAGAGAGTGCCCAGGGGCCTGCCCAGTAGTATATGAATATATTCCTTTAATATACTTTATAAACAACTTTTTTCTGGGACTTCTGGGAGAACTGATTTCCCGCGCTGCTCACTAGAGTGCCCCTCCTTAGATATTTTCCCCTTAAACAGGGTACCCTTCAGGTCGACTACAGCCTCGCCCCTTGATGCCCTGTGTGTAGAGCCGACCCTCGGCAGTGTCTCTCGTCCTGTCTGCTTGTTTGTTATCCTGTAGCCTGGTCTGGTCTGGACTGGTCGGGTCGGGTCGGGTCTGGTGTGTAGGTGTTGCGTGTTTGCGCATTTGAGCATATGATTAAACTACATTTCAGCTATGCTCTCGAGCACCCTTCCTTCAGCTCTTTGTCCCTGCGATTGTGCATCGGGGAAAAAAGGGGTTAACGACACTTGCCACAGCGGAGGATGCAACGGCAACGGCGACGGCGGCTGCGGCGGATGATGATGCAAGCGACAGGCAGCCCGTGAGAGAGACACCTGCATTCGGGTGCCTACGGGAGAGATATGTATCTCAAGGGTTACACGCGGGTACGGCGACGGTGACGGCGACGCTGAGACAGGTCAAAGGACACAGCAACAACAAAGAGCTGTAGCTGTGGCTGTAGCTGAAGTGTCGCCTCGGAGTTTTGTTTGGAATTGAAATTCTCACGCAGTCAAGTAGGAAAGAATGTTTTCTGCAATACCGTTTCATAATTGCAATAAAAGGTAATACCCCCTTGTAATACCGTTAAAGGATTGTGGAAAAAACAGTTAGGAAAAATGTCAATGTCTCCATCCATGGGAAAAATCATCACGAAATGCGGAATGATACCCATGTGAATCCAACGCCCTCGCAACTGTTGCTGAAAGGATCCCTTGAGGAATGCCTGATGAATGAATCGATGGGAAATCTTTCCGAGGATTACCTCATCTTCCGAGTATAGTTTCGTGACGCACATTCCGCCACACTAATGAAATATCCAAAAGCTCTCCGACTCCTCTGCCCAAAGACACATACAACTTGTGTATCAAATGTTACCCGTTTAAAAGATATAGTATATGCCACATAGAGAGCTCTTTGGGCCCATCCCTGCTACGATATCATGGTCGTTTGCTGCTCGGTAATTTATGACATTTTTGTGCGTCTTTTGTGTCGCGCGCGTTGTATTAAAAAACAAAAAAAAACCCAAAAACCCAAAACCAAAAGCCAAATGTCTAAGAGTTTGAGCCACATTTGCCCGGATTTTCACTGCAGACCAGGGAGCGGAGTGGAGGGCGAGACGAAAGAAATCGAAGACGAAACAAAAAATTTAAAACGCACGCAACAACAACAACAACAACAATAACAACAAGAACAGCTACAACAAAATCTATCTAAAACCAAAGCTGAAGATCATTTTGGTTCGATTTGGGTTTTCGGTTTTCGGTTTTCAGAGTTTTTTTTTTTTTCTTGGGCCCTGCTAAGGGAACGCAGAGGAAAATAATAATAATAATAAAAATAATGATAAGGTTGACCTGTTGTTAAAAGGCATTGAATGCCCTTTGGGTAATAATTTATTAGCGCTTAGATTTGGGGTCTTCTTCGCTCTCGTGGCGTAGAAGAAACCAAAACTTGTTTTAACTTATTCGACCTGGCCCGGCTCTACCCCGGTCTCTCCCCTGTCGAGCGACTAGTGATATCTTAGAGTGTTTTGTGGGTTAGACCTTCAGGTGAAAGCTGAAGCTGTGGAGCTGTGGAGCTGCGGAGCTGCGGACTGATATATAGCCTGCTTACAGGTTGCCCAATCCAATCAGTGGGGAGTGTGGGAGCAAACGAGCAAACGTGGAAATGTGGATCGTGTGACAAAGTTAAGGCATTGATTACCCCATAGATCGATGCGATCAAAAGATCAATCGATAGATCGTTGTGCCCCACGCTGCCCGAACGCCTTGTCTTACAAATCTCCATGATTATATGCAATTAGACGAAAGCGTTTAAATTGCAAACAAATAGAAACAAACACAAAAAAAAACAGGCAAAAACAGACACAAGAGCTCATAAAAAAATGAGTTGTTATAAGGCATGGAAACTGCTGGCTAATTGCAGGTGCAAAATACAGGCAATAGACAACAACAACAACAGCAACACTGCGACAGCAGCAGCCGCAAAGTCGAAACGTTCCGAGCGTTTGGTCACCGTCTAAGTGGAATTAAGTACGTGACATAAACGGTAATTGGATCTATTAGAGAGGTTGTTTACTGGGCTTTCAGTGGGATGGAATTTTAAGCGTTTATACGACCCCAGGGAGGGGCTGGGCCTCCCAGTGATCCTCCAAAGCTATACATCGACATCCAAAACTATCATTCAAGGTGTGACAATCCGCCTCAAAGGACTTTCACTCCAAGCAAAAGTGTCATAAAGAAAGGGTGACTTCCTGCAGGAAACTTCCTGCACAGCTTTTCAATCACTAAAATCATAATTAATGCCCGGCAATTAATTAATAAAAGCTCAACGAATTATTGCCAGACATTAATTAAACAACAAACAAGAAAAATAACAATAAGGAATTAATACATAAAAAATTACACCAAAAAAAAGTGCATATAAAAAAGAAATACTTAAAAATCAAATGCAAATAAATACGTATGTAAAAACAAAAATCCTCAAAAAATCGTGACAGTTAATTTGTCAATCAAACAGTGGGATAAAACAGTAAGACAACACCCCCCCGCAAGAAACAAAATCAAAAAAAAAAAAAAATCCATGATAATTATTCACTTGCTACGAGAAATCATTCATTAAACCACAAAATCCACACACACACACACTCTCGCAGAGAGAGAGAAAAATACAATTTTTAAAACAAACAAACAAGCAGCAAACATGTGTAGACGGGCACAAAAATATCAAAAAGTATAAAATATACAAGAGACGCGCGCCAAAAATGCTGCGTGTATCGCTTAAATAATTAATATTTTAACACTTGGCACAATATTTTAATTTTTCACAAAAAAAAAAACACACACACACACACAGACAAACACACAAATCGAGACACAATCCAAACACAAAATACAAACAAATACATGAGCAAACAAACGGCTGCATTGTGTTTTACATTTATTATAATAAATTAACACAAATAAGGCATAATTGCTCTGTGAATTGGATTAGCCAGAGAGCAGACAGAGCAGAGAGCCTCTCGGAGACACCGCCACCACCACCACCACCACGGAGACTCTTAGAGACCTCGAGAGTCAGTCGAAACACGGTCTGAAAACTGATTGAAATGCTAAACTGTCGAACAAGTTGTTGAATGCAAATTATAGAGGGTAGACACAAATGAACAAGAAGATTGGTGTGTTCCTTACGCAAGAAAGTAATGTTTAATGATGATATTGTACTATAGTTATTCCTATGGTTGAAATATTGTTCAGAATTTGCACATTCGGCAAAGCATATTCACTCGATCTGACACTTAGAACTAATACAAAAAGACTAAAAACATAGTGAATGATCTCACTATTCCATAAAGATCGATCTACTCCTATCTCTTTCTTGGGAAACTCCAAGAAAATAATTGCAAAGCAGAAAGTGATTCATGAAACTATTACCATAAGAACACCAATCTAGTGATTGAAGCATGTCTTACAGAAAAGTTAATGAAGATGGTATGGGTTCTATATCCCAGCAAGCTGTATTCCTATGATATATCCACTTAAACTTTCTTAGGGTATACCAAATTCGATATCTTCTAACCGCCGCCCACTATCATCTCGCAGCCCATCTGTAAAGCCTCTTTTAACTAGGTTTCAACTACACCTCTATTTTCAATCATATGCATATTTTTGTATGCCCAAACGGAAATGAGCTTCATTACCAAAACAAACAGAGAGCGAGAGGGAGAGGGAGAGGGAGAGAGGAGGAAGGAAGGAAAGAGACGCACAGCTGTAGGAAGACAGAGAGGGAGAGGGAGACTACGTCCAAGAGACTCCTCAACAGATGACGGACCTGCCTGACGCTCGACGCTGCTGACTCTGACGACTGACGACTGACTAATGTGTGGATCGGATCGGTTCGGATCGTAGAATGGATCGTCCGGTGGTATGGTGGCATGGTGGCTTGGTGGCTTGGTGGCTTGGTGGCTCTCTGTAGTTAGAAATGGAAATGGAAATTGAAATTGAATACCTGTTTGCCCGTTTAATTATTTCGTTTGCGCATTTTCGTTTGTTTTTTCGTTTTTGTGAGTGATTGTCATTAATTAATTTTCTGTACACTCGTCCGAGGCAGATCTCCCTCTCGCAATTGTGTGCGTGATTTGGCCAAGCCTAAACGGATTTGGAGTTTCATTCATAAATCGAACGGAGAGGAGCACAAACCAGCATCGTCGGCAATGGCAATGGCAAATTGAATTGTTTTTTAAGTGCAATTGGAGGAGGCATTCCTCTCGCACACAAACCATTAAGACGAGCACGCGCCGAGCCCAAGCCCAGGCCCAGGCCCAAGCCCAGCCAAACGCGAGGATTGAGGGGCTGCAGAGTCTGGAGTCTTGTGGCAGACATCCCAATGATTGCGCAAATTGCACCTACACACCGAGAGGCAGAAAAAGTGCGTGGTACTTGAAGATACATACATATCTTCGTATGTAGGTCTCAGCATATATGTAGTCCCTACCGAGAGACAACGCAGCCAAAGCAATCCCAAACATTCATCACAGATCAGCGAAGGAGCGAAGCAAAGGCATTAAACTGGGTACGAGACCAAGACGAATGCTCCAAAAGAGAACCCAGTCAGAGCCGCAGAAAGACAGACTGGCAGGCAGGCAGGCTGGCAGGCAGGCAGGCAGGAGGATGTGAGGACGACAAAAGACAGTCAATTTTTCTGCACCAAACACAAGAAAATTAGTTACCCAACTGTAGGCCCCAGCGCTGAGCGCTGAGCACTGAGCCCTGCCTTGCCTTTGGCATAAATCACTTGACAGGAAGCGTTGCAAGCCTTGTTGCGCCCCCACAACACAACGCACAAGGAAACTTCTCTATGTGGATGGCCATTAAAAGACATTTGTTTGTTTGTTTGTTTGTTTGTTTGTCCGTTTTGGCTTTTTGCATTCCACGAGGAATGAACGATGCAGCAGCCACAGCAGCCATTGCAAATTGAAATCGAAATCAGTTGCCAAAGGAGCAGACAGAGCAGCCAGAGCAGCCAGAGCAGCCAGAGCAGACAGAGCAGCCAGAGAGCTCGTCATCTTCATCATACGCATCCACGTCGTACAGCATCCACATCCATGTGACTGGAGGCCATGGGGCCGACTGCGTAAGTGCCCTGGTTGACCACAAGACCACAGCGCACTCCGTGTGCTTTTTTATCTGCTTTTTGTCCACTCCTAAAGGGTAAAAGCTGGACGAAGGACACCCATCGGCTGGCAGTCCCTGGCCCCAAGAGACTCTCAGAGAGAGAATGCCGCAGAAATAATTATTTCTTTTTGCCATATTTGTGCAGTCCCAGCTTGTGGCAGGGGCAAGTGTAGGACGAGACTCCTCCTGCCTCAGTTATGCTTTGGGAAAACTCTCACTTATATAAAGAAAACCTCTAGCTATTTCAGGGCCAATGAAATGATTGATAATTCCTATCATTATGATATAATAATCGTGTAAAAATTATTAAACAATGAATGAGAAAAAATAGTCCAACTTTTTTTTTTTTTAGAAAGGTCAGGGCACAATTATTAGAAAAATATAATTGTAATTATTTTCTATTTATAAATCGAGGAAAAAAAACAATCAGACACTCCTCGAATCAACATATAGACAAATGTCTATATATAGTATAAAGCCAAGACCGAAGGTATTTCCCATTTATAGTGCCATTTATATTAACCAGAATAAGGGGCTTTTCTAGATCATCGTTTCAGATATTCCGAGATATGCGAGCGAGGGAAAATCTATAAAGAAGTAAAGCCAGATCTATCGTCAGGTTTTTCCAGTCAATTAGTTGCTTGATTAATTATCACAACATTTAGCACTCGCCGGGGACCCATGTGATATCTAAACCGCAGTATATTCCCACTGCGATCAGGCGCTATATACGATTATATATACATGTGCTGTTTTTTTTCCCCCCCCCCTTTTTTATGACAGCTACAAGATGTGATATCATTAAATAGTGTTTCAAATCGATTAAGTGCCGAGTGGCAGGAGGGGAGGGGGAGGCGAACACAAGGTGCGCTGCGCACGCGCCCCCTCGTTCTTTGGGGGCAATTCATTTTCAATTTTGATGGATACCCCCACGCTCCATAGCTCCATGCTCCACGCTCCATCTCAATCTCAATCATGGGGGACTGCATCATTTGATGTGTGGCTGTAATCAATCAAAGGCGAAATGCGGCTGTTGTGTTGTGTTGTGACTCCGAAATGTTGCAGCTGAAACAAATATGCCACTAATTACAGTTGCAGTCACCAGTTCCCCAGTTCCCAATCTCAGATTTGCGGTTAAGAATGCCTGCCACAACAGACGGATCGGCTTGCATCGGATCGGATCGGATCGGTGGGGATCCGTCGTGCATTATGTGCATTATGCAACCCAACCCTATGTGCAACGGCTATCCTCCATTGTTTGTGCCGTGACTCGCCGCAGCAGCAGCGTCTCGTCTCTCTGTGAATCGCCTTTTTATACACAATTACATTATTTATCGTTTAATTAACTCAACCCGCAATTATTTCAATTAAAAATGCTGCTCAGCCGTCGCTGAGTAATGCACACAGACACAGACACAGACACAGATATAGATACTTTTGCTATTGCAGTTTGTTGCAGCAACCTGTAGGGTTCCGCGACTGCAACTACAAACGGGGCGTGTGCCGCCTGCTTGGCCGCCTGCCTGGCCGCCTGGCCACTGACTCAGCCTCTCGTTTCGTCAGCCGCCTCGAGGCGCTGACACTACGATCCGATCTCGTCTCTGCTTCTACCCGTAGTTTTCCCACAACAAATTTGATCAGCCATAAAAACAGCGCCAGGCAATCAACCTCTCAAATGGTATAGAAATTTGTTTGTTTTGTTTGGATCTACAGGAGGGAATACTACTCTTGAATGAGGATGCAGTTTTGGCAAATCTTTTATGAAGAATTTGCACACAACTAGCACTTGACATGACCTTTACAAACTTCTGGTTTCTGCGAGTTATTGCTAGAAATATTTGCCATTTAGTTAGCTTATAAGTAGGTCCTTTAAATTGACATGAAAAATCGCCCACCTTAAGCTAAACTTTTTAACTTATTATTTAAAGATTAATAAGTGATATAGTCTATAAGGCAAATATTCACTTAAGAGCTACTTATCCTTTATCGGTGGCATATAAATATTCATATGAACGAAAGTTCGGCGAAGAACTTGAAGATATGTGTGACTCAAAAATGAACCCAAAAATGACTCCAGACAAACACATACCAAAATTTGGTTCCCGAACTTCCATCTTAAAAGATCTAAAACCTGTGCAGTCCAATTTCTGAACAAATCACCAAAGTGGATCCCCACTTCCAATGTGATCTCGAATAAAGGCTAAGACAAGCGCCAAATTAAAGCCAACGAAGATCAATGGGAGAAGACCTACCTCCATCGATCGGCCAGTTCCCATCGGGTAGACGAGATAAGCGAGAACGAGGCTAATCAAAAAGGGCCCGACACTTGTTACCACAAGAGGGAGAGACACATATTTGTTTCTATTTCGAGAGCCTTATCGAGCGACAGTCTGTAATTAAGCCGCGACTACGACTGCGACTCTCCACCGATCGAAACTGCCTCTCTTGGCCACTATTTTACATGTGGGCTAAGATGGAAATTTATGAGCAGCTACCCCGAAGTTTTTGGAGAGTCGCTTGGCGGTTGGTCATGGCGTTGATTAGCTCCCCCCCCCCAAAAAAAAAAAAGCAGAAAAAACAACGTTTGGTCAGGGGGCAGGCAGCACAAGTGACACAGCATGGCGCAGACGCAGTTGTCGCTGCTCCGTTGGGTCTCTCGTCTCCGCCGGAGATGGAGATGGGAATGGGAATGGGCATGGGCATGGGTCGGGGTCTGGGGATTTGGGGGCTGGAGGAGGAGATGGCTGCTTGGCTGCTCTGCTGCCTTTGTGTCCAAAAAAAAAAAAACCATTTGCCGCCATTTGGCTTGGGGTTTCAGCTTTTCGTTTGTAAAATTTATGTCTCATCGAGTTGACAACCTAAAGAATGGGGCTACCAACAACGACAACGTCAACGGGGCAAACGGCAACGGCAACGGCGGGGCGGCCCAAGAAGAAATCTATTCAATAAAAAAGGCGTACCGCTAAATTCGAAAGTTACATTTTTGGAAATTGGAAGATTGGAAGAGCGGAGCTGTCAGGTTTCTTTCTCATTAAACTTTGGGGCTCATCTTCTGCTCATTTTTGTTGTTGTTGTTGTTGTTGTTGTTGCTGTTTTTTATTTAATTTAATACATTTTTGGGCATTTTACGAGCCAAAAAAAAAATATATACTCTAGACTGTATCTTATAGATACTCAAAACTTTAAATGAACTAGAAGTCAAGTTCGTTCTTGATATTTTTTTTTCTTTTTTGGCGCGCCTCGAAAATGTTGCATAAATTTGCAATTCATTAAACAAATTTTTGCTTAATTTTTTGGTTTCGTTCGGCAATCGCATAATTTATGCTACGACAAGTTCTACATTTTATTTACGTGATTGTGAATTGTGGTTAAGCATTTAATGGGTTCATTGATTGGCCAGCATTTGCCTTACACGTGGGTCCGCGTCCCCAGCCAAAGGGAGAGCCAGTCCATCCCAGAGATTCATCAAACCGATGTATCCTATAGATCCTTATTTGGCCCTTCTGGCAGGATGCACAGATGCCGGCCATCGCTGCTACTCTGCTACTTCGCAGAAGGGTTCTCTTCATAAAACAAAGTGCTTAATAAATTTGCTTAGCTAATTTTCTTAAATGCAATAAATTTCAATGAAAATGTACTAAAAACAAATCAATGTAAAGAATGGGCAGAAATCGTAGATTGCTTCTTTGGATGTACCCTGTAAAGGGAAGAAGCGATTCCCGGAATGGCATCTCAGGATGCGTTTACTCTCCGTCTTGTGGAGTCCCCAAGCAACAGCTGATGTCCCTGTCTTCCCATGGAAAAGGACAAGGACAGGTGGCTCTAGAGAGGAGTGTGTGGGATTCAGAGAGTGGCATGCCCTAATCAGGCACATACTTCTATGGTCCTGTGGCCCTTTTCCAGGGCACTGTGCCCGTCGAGACCCTTTATTTGCGTTGGTCACTTCTCACTTGTTTTATATATTTTGTTGTTTTGCGAACAACATGTGTAGCAATAAAAGCACTGACCAAACAGAAAACCAAACCAAAGCCCAAAAATACTACAGCCACAGCCAATAAAAAGGCAAACACTCCGCCCGGCAGCGGGGGGTGGGGGGAGGCAGCAGCGAGAGGAGCCACAGAACAAGAGCAAACATCAAACACGATTTGTTCAAATGTACGCAATTATTTATCGGCAGATCCGGAGGAGACCGACCCCGTAACAAACTATTGAGAGCGGCCTCAGAGCTTCGCCCTCAGCACTTGAGATGAGTCCAGTCCGCGTTGAGTGGAGGAGCGACAGAGAGAGAGAGTGCCACAAGAAGGAAGCCAGAGGAGATTTATGCACTTGGCCACAGGACCCTTTTGTCTGTTGGGGGCAGGAGACGATTGGGAGACTGGGAGGCAGGGAGACTGGAGGCTGCTGTTGCAATTGAGTAGTAAAAAATAATTTCGCTTTATATGAGATTTATGTGGCTTGTTTGCACATTTGATGTACCCCACCAGGCCGACACCTCGCGCAGGAGGAAGTCCGAAAGGAAGACTGTAGCCCCCCACCCCAACACCCAGCACCTCTTCAGGCCTCTTCAGATCTCTCTGGTGCTTCATGGGGCATATAAATTGCACTCAAAAAGTGGCATCAATCGTGGCATTGCCACGCCCTACTTTCTATTTCTAAACGGTTTGGGTTTGGATTTGGGTTTGGGTTTTCTTTTTCTTTTATTTTAAATCAACAAACTTTCACCCAAAAAAAACTGTCATTGATTTTCAAAACAGAGCTCATTTTCGTATCATTAAGCGGAGGAGGGGAAGTAGGAGGAGACCCCCTAAGAGCACCTCCAGAGCATTCGCTCTTCGCCGCCGCCTCTGGAATTAGTATCCAACTAATGGGAGCCATAAAATAACGAAAACGAACCCAACTATTTCGTGCAATTGCACAAATTGGACTCATAATAAAACTAGTTAAAATTGAGGCAAAACAATGGCCAAATGGAAACAAATAAAAAATAAAAACAGAAAACAAAAAAAAACACTTTTAAGTAGCTATAAAAGTGGAAGAAAATGGAATACAAAAAAAGCCGAGTAAATGCAAATGGGAAAATTATTTAATGTGAAAAATTCGTGGAGGGGGTGGGCTACTTATGCTATAAAGAAGAACCTAATAGCTTCCTAATTAATGCAAACAAAAAACCACAATAAATGTGAAATGGGAAATGGGAATTTCCTTAAGCAATCATAGGACTTTGCTCAATTGATTTTACAATTTCCTGTATTTTCATTAAAGATTTTCCTTACAATATTTGGAAATATAGCCCCAAGACCCTCATAACCAGACAGGCAGGCAGTCGTATAGTATATTTTAATCGATTTTAAAATGTTCATAAAACACACAACACACATCCACAATCACGGAGGAGACTACTCGTATCTTTTGGGTTGAAATAAAATTTGAGTTTTTATGTCGTCGTTGACCTTCGTCTAATAAGAGGAACAACAAAAACAACAATGGTTAGCAGCAGCAGCACCCCAAAAAACAAGAAAAAAAAATAAACTTAAACTTTGGGACTAATGAAAGAAAACAAATTTATAGGCATCATAATTATGCGAAATTTCAACGGACCACAGCAGCGCGTTATCGAAACCCCACAAACGAGAGGTACTATGATAAAACTTTGAGTTTATTTTTATTCAATCTTGTTATACTCTATGCGAGGGGAGTATTACGATTCCATGGAGACGTTTCTGATGAAGAAGCGAAGGATTTCTCAAGAGTACTCGAGGGGGTTCTTCTATAAAGTGGATAGAGGTAGGTTATTTCCATCCTTTAAACTCTTATTTTCCTATGACTTACACTTGAATACCTATGAATCGGATACCGAAGGCTCAGAAATGTATATTAAATAGATTTTTCCCTCCATAACTAGTCCTCCCTTAAAGTTGTTCAATCCCTATCGATCCAGGGAAACAGCAGATCTCCGAGTGTATCTTACGATTCGTAGCCTTCTGTTCGTGTTTTTTTTCAATCGGTTTTTGGCTAATAGTAAGTTATGAAGTCGATAGAGAGAGACACACACACACACACAATACTCTGGCCATAGATGATTGCCGTTTGGGCCAATCAATTTCTGGTTAATAAATTTGGCGCAAAATTGTCAACGGGCCACCAGAGACACACGGGGATACACGGAGTGGAGTGGAGCGGAGACACTCGGTTAGGAGCCACAGCCCCAGCCACAGTCACAGCCACAGCAACAGCAACAGCCACAAGAAACAAGGTATTTATGACAGTGTTTTTGCTGCTTTTGTTGTAGTGAAATTATTGTTGTCTCTGCCGCTGCATTGGAGTTGTTTTTGGGCTTTGGGTTTTAGCCGTTTAGCTTTTTTTTTCGTTGTTGTTGTTGTGAGGCGTTTCGGATTTTTGTAGGTTTTTTTTTCCTGTATGTTTCGCGGAGTTTTTGAGTATATTTCGAAAACGGCACGTGCGCCTGTGTCAGGTTTTTTACGAGCGGCTAATTTTGTGGCCTGTGGTCGGTCTTTGGTTTTGGGTCTTTAACAGAGAGATGGAAAGACAGAGACGTCTCCAATGATCTGTGGTTTATTTTTCATTCTGTTGAAAATTAAGTGAATCTCTGATTAAAAGGATGATCCAAAGTCACAAATCGATAATGCTAGGAATACAACAGAAAGCCATAAAGGTGTGTTTTTTGTCGAAAATATGTTTATGCTAAAAGTATCTGATGGATTGAGTGGTCCGAGCCAGTGATTGAGTTGTCTCTTGGCCATTGACAAAGCGATACTAGAGGGTCGTGATGTCCAGACAGAAGACCGAAAATGGAATACCCTATGCAGAAGGTTGTCTATGGTACGATTCCAAGAGACGATTTTCCCTAATATTACTCGTATTTAGAGATAGATTATACACTTATACGCCCTCCCTGCTCCCATAGCTATTATACCCCGATAGACCCTTCGAAAATCATAGATAAAAACACTCCCTCTCTCGTATTTCATTTCAAATTACTAATGTCAAATAATCTGATAGATTGATTTGTCTACACCATGAATTAACTCGTTTTGTGGCCAAAGATGATGATGATGATTTACAAGCTGACAGAATGCCAAAACCCAGAGACAGGCCCACAGTCCACTTAGCAAATCCTTCCTTTATCTTTATGGCGTCTTCTTCTGCAGAGCTTCAGCTTTGGTTTCATTCATGCCAACTGGTAGCCAAATTGCCATCCACTGAGGATGCTCATAAAATTGGCCAACGATCGCTCCATTAGGCCAGAGATGCCCGCGACTCTCCAGCAGAGTTGTGCCACCTCTTCAGAGCTTGTCCGCTCCTTCCATTCATTCGTTGTGTAATTGTCAACTGGCACGATCAGGCAGCAGCATCAACAGCTCATCAGGCTTCCAGCTTCCCAGCTCCAGCTCCAGCTCCGACTGCTGCTGCCGCTGCTGCCTCTGACAACTCAATAAACCCACAGATACAGACACACACAGACACAGACACGCCTGCAAAATACAGGTGATGATGCCTTGGACTTACACCTGACCACAGGAGAGAAAAAAAGATCAGCCACTGCCAGGGTCAGTGTTTCCACCTCCTTCACCTCCTCCTCATCTTCTCGGCCAGCAGCCAGTTTGATTTCATTTCATTTCGTTGGCTGTGTGGCTGTTTTGCATGCTTATTGCCAGTTTTGATTGCAGGCGCTACACAGCCAACGCCACATCCCAGTCGCAGTCGCAGTCCCAGTCGCAGTCCCAGTCGCAGTGCCTGATGCTGCTGCTCCCACTTCCACTTCCAATCGCAGCTCCCAGTCTCAGTGGCTCCCAGGGAAGGCTGTTAAGAAGGCGTTAAATGCATGATTTGTGGCCACAGTTGGTTAATGGTAATGAAGCTGATGGTCAGTAAGCCAAACAGGCGACGACCGACGACCGGCGACAGACAAACGGCCTACCAACCGACTCGCATATCGCATACGTACGAGTGTACTGCATTCGACTTTTGTTTTTGGTTTTTGCTCCTCTCTTGATTTAATTTTTTTGTTGTTGTTGCTTTTTTTCAGCTTTTTTCACTTTTTGATTTCAATTAAGCAGCTTTGTGTGTGAATTGCTGAAATGTTTATAGCCTTTGCCGTGCGGGGGTATTGGTGGGGTATTGAGAGTGGCTCCCAGAATCGATACGGTTTCAGAGTAGTTTAAATGGGTTTTTGGCGGACGTTTTATAGGGCTACTGAATTCTACCAAATGTCATCTTTTCTACGAGTGAATATTGAGAACAATGTTTGAAGGATATTTACAGATTAATTTCCTTCAATTTTGTATACACTTTTCGGGCTTATATTATCGGAAATATTTATTAAGCTCTTTGGCGAATTTTTCAAAAAATACCATCAATAGAAAATTTTGGAATCCTGTGGGTATCATATCGTTTATCATATTTCAATAAAGATTATATTTTTTCGTCATAACTGATTGGAATTCACTGAAAATGCATCAGAACTGCACTGATTCCTAGTGAAAATTCATCAGAATTCTATGCAGACTGATCTATATATTATATTCTATATACAAAAACCGTTCCTTAAGGGTACTTGGGGTTCATTTTATTTATAAAACATCAACACTGGGCACAACCATATTATTTATTAATACTTTCCCAGGAAGTCTTCCAATACTACGGAATTTTTTATGAATTTTGTTGAATATCTGCCATCGTATACAGAAAACGTTTCTTTAAGAATTCCAAGCGCTCGATTATCCACTACATTCCTGTGCCATTTCCTTATTTTCGAATCGGATTATATATGGACTTTATAGCAGGCAGTTGGGATATCTTTGCCCATCAATTTGTGGTTCGAATTTTGGAAACTTTAACTCTTCAGTGAACGATTTATCATGGCTCTTGCATTAACGAGTAAATTTGTTTTGTTTTCTTTTAAGGCCTGATTGTCTGGAGGAAGGAATCCATCTAGATCCGGCCATGACGTCACCCGCCAGCCACCAATTGGCTGCAGTTGTGGTTGTTGTTGTCAAAGCCTCTGGTCAGAGAGCCCAAGACTAAAGTCGCATTGAAACGCCCAGGGCGCCATAATCATAGACGACTACGACTATGACTACGACAGCGTCAGCGTCAGAGTCAGCGACGACGTACATAGACGCAGCGCATTTTGTAGGTCAAGTCTGGCCAGGCAGGCTTACGTTATGGTCGCTCTTTGGGGGCTCTTTGGAGCTCTTTGGAGCTCTTTTTGTGTGTAGGTGTCAGTGGCGCTGCATAAAAGTTTTCGCAGCCGTCAACCGGCGTGGCGTGGCGTGGCGCGACTCGCTTTGTTGCTTGTTACTGTTGCTGTTGCTTTTGGCCAACCTTGTGCAACTTTTCAGACAGGCAAAAGAAACTACAAGCTCGACGAGACTGCAAAAATTTAACTGCAGTCGACGCGGCGGTGGCGGCGACGGCGACGGCGGCTGCGGCGCGGCAACTACATACAACAATTGCATTGGGCCGCGGCTGCGACTGCGGCTGCGGCTACGGCTGGAGGTCTAGGCCTGGGCCTGTGCCTGGCCAACACAAATGGCCAACTTAGCTGCCAATGCGACTCTCGGCATCATAAAATTTAATTTCCTGCACTTTAAGCTGGCCCAAATATGCCCTCGCCCTGCCCTCCCTCCCCCGTCCATCAGGCCATTGCGTCGGCAGCCCGTTTTAATTGCGCTTTCATTAACGCGACTTTGATTTATGGCTACCGCGTTGCCAAAGGTTGGTTTTTTTTTTAGTTTTTTATTTCAGTTTTCAGTTCTCTTCGGCTCCAACGATTTCTTTTGCAAATATTTAAACATTTAATATTTTTTTTGTTTTTTTTTTGCCTCTGTTTGTATTGATTTTCTGGTGGTGTTGGTGCTGGCTGAGTGGCTTTTTGTTGAATACTTTTTCGGTAGTCAAATTGCTTCGAAAGCCAACAAAAACCATCTATAGATCCATTCGAATGCGTTTACAAAACATCAGATACTTCTTCGACCTCTCAAAAGTTACAGCTGAATCAATGGATATTTTTGGACCCATGATCCATCTGTCAGCTCATGTCTTATTGTTTTTTTTTTTGAACGTCTAGACAACCTGACGACAATAGTGATCAACGCTGGGAGGTCTATTCGGTTTTTATTTGGTTGCTTTTTTTTTGGCAAAAGATTTGCATCTAATCAAAGTATAACGACGTCTGGGCTGCAGCATAGAGATGCAAAGTAGGAGGAAAGGGAGGGGAGCACTCTCTTCTGGATCCAATAGCTATAGCTTTTCCACAAAATGTATGGAAATCAAGTACTTGAAGGGGAAATTCTATCCACAATTGAACACCAAACCGAAAGGCATACTTATCTCTTCTTTGCCGTGCGACACTCGCAAGTCCCATCCATTTAGGTCACATTATAAGTCTCCAATCCTAAAAAAACCACTTATTTTCCTTGGGAATACCTTCATTTATTCACTTAAAATTCTGCAACATTTTTCTCCTTCTCTTTTCTCTGAACAGCTGTGGAGGTCAGGCAGCAGCAGTGCATGGGGCAGCAGATGTAAACACTAGGAAACGTTCAAGCGGCGCCTACAAGCCCCACCTACCGCCCACCGCCCTAAGCAGCCACTGCGGCGGCGTCATCGTCATTCGCGTTGCATTGCAAATGCAAAAAATGCAGGGAAGCAGAAGGAAGGAGAAAAAAAATTAGAAATGCAAATGTATCTGGAGGTAGTATCGATGCAGCCATAGCCACAGCTTTGATGAGTCGGAGTCGGAGTCGGCGTCGCGGTCGGCGTCGGAGTTGGAGTCGGAGTCGTCGCCGTTGTTTGTCTTTTGATGATGCGCATGCGCAGCGCGAGTGGAAAAACGTGCGGCCACGGAAAACGCGAAGACTGAAGCGGAGACAGCGCCGCCGTGGCATCGGCATCAGCATCGACATCCACATCGACGTCGACATCGACATCTCTCCTCCTGCGTTTGCGCGCATTAAGGCAGCAAGCACGTGCGCGCATGCGCAGCAAATAACTCGGAACGGAGACTCGTACTCCTCCTGGGCCTGGGCCTGGACCTGGACCTGGATCTGGACTTGAACTTAGACTCGAGGCAGGAGAGCAGGAGCCTGGACTCCATGCCGACATGCCCCACAACTTTGTTTATTAATTCTTTTGCGCATTTTTTCGCGCTTCACTTGCGGGTATATTCTGTACGGTTTTTGTCCGTCGGCAAAAAGATTATTGCCGGTTTTCATTAAGAGATTTATGGCAGCAACGGCAGCATCAGCTGCTGCTGGTAGAAGCACTGGCAGTGGCAGTGGCGGCTCTCCATGCACTTGACCGTTGCATGCCGCTGGCATTCGTTCACGGCCTTTTTTTTTTTGCAGCGTACTCGTATAAAATTCAAATTTTGAAATTGTATGCTGCACCTGAGCCACACTGAGAGGAATGCATGGGTATTTGTGGTTCACCGAAAAGAGAGTCTGCACAAAAAAACCATAGTTTAGGAATCTTTTGGACAAGTAAATTTTGTATCTTTTAAGTGCATAGAAAGGCTTGGCAAACCCTCTCCAAGTGATGCCAGTCGAACAGGCATTTGCGGGCACTTTTTCGCAGGTTTTGAGTGCAGCCTTTGAGAATCCCATTCCCTATTAATTTCTCTCAGTGCATTTTGCCCACTATTTGCTTTGAGATAGCTATCTTGAGCGCTGGGCGACCTTGTTGTCGCTTTTTGGTCGGACAGACGTTTGCCAAAATGTCAAGCGACGACGACGACGACAACGACAACGTCGACGATGCCTGCGACTGTCTGCACAAAAATTGTGTGTGAGAAAAACACAATTTTTTGTTGTTGCTGGTATCGAAACCTGGGGCCAGGGTGGCCCACAGTTCTCCACACTAACTATTTCTCAGTGCCCCAGCCCCAGCCGCAGCCCCACCCCACACCCATAGCTGACTGCCTGCCCGCCTGCCTGCCTGCCTGCCTTTTTATTTATACGTTAAAAATGTGTGCAAACAACAGCGAAAAAAAAAGAGGCAGCGCAAAGTGGTTGGCTTTGACACTGCGCCGCTTGATCGCGGCGGTGGCGGTGGCGGCGGCGGTCTCGGACTCCGACTCCGACTTGGAATCGAACTCGGGCTTGGACCTGTCTCTCTTTCTCCCACTGTGGGCCGCCTTTTGGTTGCCAATTTGCTTGCCAAAGAGCCTCCCTAGCAGCAGTGGCAGCACCAGCTTATAAAGCCATTAATAATTCGCGCATTTTCAACAGCTAAAACCCGAGACTGCACACGAGACGTAAATGGAGAGCCACCCGGAGAGGAGACAATGTCATGGTTCAGACATCAATTGCGTTTGCTTATTAGAGGAGATGTTTGTTTGTTGCCTGTTCGTTTCAGAGCCGATTCTGTGTCTGTCGCTGTGCCTTGGGGTCTATGGATGGGTTATTGCCAGCGAGGGTATACGATGAAGTATTGGAAAGCAGGTGAATGATTTGGATTCAAAAATCACTGGAAAACCAAAGCTCTGAAATTAAGAAAGATCTAGTAGAACCATCTATGGTATAAGTCATTAATTTTCATAGAAAATGTCTCTGGAAAACCAAGGTAGATCCTAAAGATATCAATTTGGGCACTACTCTTCTACTTTCCATTGAAATTTCACTGTAAAATAGTTGGTAATCTTTCAAGCAAGCATAGTCCCATTAATATAGGAAAATTCCTAGACTTTTGCTCATACAATTTTTATGTTCTAGCGCTACGAAAGGGCAACAAATATGAATTTAGTTTGTTCTTCTTCAACAATCTATAAATTTCATAATATTTAATCATGTCATTATCGAACGAAAGGTGTTAATTAATTCGTTTTCCAAGAATAATATCTCTACTTGCTTGTCTCCCAATAATAATGGTATGGAATGGATAGGAAAACCATTCCACCAATTTCTAGGACTACAACATTCTTAAGGCTCTATTTTTGTAGTCAAGCCTTAATGTAATCCTTTCTTTACCTTCAAAACTCTTGACTCCCCTCTCTATCTCTCTCTCAATCCGCAGCAGAACGATGATCTGCCATATATGATCTACCATATATGGAATGCCCGCATTATTTGTGTCTAGGTGTCGTATCTGCTGATCAGCTCTCGGTAAGTGCCTGTGCAACAGTCGAAGGTGTCGTAGCCGGCAACCCCCGCACCACGAGACACTTTGCACCACCCGCAACCACTCTCACTCCCTCCCTCCCTCGCCCGTGTCTCTTCCCATTGCATTTTCCACACATCGCTTGTGGGAGGAGGCATACAGATACAGATACTGCGAACACTCGTACATTCGATCACTTTTTTTGTGGGTTGTTAAAAAAGATTTCCAACGCTTTTGACTTCGAGAGGCTGGCTACGTCAAAAGGTCATAAATTTTGTAATTAGTGCAGGGTTTTATAATGATTTTGCTCTCGGAACGAAATACACAACTTAAAGATACAAATATACTTATACGGGAGAATCGTAAGTATATAAATTTGTATACTTCCTATCGGGTGGGGGCGGAGGCGTTGTCGGGGTCTATCTTTTGTTTTTTTCTCCTTTCGGAACTGTCGCACACGAACGCACACGGTCGCCAGAACAGAAAAGAACAGAACAGAAAACAGAACAGAAATAAGAGCAGCAGCGAGCGGCGGTAAAAAGAAAATGAAAATTCCCAAAGGAAGCATAGATAATGAGCACAGGGTCCGGATCCCCGTCCCCCTCCCCATCCCCATGCCCATGCCCGACACTCCACTCCGAATGAATGGCAGTGAAAAAGTCGCCCAGCCGAAGCCAAACGCCCAAGCAAAGGCCTCCTCCAGCTGAAGAGACAGGTGCGGATTTGTACGCTTTAGGTTTGATTTGATTATGGGGCTCGGAAAATATCACTCGGCGAAGATTGTATTCCTTGCAGTAGAAAGATAGTATAAATACCCATGGATGCATCGATCTTTTTCTACCTAAGATAAGAAGAATATATAGCTTTAGAAGTGACTTTTTTCACAGTTTGCAACTCCCGAAGAGGCAAACGCCTCCCTTTTGCTACTACTCTCCTGCTTAATGATCAATCCTTACATAAAGAATCCTTATACACCCTGATAAGGCTAACATCCCTGTCTCGTATTCCTCTCCGAATTTAAATCAGAGAACACCTTCACTTGCCACAGTCCGCTCCTGATGGATGGCTGGCTGGTCAGCGGCGAGTCAGTCACCCAGTTCTCGTCAGGGGCCAGAGTTTTGGGTGACGTTCGTCTACTCGTAGTGTCAGCCATTTTGCCAGAGAGCCAGAGAAGTGGCTCAGAGGCACCGGCACCACAATGGCCATATGCCCCGACCCGCCCCCGTCCTCCGTCCCCCGTCCCCCGTCCCGGCCATTGTGCCACCGCCGACTGCGTCTCCGACTCCGTTACCATTACTCTGTCGCTGTCGCTGTGTCGCCGTGTCTCTGCCTCGGATTCAGCTTCTGCCTTCTGCTTTCAGCTTCTGCCTCCAGCTTTTGTTTTTAGCCATTGTTGCCACTGCTGCTGCTGCTGTTGCTGCTGCTGATGCCACCGCTGCTGTTGCTGCTGCTGTTGCTGCTTTTGCAACATTTGAATGATTCTCGTTGGTCGTGTCAGTCCCACGGGTAATTATTGACACGGTTGTATGCACGCAGCCCAAAAAGCACACCCGAGCAACAACAAAAGCAGGCGGCACGGTGGCAAGGCGGCAGTGCGGCGGTGCGACGGCGTGTTGCTTTGCCACGCGAAAAACAAAAAATACAACTCCACTCGAAAATAATAATGAAAATGTCGGTATTTTATGCCTCGAGGAGGGGTTTCTCTCTACAGAGTTAATAGACGATATAGGAGGGTGGGTAGGGGAGGGCATCGGAGGGTGTGCTGCGGTATAGGGGGTGTTTCCACTGTCGCACTTGGCACGCACACGGGGCCACGATTAAAACCAATGAAAACTACAATTTGCCCTCGTATATTAGTGGTAATATTATATGTGGAATGTGCTTTTTTAACAGCAAAGGTAGGTGCTCTATCTATAATGTGCGGTAAACTTTCGAGGAAAATAAAGACCAGGCCTATGGGGATGTAAACGGGAAATGTGTAGGTTAATCATTGGCATGCTATGGAGAAAGTTATTCCCTTAAATTCTCCCGAAAATATAAATATTTAAGTTGATATTTTAATCAAACCTAAAGCCCCACTAAAACATCGATTCAGAAAATTATATGAAAGCCAGAACGTTCTTTAGTAGAGCACTCTTTTTAAATGGGACTTCTCAGGTCAATTAAAGCCCTTAGACCCCCTTAAAGCGATGATTCATCCTCAGTAAGGTGTTTCTCTGATTTCCTATAGACAATCCCTGAGGCATTCAACCAAAAATTAGCCCTAGAGAATGCAAGGCATATGGAACTTTTCTAATGGAACATCTAGCACCCATTAAATACCCAAAAAATAACATTTAAATACTTATATTTCAGTTAGCATTAGCCCAAAATTAATCAGTGACTAATTAACCCCCAAATACTGGACAATCCCCTCAAACATTCCCCATAAATTCTCATAAAATTAAAGAGTATTTCCAGCGTGGAAATAAAAAACCTTTTCTTTCGCGCGTTTTCTATCTATAAACAAAAAAAAAAAACTTTATATAGCCCGAGGGGCAGGTTTTATCTATTGTAGGTGGGTGTGTGCATATGCGTTTCATGAGTGTATGCCCCATATGTGTGTGCGAGTGTTTCAACAACCCCAAAAATGGCAGGTGGCAATAGATAAACGTATGGAATAGTAGGAGGCTCTTGTGGGCAGGCAGCCATGTTGTTTCCCCATTAAATTTCCCATTTCGCTGTCTTTTTTTTTTTTTTGTTGTTTTTGTCTGTCTTTTTTCGTTTGTTAGAAAATAATTAAGAGAGCAAAGAGAGGGGGAGGAGAGAGAATATAATTATATACACGATATTTAATGGATATATAGGGGCAGGTATATCTTCCATAGATATTGTTCAAGTGCATGCAGCCGCATCGCGTGGGCGTTTGATATACACATATTTATGTACATATGTACATATGTATGTATGTATGTAATTTTCATTTATTTTTTCATGTAATTTCATTTCGTTTGTTGTTTATTTTAAACATTATAAACCACGCGCCAAGGGTTCAGACATTCGGAAAACATTCCTTGCCGTCGCATAAATAAAAATCATTGCACCTTGCGCTTCTGTATAAAATATGTGTATTATACATATTATTATTGGTATTATTTGTTGTTTCGGTTTTGTTCGATTGTTGTTTATATACTTAAGCCTAAAACTGGCTTTCAATTACGCGAATTTATTTCGAATTGTCAAGGGGGAAAGAGCAGGCAGGAGGATATATGTACATATATATTTACAGAGGCTGATGCAATTTTTATGCAGAATTACTAACCAATATTATTGCGAGCGCCTGGATGTACGAAATTGTTAATCAACATCAAAATGAAATATGCATTTAAATTATGAATTAAATGTTAAAAGCGTGCGGCACATTAGAAGCCAATGATGGAGACAATGCGACGCCTCTCGCATGCCACGGGGGCAATGTGCAGACGACAAAATGTGCGACCGTTTTAATGGTACTTTATGATTTTGTTTTCAGCTGATAGCATTACGAGAAGGAGAAGATATGATTATCGAAATATACAAGTAAATACTAAGAACTTTGAAGACATCAAATGATCGTTAAAAGTGCTTAATTCTTGGAAATGATACAATCGAAACCCCAATCCCAATACCCAATAAAATATATACTAAAATACCTGTCATCCAGAAGGAAAAAAGTATCTTTAAAGGTAACTTTAAAGTCCATCCTTGCTGATGGATAATCTCTATCCAAGTTATCAGTAAAGTCTACTAAATCTCAGAATCATTCAAATTGAACCCCGAAATTCAGTGCCCATTGATAATTACCAAAAAAATTAAAGCACCAGTGACCGTGTAAATCACTGGAATTGTCACATTTTACGAGTACTTATGGCCACACCAATTGACGTCAATCTTTTGTGATGATCCGTCACAGAGCTGATCCTACAGACCGGAGTCGCATCAGTTAAGGCCTTATAAAAATGTAATTTCCCCCAACTGGCACGCTTTTTATTGGCCCAACGATCTCTGAACAAAAGCGATTCCCAATTCCGATTTCCGATGTCCGTGAGGAGGGGCGTTCCTTTAGTTAATTGCCAATTGCATTCGCACTGACGGTAGGGGGGCAATCTCACATTATAATATCCGCCACTTAATTGTTTAATGGCTTTTCGAACACTTTAAGCAAACAAAAGGAAATTAATAATACGAGCAATTAACGCATATTCCATTGATACTATATAAACGCCCTATCGCGGAATCCTGAATCGCGAATCGTAAACGTAATATCTGCAAATGGAGGTGACTGTTAAGGTCCCTGTTAAGCGACTCGTAAACTGTTAACCAAATGTCAAAACTCAATTGCTAATTAAATCATAATAAAAGGATGTGGTTGTTTGTTTTTTTTCGAATAATATTCTTTTTTATTTTTAAGAGTTTTTTTTGTTGTGGTTTCTTTTTTCATTTTTTCTTCTTGGTTTTCTTGGTTTTTGTGGGGGGTGGAATGTGCACCGCTTTTTCTTTTTTTGTTTTTGTTGACTTGGTGCTTCTTCCGTTCGGTATAGCATATATATCTATCTGTACGATATATAATTTATAATTTAATATACAATTGAGGGCATGGCTTAAATCTTAGATATTCGGTTTTCTCTTCACAAAAATAGTTTTCAACATACCATTAAAAAAAAAAAAAACAGACAAATTAAGTTTCTAAAAAAAAGTTACACCCAAAAGAAGTAAAGGAAATTTTGCTTAAAGTTAAGAACAAAATTATGCATTAATTTTGTGGCATATATGTGTGTTTATGTTCTATAAAAAAAAATTGTAGTTTTTATTTTTATTTTTTTACACATTTATTCGTTTATTTTGTTGCTGCTCTTGAAATATTTTCCATGTGTGTTTATTTTCATTCGTTTAGCATTTAGGTTTCTTTTGTTTTTCTTTTTGGAATGTACATCAATTTATTATATATTACAATTTATATATTTAGCATTGTTTCATAGTCGATTATTCGATTATTCGATTATTTAGTTTTTAAGATTTAGCTATATTTCTGGGGGTTTCTTGCTTATAGAGAGAGAGTACTGTACTAAGTAACTAAAATTCACGTTAAAAATTACCGCCTAGAAATTACTCGTACAATTTGTATATTTTATAAATGTTTGTTGTATTTATTTCATATGGTTTTTCAAAGTTTTTTTTTGTTTATTAAAAAAAAAAATTCTACAATTGCATTTAAAGCTAAGAAATATGACTTAACTTTAAGTTGTTTTCCATTTTATTTACAGATGGTTGTTTTTTTAATTTTTTGGGGGATTCTTCGATTCGATTCGATTCATCGTTCGTTCTGTTTCGCCGCGCGTTAAATTCTACGTTTTTTATTCGATTATAAAGATGGTTGTTGTGGTTTTTGTTTTTGTTTTTAGAGTACAATCTACTGGCTATATATATATAATATATATAAACACGGGGCTTGCTTTTAAGAACCTTAAACCCTAGCTAGAACATTCGATCGTGTTTCGTGTTGTGTGGTGTTTCTTGTATCTTTAAACCGCGCCACAGTATATAGTAAAAAAAAAAAGTATCTGTGGACTGTGTTTGGATTTACCTTTTGTTGCTTTTGGAGAGCAGCTGAGGAATTTGATTTTTTCTTTTTTGGTTTTTTAACACTCGAGTCGCACTTTTAACTAGTTTTGTTTTTTTTCCTTCCATTCCGTTCTTCCGTCATTTAGTTTTTAATTTTTAGTTTTTAGTTTATTTAAATTTTAAAACAACATCACTTGGTTTCACGTTTGATTTGAATTGCGTGTAGTTTCATTACATATATGTACATATGTATGAAAAAATTTAGTTAATTTGATTTAATTCAAGTTTTTTAAACTTTAAAAAAAAAATTGTTTGTGGATGGCAGCTCCTTCTCTCCTCAAAAATGAATCCCTGCTTCCTGCTTTCTGCTTTCTGCTCCTCCTTTTAGCTGAAGTTTTAACACAGATTAATGCACTGGTAAAAAAAAAATATTGAGAATTTTTCCCCTAGATCCGTCTTCCTTCCTTCTACTAGATGTATTCTATATATATTTCCCGATTTCTATAGCTGATTCCTACGGCTGCGGCTCACGCTTGAAATGCGGCCACCCGTTCGACACCGAATCCTAGGAGGACTCGTAGCCAAACCAGGCGGCCGACGAATGCTATTCCCCACCGGCGCCGCCCGCACCGCCAAAGCTATTGAAGTGACGCACTGCACCGGGCGCTGCGGCGGCCCCAAACTGGAGGCTCAGCTCGAAGAGGCGGCGTGCGTGCAGCTGCTGCTGCTGCTGCTGGTGGTGGTGGTGCTGCTGGTGATGGTGGTGCTGGTAGTGGTGGTGCTGATGCAACGCCGCCGCCGAATGGGCATTCAGATTGAGATGCCCCCCTAGGACACTCGAGGCGGAGCCCGGCGATGCCGCACTCGGCGGCTGCAGCGGCAGGCCACTGTTGCTGCCGGCTCCGGGCGAGAGCTGGGAACTGCTGCCCCCCGAGGAGGCGACGCCTGCGGCCGCCTGTTGCAAGTGCTGGGCATGGGTATGCTGCAGCTGGTCGCTCGTATGGAACAGATGCGGATGGTGGGCGGGATTCAGGTGCGGATGCTGGTGCGGATGGGGATGATGCGGATGCTGGTAGCGCATGGGATCCATGTACATGGCGGCTGCTGCAGCGGCTGCTATGCTGGAGGCCTGTTGTTGCTGTTGCTGCTGCTGCTGTTGCTGCTGCTGCTGTTGTTGGTGGTGTTTCACCTGCTCCTCCGTGTTGTTGTTGTTGTTATTATTATTATTGTTGTTGGTGGTGCTGTTGTTGTTATTGTTGCTAGTCTGATTGCCAGCGGAGGAGCTGCCCAGCGGACTCTGCGGCGACATTACCTGGCTGGTCATCGTTGCCGATGATCCCACACTCGACGACGGTGTGTTCGGTGTATGCTGCTGCTGATGTTGCAACACTTGCTGCTGCTGCTGCTGTTGTTGCTGCTGCTGCTGTTGCTGCTGCTGTTGCTGCTGTTGCTGTTGTTGTTGCTGTTGGCTAAGACTATTGAGGGATGCAGGAGTGGACGCAGCTGCAGCTGAGTTCGACTCCTGGATTTCTGATTGCTAGTGAGCCGCCAACTGGTGAGCGGCTACCGACGCCGATTGCATATTCTGGGGACTGAGCATCGGGGGGCTGTGCGAGTGCGAATGGGTGCCCATGGGGCTGCCGTGCATATCGTGGTGTGGGTGGTAGCCCCCATGGTGCATGTGCCCCGGCGGCATTCCGTCCATCATATCCCCACCGAGGGTATTGGGCGGCGTCATCCGCTTCTCCTTTTGCCGGCGATTGCAGAACCACACGCGGACCACCTCCTTCTCCAGCTGCAGCGAGTCCGCCAGCGAGGAGATCTCCTGTGCCGATGGCTTCGGCTGCTTGTGGAAATGCTGCTCGAGGGCACCCTTCACGCTCACCTCGATGCTGGTGCGTTTCTTGCGCTTCCGCCCCTGGGCGGCGATCTTGTCAATGGATGTGGGCGATCCCGTTGTGGAGTCTGCCTCCTCCAGCCACTTCTGCAGCAGCGGCTTCAGCTTGCACATGTTCTTGAAGCTCAGCTGCAGCGCCTCGAAGCGGCAGATGGTCGTCTGGGAGAAGACGTTCCCGTAGAGGGTGCCCAGTGCCAGGCCCACGTCCGCCTGTGTGAACCCGAGCTTGATCCTTCGCTGCTTGAACTGCTTTGCGAATGCCTCCAAATCGTCGGATGTGGGGGTGTCCTCCTCGCCACCGCTGATGGCGTCCCGGTCGCCGCCGCCCATGTGATGTGCATGGATATGCAGCTGGGGGGACTCCCCCCTCAGTGCATGATGCAGTGGCGCCACACTCTGGTGGTGCGCGGCCGCCGCCGCATGTGCCGGATGGTGCAACATCCCATTCATTGCGTGGTGGTACTGCAACGGGGAGCCGCCAGTCGGGGCGTAGTGGCCGGCGTGTGGGGCATGCCAGGCGGCATGGGGCGAGGGCGAGGCCATGCCCTGCTGGATGCGTGTCTGCTGCGACAGATGCTGGGACATCTCCTGCTTGACGGTGTCCGCTGCCGAGGCCACAGCTGCGGCGGCGGGATGGTGGTGCGTGTGGTGTGTGGGCAGCGACCACGGATCGGGATGCAAGGCGCTCCACGAGCCCAGACCGGAACCGGGACCCAATCCGCCCAGGCCTCCGCCGCCGCCGTTTCCCTGGCCATTGGGCGACGGGGAGGAGGGCAACTGGTGATGGGCACTGGCTGCCGCTGCGGCTGCTGCATGATGATGATGATGGTGTTGCATGTACTTCATCTCGCCGGCATCGGCGGCCGAGCGGGGCGAAGATGTGTGATAGCCACCGCCTCCGCCGCCGCCACCGAGGGCCATGTCAAGATCACCGCTGGGCGGCGTCATATACGATGTTGCGGCCATCCCCACCGCTCTGGGGCTGTTCAGGCCCTCCACGCTGGCGGGGTAGGGCTCCAAGTTGGGGCTCAGTTTAACGACTTTGTACACCGATCGATCGAAAGGAAGACCAGTGTCCCTATGCTCATTCCACTCGAACCGTGAGGCAACCGTCTTGAAGTCTTTTACGGGGTACGTGGCAGGCGCAAAAATATTCCAATTGGCGACGAGGGGCGACGATGGCACCGACGGCGACGGCGACACTGGGCGATGGTGTGGCACCTCCAGTGGCAGTGGCAGCGGCGGCGACAGCGGCGACTCCTCTCCTCTCCAGCAGCGTCTGGCGCTCAACAAGTCTTCAATTTTCGCGGCCCTCGAAAATTCCGACGGCAACGTCAGCGGCAACGTCAACGCGGCGAATGGATCGATGATGGATCGTAAATCTTTGAATATTTTTTAATTCAAAATTTATCTACTCGATAGGATCTCTGGGATCTTTTTATTATTTATTTTATGTTTTGTTGTTGTTGTTGTTGTGGTTGTTGTGGTTGTGGTTGTAATATATTTTAATAGCACTTTTTAAACACTTGGCACTTTTCGTGGGCCAATAAAAAATAGTATTCGGTTTGCGGGGAAATTCGCTTTTTTTTCAGATCATAGCAAGGCTCTGGGACGATGTTGCTAATGAGTGCTGAATGCTATTGCTATTGCTGGTTGCTGGTTACTGGTTACTGGTTGCTGGTTGGTCTCAAGTCACAGATAAAAAAGTACTCTGATTGTCAGATTCCGATGATGTTCCCGTTTCCGATTCCGATTTGAGATTCTTTTGCTTTTGCTTTTGGCTGAGAGATTTGATTGAGAAATTTCAAAACACAGACATGACACACAGAATCGGACAAGAGAGACCAGGGAAAATTCACGTGCAGACTCGTAGAGCTATCGAAGTGAACTAACCGTCATGTCTCGCGCGGCAGCGCTACGTTGAGCGCGGCTCTCGACAAGATACAAAGATACACGCACACTCTCGCATCCGCACGGACACAGACACAGTCACAGACACAGTCACGGACACACGGGGGAACATTTGTGAGATACAGCGCTACGTTGAGCAGTTCGGCTCTCGACAAGACGTTGCCACACCGATACACACAGACACACCGACGACACATATATACTCACTCTCTCACACACAGGGAAACACTCCCCGTACGAGCGTACGAGCTACGAGCGTACGAGCGTACGAACCAGTTTTCAACCCAGCCTGGTCGAGGCATTCAGTGTGCGCGGGTTAGAGGAGCACAGCTAACAGAGCAGCCAAGGCACTAGAGAGAGATGGCCTGCACACGACTGGAAGAGCAACTCTGGCGCTCTATTGGATTCCACATATTCCAGTTTCCAGCGTTACGCCCACAAACGAAACGAGAGACGAAACGTAGCGAAACGAAACGAAACGAACGACAGAGCGGACGAGCGAGCGAGCGTTCTCTCGTGTGTGGTGTGTGTGGTGTGTGTGCATTCCCATGCAAAAGTGACATTTTTAATTGCCAAAGCGGCAAAAGGTGGCTGCCAGAGCGAGAGGACACGAAACGAACATCGGACATCGAACACAAACAACATCGCTCGCAGGGCTCCCGCGCCCCACACGGGCAGGGCGCGCAGCACAGAGCTCTCGATAGTCCGATAGGAGAGCTTTTTTGTGGGGAGCACGGAAGGATACGCGACGACGCCTCCTTTCCACAAGGAGAAGGAGCTTTGTTCAGTTCCCGGCTGCTGTTCTTTGGATAAAGAGACAACTTTTGGTTTCGTTTGTGCCTCTTTTTTTGCTGTGTGGTCGAAAGAACAGCACTGGCTGTCTGTAAAATAGTTTTTTGGAAATTCTAAGCAAAAGATCTAACCTTTTGCCATTCGAAATCACTCAAAGAATTCACATTTTGCATGGAAATCTCATTCAGAAATAACAGAAATGGAAATTTAATGCCAAAGCCAGACATCTTCATCATCAGAGCTGGACTTCTTTTCTATTGTTTTCTCCATAGAAAGCCCACATTGTCTGGCAAACAAAATACACAAATAGTATCTGTATCTTTCTCTGGCTCCTTTTGTGTATCTGTGTGTGTGCGTGAGTGTGTGTGTGTGTGTGTGTGTGTGTCTGAGTGTCGAGTGTTTTGATTGTTGCATTAGTTTACAGTTAAATTATAACCGATGGTTATTGATTTGCTTTATCTGTTGAAGTTTCTTCTGCCAAATTGATGCAGAAATTAACATAGCAAAAGGGTGTATCGGGTGTATCGGAACACTCTCTTAGTAACAGATACAGATACATTGTCTCCAGTCTTCAGTGTGCAGTTTTGTTGTTTTTTTTCTTCTTTTTTTTTGATTTAGTGGAGCGTTACGCCAACAAAAGAGAAGCAGAATCAAACGGAAAACATATCAAAAAGTTTATAGCAGGTTCCAAAAGGGAACAATGAATGAATGAAGGCGGAGAACAAAAAAAATGGTTTAAATAGACTAAGAAAAGATAGTTGGATAAATTAAACTGCGCCAAGAACTGATAGAAACATAGATACATATTAGATACAGACGCATAAAGATATAATGTAAGGGATAGAAATATGTACATATATTGATAAATCGATGCCAAAACTATTAAGAAAAAAAAGTCCACTCTCTTTCATTTGCTGACTAAGAATGTCTTTTTCTTTTACAGATATACCCAAGATATAGATCAGATATTATTAAGCAAACTTTTCCTCAATTTAGGAAAGGTAAATGCCATTTATATCCTTCAAGCCCACACCAAAGTTGAGGTTTTTAAGTCTCTGTGAAAACTGCTATCGATTTCACACCCTTTCTCTAAATGTACACCCTCTGCACCACCCCATTCATGCCACACTCATAGACAACACTCATTTTTGGGGCAGGTCAAGAGCTCAATCAAAAATAATTATGCAAACTAAGGTCATTCCGAACGAGACAGACAGAACGCCAGAGGGCGACAGGGAGACGGGGAGACACAAGTTCAACATTATATTTAGCATGAAATTTGTTCAGGCATTTTTTTTTGTTCCACATCTGCATATCCTTTCGGCCATGCCACACACAACACTTGGGCATAATTAATAAGCCAACACAGCACAAACCAGCGCATCGCATCGCATATATTTTCAGCCTCATTCCCATTCCCTCCCAATTCACAGACAGACAGACAGACAGCCAGCCAAAGAGTCACTGGGCATCATCATTGTTCATCAGTTTGTTGTCCTTAGACACTACAAAATTTACATGATAATTAGGTGGCGCGGCGGCGCTAACCAACAGAGGAAAAAAAACGCATTTAAATTTCAAATGTCGAAGGAGAAAAAATCCTGTTTTTCCCGCACTCCGATGAAGAGTAGAATGCGGCGGTGTGGTGTGGCATATGCTAAATGCGCACGCGCCGCGTTTTTTTTTTTTCTCTCTCTCTTTCAGGAAAGGACTTGTTGCATAATTATGCGCCGCATGCGAGTAAAAAAAAAAAAACAAAAAACAAAAAAATGGATAAAAAACCTAAGCGCTGCGTTTATGAATGGATTGGAAGAGGAGATCTCTTGCGGCCACGGCCACGGGCAACGGCAACGCCGCTGTTGATTTTTGGATGATAATGAGGCTCTCCGATTAGCATTTTGCCTGCATTTTTATACAGTCTTCTTTTTCGTTCACACTCCAGCACGGTGCTCTCGGTCCTCTCTCGCACTTCATTCAATGCCCCGCCGCACTTGTTTATAATTATTAGCATAATTTTCTTCTTATTTGCGCATTAATTTGTTGAGGAAACTTTTTTGGGGCGTCTGTTTTCGGTAATTAAAGTGCCATAATTTGCCCGAAAAAAGACATATAAACGGGGTCTGGTTTTGATCGCTTTGTTTATCGCACAATACAATTAATTCACAAGTGCTATACACATACATATATTTGTATCTGCGTATCTGTATCTGTATCTCTATATATGTAGCTGTCTGGGCTGGAATGAGGGTATTCCGGCGACTAATTTGTGGCAAATGCAAAGCAATTTCATTTGTTTAAGTGAATTTTAATGCACCTCAACACAAATTTTATTGAAAAAACACTTTATTTTATTTAAATTACTGAAAGGTTTCATATTTTCATCAATTGGCAGCAAACGAAGCCTTATATGCAACGACAACCTACCGTAACTTGGTGTTGACTTAACAGATTTTAATGAAACTGGTTATTTTTGGAGATCTGTATGAGATAATTGAAATTATTCATGTTTGCTTCATCAATTTTTAAAAAATATTCTATATTTCGTTTGGTCACTGATTATATTTATAAATAAAGTCATTTAGTAAAGATTTCTCTTCATTTTACAGCAAATAGAAGCAAAAGAAGCCTTAAATGAATTGGAAACCTATCGTAACTTGGGTTTGGATCAGCAGTTTTTGTTGAAACTGGTTGTATGGGTAGATCCTACAGGGATATGGATAAATACTCAAGTTCGAGATTTATTGGTTTCATAATTTCCTTTAAATACTAGTATATATTTCGTTCGGAGAGAGATTTGACTGCGATAATTTCCTCAACAAATATTTTCTACATACAGAATATATTTCAAAAAAGTAACGTCGAAAATAGGACAAGAAATGTCCATTACGCCAAAAGGTTATCCTAAGAAGTAACCCAAGCTAAATCGATTTAGCATTTCACATGCAATTAATCCCTTCTTCGGGGTCTTCTCTGTGTGTCTTACCTACATCATCTGCCTGGCAAAAGTTCATGCAAATAATCCTTACATCATCTTCATTTGTGCCCCTTCCCCGAGGTCCTGGCTGCCGCTGCCCCTGCCCAACAGACCCGCTGCCGCCACCCTACTCGCTCGTATCTCTGGCTCATTTGCAAACAAACGTTTCATTAAAAAGACACACACATCATCCTGCCATCATGCTCAGTTCTCATCCTGCAATCCATTTGCCTACCGAACTTCTTCGTCGGTCAACTCTTTTTACCATATGCCCAAAAACCAAATCCCAAATCAGTTTTTTGCGCGCCAAAAAGAAAAAAAGGAAGAAGCCCCGAAGAAGACAACCCCTTGAGGCGCAACCCTTTATCCTTTATCCTTTGGTTCTTTCTTCTGTTTGCGGCAAGGTCAACTATCATCAAAATATCTGGATGCTCACGTAGGCAAATTGCATATAGGCAAATGGAATGGAATCCCTCGAATCTCACGGAGAGATGCATGCAATCCATTTATCATTTTTGCAATTTCAATTTTTGCAATTTTGCATGCAACGGCCGTTAAAAAACCCAAAGCAGAGTGCGCTCTCTGTCTGTCTCTCTCTCTCGGTTGGTTATCCTTTGAATCCTTTCACTTTCGCTACCTACAGGGAGAGGAACCCATCATTGAGTTTTGCCAAATTCCAGCACACATCCTGCCACATCCTTTGCCGCTTCCTTTCTGTCATATGCAAATTAGTTTGAGGCCCAAAAAAATAGAAATAGAATTTCGGTGTCCCGCCAAAAATAAATTTGTAGAACGGTGCACAAAATGGCAATTGTTGTCGATACCGAAGGAGGAGGAGGGTTAACCGTTAACAGGAACGGGAACGGGTGTCGTGTCCCGCTTTTCGGTTTAAATGCATTTTCTGGTGCGCCTCATTGGCTTTCGGCGTTCGACGTTCGACGTTCGCCTTTCGCCTTTCGGGCGGCCTGTCAATGAGACCCCGCGTGTGCAAAGGGCAAATATGCAAATTAGTTGGCATTTTTTTGTCCCCCCCCCTTTTTTATTTTTTATTTATTAACTAATTTATCTCTGCGGCGCTGTGACACGTCCCATAGGCAGAGAGCCACAGAGCCAGAGAGCAGCAGACCATCAGCCCATCGGCCCCGTCAGGGTCGTGAATTATTGGCGAATGCCAGCCATAGAGGAGGTTTCGACAACAACAACAACAACAACAACAAAATAAAAGCATTGCAACACCTGGACACAATTTTTTTGTAGCATGTACATATGTATGTGTGTATGGATGTTTTTTGCTGACTTGTGGGGTAAGCGAGCGGCTCTTTCGACGGCCTCCATTAAGCAGTTAAGTAGGTGACGGCAGGAGGGGGGGTTTCCGAAGGGATTTTCACATTTAAAAGAGACCTAAAGTGATAACAAGGTAGGACATGTTGCGAACCACTTGAGAAGGGATTGTAGTAAAAGTCTTCCCGGAAGAATCATATTTTTCTAGGACTTTTGCATACCAGTATAGCTCTGAAAAAAGAGTCTTAAAAATCAAAAAAATTACTCCGTTGAAGCCCATTTTTAACATAAAACATTACACTGAAAGATTCACTTGAAACCTTTAAAGATAAGATGCATAATAAATAATATATTAACAAAGATGGAAAGCAATAGGTTCCAAGGGATCATTTATCAAAAGCCCTTCATGAGCTTATCTTTGAAAAATTTTCCCCTGAAAGCACTATAAGTTCCCTACCAATCCCTGAAAGAAGTATTATTTCGCAGAGAGATCATTCAATTAAGTATTTTCATCCCAACAAATAAAATCTTTCTTCTCAAAACTTCTTCCTTTGAAGAACTTGATAGCATATATAGATTTCCATACACTAAACCAGAATGATTCCTTTGAAAAAACCTTCCCTTTGAGCACTTTACAGCATATTTAGCTCTAAATCTTTAATAAACCTTCCAGAGTACATTTTATTGATCAAAAGTTGAGTAAAATCACTTTTTTTCTAAACATTCGAAAGCCCCCTCTCCAAATCATTCCAAAGATGATCCAATAACCGATAAAAATTCGCTTTTAAAGACACACCAATGATACATTTAATTATAGCCTGTCCCAATCATAAAACCCAAATCCGAACCACAAAATATACCATTTACCATCTGCATTTGCTTAACTCACTTTCATCAGATCTCAGAGTTTTCCTGCTTGTTTTTTTGAGGGGAAATAGAAAAATAAATAATTCATTAAGGCATTAAATCTCCATAAACTTCACTTTTTTACGGGTGTGGCTCTGGCGTGGCTCTCACTTTCAATCGCATTTCAAATGCATCCCAAAAACCAAATCCGATTCCAAAATCAGAGGGAAATATCGCCTGAAAAATTATAAACTCTGTTCACACCCACTAAAGTGGCGACAGGAAACCCAAACGAGAACTCCAGAGCTCCCGAACAAAAGGGGAAGTAAGAAACATACATATGTCAATAAAAATCTCTCAATGTTTTTCAAAGTCCATTTGCATAATGCAGTCAAAAGGGCAACGCGTTCGCGTTTGCGTTGGGATTCGGTCTCAGGCCCGGGCCCGGGACCGGGACCGGGCATGGGCTCTTCCTGTGCACCAGAGCCGGAGGCCCAGGTGAGGCCTTGGCGACCCAAGGAAAACTTCAAACAGTACAGAACTTTGCAAACTATGGCACTATATAGTACTCCTATCCCTCACTCGTACACGCATGTTGTTTGTTGTTTCCTTTGAAAACAAAAAAAAATATAAAATAAAAAGTAAAGGAAAAAACGTATGCGTCAAACGATATCCATCGCGGGTCGTGGCCTTTCGCCGGCGTCCGAGGGGTGCATATCATTAGCGACACACAAAATACACTCACACACACACACACACACACACACAAAAAACAGTGGCACACATTTTCCCCGACGACTGACACTTTTTTTTCCAGCTCTCCACTCTTCCGCTCTCCTGTGACATCCGACACATCAAAGGCCAATCAACTCTTCTTCCAATTGTGTTTTCCGTCGTGTGCCGCTCCGTTCCTCTCCGGCGTTTCAATGGGAGTTTGAGTCTCGATTTTCGTATAGGAAGCGGAAGTGGAAGCCCGCTTAACCCTTGCCTTAGCCTCGACACAAACCATCCTAGTGGAGGTCGCTTGGGGTGGATTTCTGCTCGGCACAAGCGTCGTGGTGGGTTTCCTTGACCTTGCCATAAAAAAGTGTTGCTTTCAAAGGTGAAAAACTAGGTAAAAAATATTGCAAAAAGGTGAAAATACACAAATTTTGCAAAGGGTGAAAAACTACCAGCAGAAAAGACGAATTTTCGCCTTCGGAACGTATTTTTTTCTCTCACGAACAAACTTTTCTTCTTAAAAAAAACATTTCTCTCAACAGTATTGGCCTTCTATGCCTGCACAAATTTGTATCCTTTCTTATTTATCAATATCTCCACAGATCTTTCTATATCCCAAGTTTCGCCATAATTTTCCGCACCATCTTCTACCGCAAATCGTATTTTTTTTGCCTTAAATTTCCTTAAAACTACATAAATTCCCTGCATAAATTCGTATTACTCGTATGTATTTTTGAGCAAATTTTAATTGAAACATAAACGCCATTTTGATGATTGCATAAGACGCACGCGCCAAGCGATTCGGATATTTATTTACCGTAAAAAAAAAAACACAACAAAGCAGCAACGAAAATTGTTGGCCGAAATTGCAAAGAAATTGCAAATGGCCCATAAGGCATAAATGAAATTTTTATAATCGAATCGAAACGGCGAAAAGCTGCGCATGCGCCGAATATTATTTTCTGCTGCTGTTATGGTTATTGTTATTAACTTTTGGACGAACAGAAGAAGATGTGACTGCAGGAGGAGCAGCAAGAGGAAAATCAGTGACTGAAGGAAGAGCACTGCAGGAGGGACCAGCAGAAGATGTGACTGGAGAGGCAGAGGATGTGACTGGAGAGGCAGAAGATGTGACTGGAGGGGCAGAAGATGTGACTGGAGGGGCAGGAGATGTGACTGGAGGGGCAGATGGACAGAAGAGCAGCAGAAGATGTGACTACGGAAGGAACCACAGGAGAAGTCCCCCCAAAAACGGCTTCATCCAAAGAACTTTTGCCGCATTTTAAAGAGGGTATTCCAGAGTGCAGTTTTCTTGTTTGATCTTGCAACCGTCCGCATCCTTGACTTTTGATGGGGGTGGTGTGTGTGTGGCACGTGTGTGATGTGCATCTGGCAGCACCGAACACCCCCCGCCCTGAGCTACCCTGCGCACGAAAGACTGAAGCAACAAACGCGTTTTGATTCGGGGAAACCGCTTTGAAAGTGCGCGATGCTTTACACCTGATAACCAGACGACCGACCGAAAACCATCCATCCGCCCGTCCAGCCATCCATTGAGGGACTGCTGCCGCCACAGGACTGTGATGTAATCAGACTCCTATATACACCCCGATCTGCCCCGATCTACACCGCGGACACCCCTCTCCGACGATTTGTTGTACGTGATATTGTTAAAAGCTTTTAATTGAAGTCATCTTCTTCTGTTGCTGTTGCTGTTGCTGCTGTTGCTGTTGCAAAAACAGGTAGCTGCTGGAGTTGTGTCTTCTGCTGCTTCGATGTCGAGCATTTTTATGATTAAACTAATTTTTCTTTTACCGCATAGCAGGTGATGGGGGTAACTCCCCCCCCTACCGCCCTCTCTCGGCTCTACCGCACTCCCTGCCACCCTCCCTCCCGTTCATTCCTGTGCGTCGTCCCTCTAGCCAAAGTTATTTTAATAAACTGCGCGACGTGATGGGAATTCTGAAATGCGATCAGTTTCAATTTTATTATTGCCCGTCGCTCGGTTGGCTGTGGCTTCTGTTGCTGTGTTGCTTTTGCTTTTGCTTCTGCTTTTTAGATTATGTGTATTGCCAGGCAGTCGGGCAGGCAGGCAGGCAGGCAGGCAGCACTTGTAAGTGTTGTTAGAAGGCAGCCCCCAAAAGAGGAGTGCCCCGGACACGGTGCTGCTGACCAGAGACAGATCCCCCCGGAGCCCGGACCCCCACCTCAACCTCAACAACGTGTAGGCTCATTTAACAGTAGCCCGCAAACGTTTGTCGCTCTTTGTATAATAATTTAAGAAATGCGGCATTAAAGAATATATTTTTATGATAAGATATAATGACGCAGGCGCTTGTTTCTTGGGTTTAACCGAAGAACACACTCGGAATATATTTGGAAAATTTCAAAAAAATATTCGGTGATAATAAAATAATGGGATTTTAACCATGATGGGATAATATGGGGTCTAATAAGCCCCCCCTTTAGAGTATTTATGGATAGATATGGATAGATAGATGTTGCTAATAATAGTACAAATATTTTCAAATATTTTTCAAAAATATGTTGCTCAAATTTGCTCCTTTTTTTGGGAATACAGGCCTAAAATATGAAAATAAATACCTGAATAAATCTTGTATCAAATTCTTCCTCTAATAAGCTCAAGACTGGACCTATTGACGAATGAAATCCGATTCCAAGATTTATGGAATGTTCAATTGTCAATTTTCGAGCTTCAATGAGTACTTTTTTTCCACCAAAAATCAGTAAATGCAAGTCCAAGATCCATTTTCCCCAGAAGCTACAAGGTTCCATGGCAGTCCCCGAACAATCCCTGCCACAAATATCAATGAAAAATGCAGTGAGACCTTCATTTATTCCACTTGCTTATCGCATGCATCGCTGCAACCCATTTTGGAGGCCAGTCCTCGTCCGTCTTTCGGTGGGGGGTTGGGGGGTTGGGGGGGGTGGCTTCCTCCACTTATAAGTTAATTTACAAAAGGCAGTAGGAGGAGTACCAGGTAGTACTCGTACCTACCAGATGCGTATGCGTAATGCATATAATTTGCAAAGGAAAATAAAACCAAAACCGAAACAAAAACCAAAAGAGACCCGAGAAACCGAGGGCTTCGAGGCATTCAAATAAAATAAAGTTGTGAAGTAGCGCATGGGAGATAAATAACAGACACTTGACTGAACTTGGGGGCACATGGGGGCATGTGGCATTCATTGGTGGTTCTATTGATTAAAATCAACAAAAACCACGAGCAAAAAATGCTGCAATTTATACATCTCCATGTGGCATGCAACGTACATGTATGCGCGAGTGCCACAAGGTAGAGAGATGCTGATACAGAGGACATAACTATGTGCCAGGCCATTTCATTTTTCAACAATTGGCCAAAACTACGCCTCAATACAACCCCGAAACGAAGCAAAACGAAGCGAAACGAAAGCGGAGGGGCGTGTGCTGCCACAAAAGTAATGAGCAGTTGGCCACGCGCGGCTCCAAGGGGGCAGATGGGGGAGGGGGGGCCAAGAGGACCTCTACCCCGAGGGCCAACAGCAGAGTTTCTGCCTCTACCAAGAAGTTCTCCTCCAGAGTTGGTCTGGGCCTGGGCCTGAGCCTGGGCCTGCACTCGAGCCTATAATTATAATTGAAATAAATTGATTTATTTGCTCGAATACTCTCGTACTCGACTCTCCCGACTCTCGGCTCCAACTCTATGCCAAAACGCATAAAACCATAAAGAAAAATGGCAACAATACAATTCCATGGCTCTCGTTCGTTCTCCTCTCCTCTCCCCTCCTCTCTTTAGTTGTTGTTGTTCTTGTTGCATGCTTAATTGTTGTTATTGCCTTTTGGTTGTGTGTGTGTGTATGCCTCTGGCCAAAAGTTGGCTCGGTTTTGGTCCCGTCCCAGGCCCCTACGATGACGATGACGACGTCGATAAGGTCATGAGCAAGTGTCATTGCAGCGCATAAATTATGGGGCGGCGCGTCGGGGGTAAGGATTGCACGATAAATAAATCGTTCGTGTACAGGTTGTCTATAATGAAAAATACTGACAAAATATTAGAGGGCGGGCAATGCCCAAGAGAGCGAGACTAAGGATCGAGTTAATAGCACAATTAATCTATGAATACTCTATGAATAATTTGCTAGAAATAAAATCAAATTCAAGTTCTAAATTCTTTAAAAAATAAATACAAATTCCAGTGGCTATTTTCAAATGTAAAAAATGCATCCCAAGCACAGAAAACTATCTGCTTTTTGTAGCCATCAACCCAAGCTCCCCCCATGCCCCTTAACCTTCCGCTGACATTCTGCCGCCCTTCGAAACAAATCTCGAAAAGACTGTACTGCACCTGCTATCCAGCCGCTGCCGTGTTGTGCCCACAAAAAACCAAACACACACACACACTTGTTTTTGTCAACGACAGTAGCTGTAGCAGCCCCCGCCCGAGTTTAGAAATAGTTGTTCCCAATGCCTGACAGAGGGTACGGGCAGATACAGATACAAAGATACAGATATAAAGATACTGTACTACCTGCTACGACGCTGCCTGGTGTCCGCCTGTCCGCTTGTCCGCGCGAACCTGTCTCACATTTCAAAATACATAATTAAGTATGCACAGCGAGTTTTGTTAGATAAAAATCTTAAAAACCCTTAAAAAGCTTTAAGCGCCTAAGACACACAGAGGAAAAAGACTCTACAGGGAGAGAGGGAGAGGAAGGTGGATAGGTACAATACTTGATGGATAACTTGATGAGTATCTGAGGAGAGGGCCCCCCTCCCCCTCTATAAAGCACAGACCAGAGCACAGATACATAAAAAAAAAAACAGAAACAGAAACAGAAAATAGTCAAAGAACAGCAACAAAAACAATCTCACGTATTGGATGTATGATACGAAAACACTTTGGCGACAATCATGGGAACACAGTTTTTTTTTTTTTGATTTTTTTTTGTCGATTGTGGATTGGTTTTCTGTGGGGGGGAGACCATTAAAATGACCAAACCCCAAAAGAAGAGGTCACAAACGAGCGATGATAACGAGCGAAAGCTAAAAAGGCAGTTAAGACGTCGGACAACGGACGACGGACGACGGGCACCTGATCGGTGGGATATTTAGACGATTTTTGTAACAGAAAACAGAGCTTTCACATGTCTGTGTGTCGCCAAAGAAAACCAAGAAACCCAAGAGCCAAAAAAAGCCAAAAAAAAAACAAAGCAAAACTGAAACTGAATCGAAAAAGTGTTTGACCAATCAAGCGACAGAAATCGATAAAGTTTCCCAATGCCAGAGCCAGAGCCAGAGCCAAAGCCAAAGCCAGCGCCAGGCAGACAGAAAAGACAGAAGAAACTTAATTAAAAGGTCTCTCCTCTGTTAATGTTGTTAATTTGAAAATATTGTCCAAGGAAACGGGCCGAAGCATAGAGAGGGAGAGATACAGATACACTCTATAAACAAGACAAAAGACTGTCCCGTAGAAGAAACGTAGACTATAAAAAACAGGCAGCCTCCGCCAACATCGACTAATTTTTATGGCCCCCGCATTTTGTGCGTCGTCTGCGTTGACAGACATCTCGGCGGGATCGGAATGGAGCTCCGAATGGGGTATCCAAAGAGGAGTGCGGGATGCGGAGTGCTGCTGGTGCTGTTGTGGATCCCCGCCAGGTGCTGGCGGTGCTGGTGGTGCTGGTGGAGTGGCCGCTAATCAAGACCCACAAAATGCAGTTGAACAAGTTCGTTGCTCAATTCACTTTTTTCGAGGGGGGAGGGGGGGCTCCGCTGCTCAGCTCAGCTGCTCCAAATATTTTTGTGTGTGCCACTAAATATTTGTATTTGTTGGTGTTTTTTTATCGACAAAACCTTTATTCGATAACAAGTTCGTTGCCTAAGTCTTTTGTTTTATTTCATGAAAAAGAATTCATTAAACATTCAAATGGAGTTTATGAAGTTCAAAGGGTAGCCCAAAGACATAGACATTATCTGCAGCAGATCCACCAATAAATATCTTTGGCAATCAAAGAAATACCCACATCACAGGCAGAAGTTGGGGAAAATCACTTGCAAGGATATCATAAAGTGTCCATAAAAATGCCCTCCTTCTCCTCCTTCCTCTGCTCTTCCCACAGGTATTTTCCCCATCGCGGGGAAACTCCCTCCCTCGCATACAAATGAAACGAACGCCCATTGGCCTTTAACTTTTTTCTTCTCTTTTTGAAATTTCACTGAATTTTCAAACGATTTCCTCAATCAAAACGAAGGCATTGAAAATGTACCTCTGCGTACAGTCGAGTACATAATATTAATACCAATAATAATAATAATGAGGTGCACAGATCGGCGGGAGGGGCGGCCACAAGGCAGATGCAGCAGGTGCGGGTTTGGGGCTGCGTGGCCTCCGTTTCATTTATTTTTTTTTTGTTGTACACAATACACATACATACATATATATATATAATTTTAGTTGGTACGCCCGAATGGCGTTGCACGCACACACACATACTGCCACACATTGTGGCGCGCACACACACACGCACCGCCAATGTAGCAATGTAACTTCAACCTTCAATTGTTGTTGGCGATTGTCACGAAACGGTATTCGTGCGGCGGCCATCGGAGTTCACTGACAGCCGCCTCCCAAGAGTCCGGCGGGTGTGTGTGCGGGTGGCGGGGGGGGCGGAGGGGGGGGGGTCTCTACCAAGTGTGCGCATGTGTGTGTGTGTGCGCTTTTGGTGCTTTTCACATACAGCGAAGATTCGAAAGTGCGGTCAGAGCTGGAAAGATGGCTACTCTGGCCATAGAAAAGGCCTAAAGCCAGCGATTTGGCTTAGAATATCATTTTTTTGTACTAATAATGTTTAATGTTCAATATTTAAACTCAAATCAGACAATTGTTGGCAAAAAACAACCTTTAAAAGTCCACAGAAAATTCTTAAAATTCTATTAAGTCAGAAAAAAAAAGATAATCTAAAACGATTGGGCTCTGAAAAACAACTTAAGGAACGAATGGATAAGTAGATTTCGATTCATTTAGATTTTTATTATTATTATTATTTATTTATTTATTCTTACTTAAGGAAATGATGAATATTTCGATAATAATTCTTCATTTTTTCTATTAAAATATACCATGGAATGTCTAGAATTATTTATAATTTTTGTACATTTCTTTAGTCCTTCTTGATTGGTCTCCACTGTACAACCCATACACAATGTATTGTATAATAATGTTGCTATCCATTTCGCTTTGTTTTTGGTGCCGCTCTTTTGCCGCATTCGTGGCAGCCACAAGGCACAAGCACACAACCGCAACTGCCGCCAGAGAGCCACAATAATCAGAGCCAACTACTCCTCACCCATTGGCGGCCATCTGTACACACATACGAGCATTAACATGGCCAAGAGCCACAGTACAGTACGGTACAGTACGGTACAGTAGAGTACAGTACAGTAGGGTACAGTTTCACCTGCAGCTACGACAAAACATTCAACGAAATAACATTAAATGCTTTAAAAGTTTAACGACTGAAAGGGAGAGACAGAGAGAGAGTGAGAGATCCCAACCATTTGCACGTGATTCACAATCGAACATGAAAAAAAAATATGGCTTTTGCTTGGTCTTTGTTTTTTTTTTTTTGGTAGGGGGGGGGGAGGGAAGGGAATTAGAGAATTAGAAAATCGAATCACGATCGAAAGCCATCGAAAAGAGAAGAGAACCACAACAATCCACCAAAACAATCCCACCAACGATCCATAGACGAGAGAGAGAGATCGCCGGCGAGGGACCCGAAGAGGGTGGAATATGGAATATGGTAAAAATTTCCTAGCTTTCGGGACAGCGCTAATTGTTTGTGTCAATAACAATAATAGCAATAATAATACTTTATTTTTGTTTGGCAATTTTGTGGGCAACAGCCGCGATACACAAACATTTTGTGATCTCCAATCACTTTTGGCTTTGAAAATACTTTGGATTCTCCTTAATTTGTTGCACATTTCGCATAAAATCTTTCAAATATAGTAATCAAGCGGTGGAAAAGCCTAGGAAAATCTAGGAAAAATCTGAGACTTTAATTGGTTTAAATCATGCAAGCAAACATTGTGGGAAAACTCATCAGAGGAGGAGGAGGTGGCATCAGACATGCAATTATTAAGTATATATACGATACGATATAGGGTGTGTGTGTGTGTGTGTGTGGGGGTGGGGGAGGGGGAGGGGGGATCTAACCAACGCTCACACAATAAATTCATTAGTTATTGTTTAATTGCTGCATATAACGAAGGCAATTTCAAGTGCTGTGCCGCTCAATGGGCATAAGATATGGAATGATGTGATGCGAGAGGGGACTATGGATAGGGGAGGGGAATTATGGCATTAGTTGTAGAAAGAAATCAAGAAATATATGGGGAAGGAATGCCACAAGGTGCTGTTTGAACTAAAGAAAATATACAGAAGGCACTTTTCGAACCGCACACAAAAATAACTCAAATTTTAGGGATACTTTTCCTGGGACAAAAAGCCATTGGATATCGCCATATTTTGCTTTCATTTCGGGTGGCCAGGGCAGAATTATGGAATCAGTTGTATAAAGACATCATAGGTCGAAATAAAAGACAGTTTTTCCTGTTTTTCTTTAGCTGAAAGCCTCATTGCATCTGAAATTTCGAGTACTGTCGCGGGTATTCAAAAGTCTAGTTTTTAATGGATAAAACGAAGCCATATTCCGTTTAGTGGATGCGTATATAAAATGGAAATCATACAATCCAGATATGATCTTTTGGGTGTAGAATTTTAGATCTAAAGACTCTAATCTGTACAACTTTTGGGGATACTTGTTCTTCTAGTTTGTTCCCTCTTCCACTCGCCCCCTTGTATAATTGATTCATGACTTCCTTTCGATCTGTTCCCTATGATGTTTTTCCTTCATTCACCGCACCGCATCAGAGCACAGCACAGCACAGCCCAGCCATTCATTAAAGAACCGACCATGTTGCCATTTTACGATCATCATCAAAACAAAAGTCGAGAAGAGAAGAGTAGAGGAGAGTAGAGGGGAGGAGAGGAGAGGAGAGTCGTGTAGAGGCTACCTCTTAAAGGGGATCTTTAACGATCAGCCATCAAGCGCAACAACATTTGACGCTGATTTATTGATTAGGCAGCAGATGAAGAGATCTTAAAGGAAGATCTCAAAAGATAGCGAACCCCCTTCTCTGCATACACACAGAGATATAAAGTTGGTATAATTCCCGTCTCCTAAAAGTGCTAATTCCTTTGGTTAATGTGCGAAAAAGTGTGCAAACATTGTTGGCTGGCAAATTAAATGAATTTTATTTTCAATTTTTAGACCCACCTTCCGTTTAATATTCATGAGTGGCCCACGAATGAAGAATTCTTTCAAAATTCTCTCCTCTTTAATGGGGTTCTCTCTTTTCTTTATGTGTGTGTGTGTGTGTGTTGGAAAAGGGCGTCACTCCGCTTAGAAGTCAATTAAAAAGCGGAAGAGAGTTCGGTACCACTAGAAGGAAGGAGTACAAGGCCTGGTGTCCACGCCCTTGACAGACATTCCTCTGGCATAAATCAGAGCTCCACTCTGCTGCAGCTCCACTCAGCCGCCACTCTGTTGCTCCACTAATAACAGCAATTGTTGTCAATTTGCCACAAAAGCAGGCGCGAAAAATGCAGACATAATTCGGTGTCGTTGTCGTTGTTGTTGCTGTTGTTTGAATGTTCGCTCCAACGAACACACCCTGACAATTGACTGAATTTAAATTGTTTATAAAAATAGAATTTGTCCCAAAACACGCGCTGAAACACACACCAGCACACACTTGAATGCAGCTTTTTTCTCTTAGGAGAGCCGCCTGCCCTGCACTTTGGGGTTTGGTCTGCAAAAATATATACTCGTAATATTAACAATTTCGAGCACATACTCTGCAAGAAATCAAGGCGGCAAAAACTGTTCCACAACAACAAAAAAATACAACAAAATTATCTACAAGAGTTTTTGAATTTATTTATGTCGGCAATTATTTTATTTATATTGTCATGGCTTTCAGTGTCGCCGAGACGCGGAATCGCGCTTTTGCATTGTCCATTTCGTCTGATTTCGTAGTCAAAATATGTATTTGCAACGCGTTATGATGTGTGCTACTCGTTTTGCTGCCACTGCCACTGTCACTGCCTCTTCTGCTGCTGCTGCTGCTGCGGCTGCGGCTACTGGTTTTCGTGGTTACCAGACCAGAGGCGGATTCATGCCACTAAAGGTAGAAGGAGGCACGTAGATCTCCCCCTCTTTGCAGGAGAGAATCGGTTCGGTTGTAGGAGAACTACAGGGACTCTACAGAAAGCAAGTCTTAAGGCCAAAGTAAGCAGATTTTAGAGGAGACTTTCCTTAAGAGTTGATTGATTTTAGGGCCTTCTTGGGGGCTTGACATTGTTCCTTCTTCATTTACCAACCGGAAGATCCAAATACTGGCTACCAGGGAGTCCTTCCCTACACTCTGCTCCCATTTCTTCCTTCTTTCTAACTGTTTCCATGCCTACGAAGAATTTCTAGCCCTTTTTGATACCTTTTCCATCTATAACCCAGACATTCTGCTCTCTCTGCCCATCAGTAGCTCTTCTGCAATGAAATTACAGCGTCTTCGAGGCTTTGTATAGGCCCAACATCTCTTCTGGCACACTGACGCCTCCACAAGAAGCCTACAGACAGCAGACAACATCAGCAGCGACGCGACAGCCTCGTCGCAAACTGTCACCGAATAATGCGAGGCAACACCACACACCACCCGGAGGCCCAGGGCCCAGGGCCCAGGCACCGCCTCCGCTTTGACCAGCGTCTCGATTCCTTGGGTTCATAAACCACAAACCACAAGCCGCAAACACAGTAGCCCCCCCCCAATACCAATACCAATGCCAATACCAATACCACTAGCAATCCCAATCTGAAGCACGGAGACCCAGACCCAGACCCAGTCGGAGAGCCCAGCAGTCGCAATCGTCCGTCAATCCGTCAGCGCACAAAATAACATTTTTGAAACGCACCAGCACACAAAAATCGCATTTCAAATTCAAAACGCGATTTTTCTGCCGAGGTTAAACTATTTTATCATTGTCACAAACGGAATTTTTTCACCAAACGGATCGAAGCGGAGTGGAGCGGATCGTTTCGAACGCCTCCAAGAGACCTCCCCCTCCTCCCCCTACCGCTCTCTTTACCCTTCCGCCACGCCCAGCAACCTCTTCTTTGTCCAATCTGCAGTGTCCCCCCTTTTTTGGCAGTGCGTGCGAAAAGGCAGCAACAACAGCAGAAGGGGCAGCAGCTGCAGGAGGAGGAACGGTGGATCGTTGATTGTAGTACGTTTTAGGGCGTTTTCTGGCCACGGTTTTTCTTTCTTGCATAGGGATACCCTTTCAAGAGGAGTACCATGACTATGACGAGGAGAAATTGAATGGTTTTTAAGCTCACAGCAAGTCGAAGAACGAGTTCCAGCCAGGCGGAAACAAGGAATCGACCGATGGGCACTGCTGCATGACGTGAACGTCTTGTCATCTATGTAAAGGATTCCTTTGGACTCGAAAATATCTAAATGAAAACTATACCTTTTGCACTAGGCCATAGATTTCCTAAGAATCATATTTTTCCGGGAATACTTCTTTGTGTTTTACGATAATATATCAGATAAGTCCCGTCTTCAAGTGTATCTCAAACTCCGGCTATCTGTTGGCCTTTCTTCATGGTTTTGCGTATGCAGCGAAGACGAAGACGCACTCTGGGGGTGGGGAGGAGAGGGCTGACTGGGGGCTGGGAGTCATGGTTTATATCTCTTCATTTGCCCCAACCGTCCAGTTATTTATTGTATTTTATGTTGTTGCTGTTTAATTGAAGGCCAAGAGCTGCCGCATTGCTGCATGCATGGCAAACATGTCCTGGTTGCTGGTTGCTGGCTGTTGCCACTGCCACTGCCACTGCTGTTGTCGCCCGACGATGGCCACTGGCCACCAGACATGCCCTTATTTGAGCCGCTGCCAGCCAATACGTCCAGTGCATAAATTATACACAGGCATATATACATATATTTCATGTATATAGATCGTAAGAAAAGGCAAAATAAACAAATTTTGCACTAAATACTCGTGTTATTTTGGACACACTGAAACTTTGGGAAATTGAGACGATTTGGAGATCTAAAGGATCCATAAATGTAGAAATTATTCAGTTAACAAAAAAAAAGGAAAACCTTCCACTTTTGTAGATCATAAATAAAGATCTTCATAAATAAATAAAATATAAAAAATAAATTAATTAAAATTGCATTTTTTAAAGGCGATCTTTGGGATTATTCACACTATATTTCCAAGGATTTTTCTTTGAAAAAATACTACATTTTGTTCCATCAAAGGATGTTTTTCTTCAACAGAAACCCAAGTACATTCCACATTTTGTGGCTCATAAATAAACAAATCTCAAGATCGCAACGAATTTTGGAATATTTTTTCCACCATTTCCGCTACCCTTAACCTTCGGCTAACCAAATCGAATCTTGAGTTTTCCATAAAAACCGTTTTGTTAAATGCAAAAATCAATCCACCGAACAGCCAAGGGCAGGCCATACATACATACATGCATACATACATCCATCGCATCCCTTGGATAACTTGATTTTCATTTTGGTATTGGATATTGTTTTTGCTTTTGTTTACCTTACAGATTTAGCCACCCACCCAATTGGATCGGACAGATACAGATACAGATACAATCTTTATTCCTGCATATGCCACCAGCAGCTGCTTGCGAAACTCTTTTGGGTACTCAAAATCGGAATCGGATTCGGAATCGGAATCGATTAGAATATCTGTAGCAATTGTATTTGACATCCATTAAACATGCGATCGATTGGCCTCTTTAGGCCGCACGGATCTCCCCGCAGATGATGCAAATTTGTTGCTCTGTTCGGTTCGGTTCAGTTCGTAGATCAATTATAAATGCAACAGTCAGCGCTGATAAACATAACTCTCGAACCGAGAAAGCCAGGGGTCTGCTGCTGCCTGGCGGTGCCAAATACAGTAGAGATCCCCAAAGAGAGACACCCCGAAAGGTGTCTGGAGTAGGGGGAATATGATAACAATCTTGGGGTCTGGTGTGGTGTGGCAGCAGCAGCGGCAGTTTATATAAGCATTCAGCATCCGTAGAACGCAACGCAACGGAACGCAGCCAGCGATCGAGACAGTGACAGACATCGATCAATGCGAGAGGCGACCGGGCGACCAGGCGACATTAACGCTGCATAAATTGTCATAAATTACACGTCAGAGACGACTCCCAGAGACGCGACTCTCGCGGCAGATAGAAACCGAAAACTCCCCATCCCGTGCCATGGATACGGATTGTATTGTATTTCGTGTGGGTATCGATTGTAACAAAAAGATATGCGCACTGTTTTCTGTCTCTTGTATTGTAAAATCCCCGAAAACGAAAACGAACAAAAAAACAACAACAACAAAAAACCGTCAGCATTTAAACCAAAAATAGTTTCTTTCAGAGATCCCCAGTGCGTACATATCCCACAGATACACAGATACGCATCATCGTTTGGCTAAATGTTTACCCAACATGGCAGACAGATCCCCATGGCAGATCTTTATGCTAAAAATCGCGATTAAATGCGTGACGGAAAGCAGTCTTTGATTGACAAGAGCCTCACAGAACTGAAACATGGACTTGTGGGAGTTCTATTGTAAAGAAAAGAAAGAAGAAAAGAAAAGGTTCTTCGAAGACACCCCTGGGTTAGCCATAGTTTAATGAACTTCAAAGATACTTCCGTTGGTAAAACATATCTGTATTTTATTTACATTTCCTAAACATTTGAATGCCAATGCAAATGTTAAATAAAATCCAAATCAAAACTCAAACAAACACAAACAAAAGCATACAAAAAAAAAACAACGAAAAAATCTCCAGGCCCAAAAGTCGTGAGACAAACAAATTTCATTAATGTACAACAGGCGGCGGCAACAAGTTGCAGTCGCAGTCGCAGTCACAGCCACGTTGCAGAGAGTCCTCCATCCTCCATCCTCCATCCTCCATCCTGCATCTTCCATCCTCAGAGTCGCAGACGATTCCATTCATAAAACGAAGCGCACTCTCTTCAAGAAAAGACAGACAACAAAACACTAAGCGCATTGCATGATTTTGCATAATTTTATGCAAATTTTGCAACAGACGAGAGTGCGCAGGCGCAACCACCACCACCACCACCGCCACAACCACGAGATACAGAGATACATTTTGGGGCGTGGCCATGTCTGCTGTGCATCTACTATACGCCTCGAACGACATGATATATGCCACATGATGTGTGTGCAACCACGACAACGATTCGGATGCGATGCGGCAAACAGTAGCAATTGCTTTTGTTGTACAAGGACACGATCACATCATCGGCAGCAGCAGGATCCTAAAGTATCCAAAGGCTGTGGCGGATGTGTGTGCTATATGGATGTCCCTCCACACACACACACACACACACACAATTTATGCAAAGTGCAAAACGTGGCCCACAATTTCTTTTGTCTTCCTTCCTTTACTTTTTTTTTTATAAATAATTTAAGGCTGAAACAAAAAACAAAAAACAGAAATCGAACGAAAAATATAGATGACAATGAAAATGTTGAGGGGCGGGTGGAGAGAGGGAATTTATGTGGCATACAAAATATGGTTTAGGGGGCAAGAGTTCTTCGGAAAAGGAAGCCAGAATAAACCATCAAAGATCCTTAAAATATACAAAATACAAGTACAGTGGAAAGTAGTTTTACTACAGCTTTAAAAAGGAAGAAATATATCTGAAAAAGATGCAAATATATATTCAAGGAGAGAGAAATATATCTCTTAGAAAAAAGAGGTAAATACCTTCCCAAGAAATATCAGTATATCACAAATATCACACTTTTATATCTATTAAGGCGTTCGTTTACAAGTGCCACGCGTCATTCAGCAGCTCCCCTCGGTCGAAGCTGATTCCTTACATCGATTGCTATATGTTTAGGCAAGAAATTCCTCTACTAAAATGTCTCTTTCACTGCCATTGAACCCCACTGTAGCACAGTGGATCCTCTCTCTCTCCCTGAAAAGCAGATCCCTCGTTGTCTGTTGTTCCTGTGAAATGCAGTGGAGGTGCCTCTCCCTTCTGGTGCTGCTTGTTGCTTGTGTGGAGCCACTGCCCGTCAGCCCCGAACGTCAATGTTGAGGCAGTGGACGGACGAGGACGAGGACGAGCTGGAGCTGGAGCTGAAAGTTGAAGTTGAAGTTCTGGAGGCCTGGGCCTCTAATCAGATTCAGATGTCGTCGAAAAATGCGCGACGCGCTGGCCATTTTAGCCTCCGTTCGCGTAACACAGAAGTTGCGCTGAGATCTCAGTGTGGTGGCATGCCACAAGCAGTAGGAGGGGGCCACAAGAGCAGCTGAAGCTGAAGCTGAAACAGAAGAATGACGAAGTCATAGCCGAGATGCGTCAATTTTAGATTCAACAAAAATGATTGCAATGCATGTTGCAAGGTCCAGGAGGCAACCAGTTTCTCGGCGACAGACAGACAGACAGACAGGCAGAAAGTCGAGGAGGCAGCCAGCCCAGCCAGCCATCCAGTCGTCTGTCTGTCAGAAGGCAACTTGTGAAATGCCAATTTATTCGTTAGCAAATATTGCATCTGATAGAACAACAGAAACGGGAGGGAGGATCCCTCGAAGAGCCTCGGATTCTGATTTCGATTTCGAGTGGCAGCACCAGTGGCAGTGGCAGTGGCAGTGGCAACAACATATGCAACAGACATGACTCTCTGTTGCTGCTGCTGCTGCTGGGGCTGCTGCAAGGATCGGCGGGGTCTCCTGCTACTGAATCATGTGTAAAAATCTTAAGTGCAAACAATTGTACGCGTTTATCGTGTCTCTGGGGCGACGACCACCATTGAAGCTTCCATCCTCGGAATCTCAACGGAGGCGACTCTCCACCACAGAACCCCAAAAGATCAGAGAGAGAGAGGGAGAGAGGCAGAGACAGAGACAGACTCTGACTGCCCCAAGAGTTGCGGTCTGCCAGGAAGAGATTCCGTTTAATTAAGCTTCGATTTTTGTTCTTATTTTTTTTTTTTTTTTCTTGTTTTGTTTTGTTTTGTTGTTGTGGAAATTGGTTTAAGCGAATTTTTGGAAAGCCCTTAAGGTAGGCCCTCGCCTCGATTGCTGGCTGGCCAAAAATATCCATCAAATTGATCAATGCTCATAAATCATCCATATGATGTTATAAAAGTTTTTGGCTTTGACTTTTGGCTGGAAATTGGCGGCAGGGCCAGCAAGGGCCTGAACCTGAACCTGAACCTGGACCAGGGCCCAGGCCTCTGCTTGGGCTTGGACTTGGGCTCTTTGAAAATTAGTTTTGGTTTTGCCTTTTGCGTCCGTTATGCGCGACGCACGCTGGACGCTGACCCAATAATTATGCCCCATACCTTAAGAGATCACCAGCTCCCCCCCTCCCCTCCGTCTAACCATCGGAGATGGAGCATCCATCCTCCCAAGAAATTGAGAGTGAAAGACAGACATTCTATACAAAATACAAGAGGAAGAGACATTGGAACCCGCGGGCGAGTTAACAAACATTTTTGCTTATCAGTCTTACCAGAAAGATAGAGCCTACAGTTTTTCCATGCCATGAAGAATACCCTAAGAAATGGCAGAAGAGTGGTATGTGGACTATTTGAAGGGATTGCACACTCGATGGGCGGCTCAGGGATGAATGATGAAGGAGGGGTTACTGGGGGATAGATTCGTTTATCCTTTTTGGAGTCACTTCTTTAACTCGAAACATGTCCAATAATACTACCAGAACCAAGAGGTTTTCCAGCTCCATTTCTATTAGAAAAATTCGGAAATTAAAGATTATTTCATTAGAGAAACGTTATGAATAGATATCATAGATAGATTTCCTTTTACTGAAGATCGAAGAATCCAATTATCCTTTGCGGAATTTTTCCCACAACTTCCTCTAAATATTGTGTGGAATTAATGAATATTTGTTCATATACAACATCTTTAAGTAGGTGCTAATTTTGCTTTATTTTTGGGGTTAAATATTTTGAAATATGTCCCAAAACCCTATTATATATTGATTACAAAGAGTTTACCTTCAAGTATACCAAATTCTATTAAAAAACAACTAAGGAATACCCTACGAATACCCCACACAAACAGATATTTCCCTGCGTTGCCTGCATTTATAGAGTATCAGAACTCTTAAGTATCACCCCACTTAATATTTCTCTCTTTTAACTAATGTACAAAATGATTGGATGAATTATAATTTTGTGATTGTTATTTTGTGGCATAGCACGCGACACACCAGAGCGAGAGGGAGAGAGAGAGAGAGAGAGAGAGAGGCAGGGACTTGGGAGAGCCGATCGGCGGGCCGGCGGGCAAATGTCACACCAAAACCACCGCCAGTGAGGGAGAGAGGGGGCCAGAGATTCATGCGTTTCGTTTTCGTCTAGACATCTTCTAAAGGGGGGCTTTGGGGCTTGGGCCTGGGCCTGGGCCTGGTCTTTGGCTTTCGGATTGACCGGGCTCTAATCAATTTTAAATGTGTTTTTGCGTGTCAATCGCTTGTTTGCGTGTGCGACTTTTATTGATATGCTTTTTGGGGTCTCTGGGTCTCTTTGGTATTTGGTATTTGGTTTTTGGTTTTTGATGGTTGCCAAGGCATTTTGTTGGCTAATAATTATTCCCCAGACTATTGCCTTGAAGTCACTCTAATGTCTCCCCTCGCTGCCGTCCCTCTGATAGTTTCTCGATTGTTTCTCTTCGAGTGAAATTCATTTGATTTATTGCACAAATTATGGACACAGAAACAGAGACACAGCAGCAGCAGCAGCACCAGCAGCAGAGCCTTTACTATGGACTATTGGCCATTATGCAAGACGAACGAGCAGCCAGCGACAAATCAGCGACAAAACAGCAGCGACAGCAGCAGTCTCAATCGCAGCAACAGTCGCTGTCACACATGAAAGGAGCACCGAGGCATTAGATACCCTTTAGAGTGGAGGAAACCTATGGGAGCTCTATGATATAGGGATCGGCTTTGGCTGAACTTTTGCTGGATTAAGGGGAAATAGATTTTCTGTGCTATTACCCATGATTCAGTGGAATATCTTAAGAAACCAAGACATGATCTTCCATACATTTTTGCTCGGTTTTTAAAAAAAGTTATGTTTTCGTTAAGATTTCCTTGGAACTACTTGGTTTAGAAGTTCTGTTGGTTTATCTGCAGAAACAAAGAAGTTATAATCGAAAAACTTCGATCTTGATGGTTCCTTCCTATGGAAAACTTTATTCATTTTGTTTCTCTTAAATTTTGTGGCATTATCCTTGGAAATAAACAAGTTCTTCCCTCAGAAACCTCTTAAAACCAACTTAAAATAGATCCAATCTTGAAAGTAGCAAATTATCTGACAAATTTTCATGGAAACCAAAGAAGAAACCCCATCTATCATACAGGTATCGCTGCTACCCACATCCCCTATTTTGTGCATTCGAAGCCCGCTCCAACCAGCATGCCCGCCCTGTTGTAGGGTATCAAAAGTCTGTTTTACACTTGTCTCTGGCGCATTTTTACAAATTTGGCACGCTTCACCATAAAAATGGGTATTCGCATAAAAAAGTGTGAAACTGCAAATGGCGTCGCCTTCGATAGACGACGACAGCGACGAGCAGCGGCTCTCCATCTGCGGCTCTCCATCTTCGAGCGAGTTCTTGACTCGTTTTGGTATCACCATCGATTAGCATAGTTTCAGATACAAATACAAATAGATATCTATATCTATATCTATGACAACTGCATTAGGACACACACCATATAGCAGAGATACGACACCATGGCGAAGAGAAAGGCAGTGGCGCGCGGCAACAGAGACATTTAGGCTAGGGGATGGGATGCAGAGGCAGAGGCAGGGTCAGAGGCGAGAGGCAAGAAGGCGTGGCTGAGTCGCACGCGTTGCAACGGAAGTCCAACTCATTTGGCCAGAAAGCGCAGTGGCTAGCGGAAGGGATTTCTCTTTTTAAAAGCATCCTGGACACACGTCCGTGTGTGCGTCCCCAGGACGACCCAGGCAGCGGCAGCAGCAGCGACAGCGACAACTTCATTGATATATTGTTTTGCGTTTGTTTTCCTCGATTTTTTTTTATAGATTTCCTGTGCGCCTTTTGGCTGGCCTTTTGTTTGCCAGCCAACAAATCCCCACACACACAAAAAAACATCCCATAAAATGTAATAAATTTTCTTGAATATTACACGAGTGTTTTCCCCCTGGAAGGGGGCTACATTTTATGGACTACCATCTTTTATTCGGGGGCAGGGGGTTGGGGGGAATATAAGAAGCATTTTTTCCATAATTAAAAACTCGTTCGATCAATAAAAATAAACCATCTACGGAAATATTCCATGTTTTCCAAACACACAACAAATAAATAAAAACAAAAGGAATAAGAAAAAGAAAAAGAAAACCCCACGCAGCGCCATCTCAAATAAAAAACCATAAAAATCTATAAAAATCCATTGATTGTTTAATTTCGTTCATAGTTTTCTTTTGGGGATTTTATGGGGCCACAAAAACTCTTCTTCTTGGCCTTCAATGACAATAAACCATCGATGGAAACGGAGTAAAGTGGATGACTCGATGACTGTTGAAAGTTTGATGAAGTGAAGATCGTTTCGCCCGATACGATATGATTATTCCTTATAGAGAGACGCAAGAGGGAGAGCATAGGGGAGTGATTGGCTATTAAATACCAATTTGTAGGCAATCGTCAAGTCGTAATAGGATTTAATCCCAGAGAGCCCTCCCCTTGATATGATTCGTTCCATGAATATATTTTATTTTATTTGATGATGATTTTCATGGAGAAAACTTTCGTCGAGGGAAAAGATATAAAGATGGAGAAAGGCTCGTAATTGGTATGAATATTTTTAATTTATAGACCTTTTAGTTTAGTAAGCGTCATACAGCAGCGCCCATCGGCCGGTAGAGCATCGATTTGGTGCCTCAAAATTCCAAAAAAGGCAAACAGAGAGTGAGAAATTATATATTCCTTGGGGGTTTCCGCTGATCATCTTCAACGCCTAACTGTTTTCACACGTCTTTCGAAATCCCTGGGCTACGTGACTGGAACTCCTTCTTTCCAGTCACGCGCATCCTTAACACTTGTTCCTTCTCTCCAGCCCATAAAAACAGTTCCAGCAGGAACAGGCAATTTCCACACGCTTTCCAGGGAAAACGGAAGTCCACAACTGTGGCCACAACATGGTTAGTGGATAGTGGATAGTGGATAATGGACAATCGAATGGAATCCCTCCCGCTAATAAACATCTCCACACGTAGTCCAATGGCCAGAGAAACCAGGAAAATCTTCAGCCTAATTGAGTTATGAGCCAAAACAAGGCACTAGCCCACAGGACCATAAAGATCGATTACGATCGAGTGCCCAAAACTCAACAGCAACAACAATAATTGTTTACAAGGTTTTTTCCAGGGAAACTCTCTCGAGAGAGAGCCGTCAGGTAATTTCCATGGAAAACTGTCTGGCGAGGCGACGAGGAGTGAAAGTGTGACACCAGCAGGGAGATGCTTATCCTGCGACCCTATCGCTGTTGTCCTTGCAACGGGATTGATACTGAGGCACCTGTACAGGTGGCGCCTAACGGTGCTGCGAGTCATAATAATCGTTCTTTATGTGTGGGAATTTAAGGGAAGAAGAAAGACAAGTCGGAAATTATAAAAAAAATATTGCGAATATTGTGGATAAAACATGTATCGATTAATCGATTAAAACGATAATTGTTAAATAATAAATCGATGATATACAAATAAATAAATATAAATAATAATAAAATAATTATTTATCGGCTAAGAATCGATTGTTTATGTTGGGATTCGAATGAATAAGTACAAAGCGTCTTAATTCTAATAAATTAAAAATAATAAAATATATTTATCGATTAAGGATCTCGATAAATTCCTAGCATCATTTCAATGGAGATTACAATGGAATCCCCCTGAGAGTCACATTTATTCAACTATGTTTCAGATATCAGATATTCCACTCGACTATTGGTAATTTGTTGCTAGTTGTGAGTATTTCCGGGATGTATATCCCTCTCAATGGCATATTTATGTACATTTTGGCACCAGCACCATTGCTGATCTACATATTGAATAGCTCCAGGGGAAGCCCCTCCACGGAGCAATCCACAGAGCAACTTCTCCTCAATATGTAATTGAAAAGCTGCGGCTTTCCCAACTGCATTTCATTACACTCTCGCACTCGGAGGAAGGCTGCAGGAGAAAAAATCTCAGCTTCAGCAAATGAACTTTTCGGGTTTTTTTTTTCATGGGTTGCAAGAGGCAGGGGCAGTGCCAGGAGGGCCAGGAGGGCCAGTCGATGCTGCAGATAGAAATGCGAGTGCGAGTGCGACTCAATTATGAGGAATGGTTTTTGGGTTTTGGGATTCTCTAAGCCCGAAACACTGGCCGCAAACATTCGCATCAATTATGCATGCGACAATGGGGGTCGGGGGATGCAGCAGCACCAGCAGCAGCAGCAGCACCAGCAAGGACTCTGGATCCTTGGACCCTTGTCGCTCCAAGACCATGGCCCTGGCAGCACAGTTTACCGCATGGCAAATTCGACGAATTTCCTGCGGTTTTCACAAGCATTTCACTTGCCTGCAACTTTGATTGCAACGAGCAGAGGATTCCGGAGCCCGACAGAGACAGGAACAGGGGCAGGGTCAGAAGGGTCAGCAGGGCGGATGCTCTGTTAACCACAAAACAGCATTGGTCCTTGGTCAAATTCAATTTATTGTAAATGCTGTGCAAAAAGGATTTGTTTCTGGGAGTGCAGCTGCTGTAGCGACTGCCGTACCGACCCCAAACGTCTCGTTAAACATGGCACATCCGCATGTCAAAAATGTCGCACAAAAATCAAACAGAAACACAAGTCCACAAAATGGAGGAGGGTCAGACGGTCAGACGGTGGCAGGAACCCGTCAACGGCAGCGGCAACGGCAACGGCCCTCGGTTCCAGACCCCAAAGATCGCGAGGGGCAACAACAGAACAGAGCAGACAACAGAAAACCGAACCGAACCCCCAGTCGCAGTCCCAGTCGCAGACCCAGTCGCAGTCCCAGTCGCTGTCCCAGGTTCCAGTTCCATCCAAAACTCAGGAACGAAACCCCTGACAGAAACCCCGAACCGAACAAAAATCGAATAAGAAATTAGCAATTCCGATGCGATTTTATATATTGTTCATTCTCATTGTTGCTTTTGCTTTTGCTGCTGTGGCGGTGCGCTGTCGCTTTTGACGATCAGACGATCGCGTTTTTATTTTTATTTCATTTTCTATTTTCCCGCCGCCCGCCGCCCCCCGCCCCTGCCGTGCCCTACCGTGCCCTGCCGTGCCCCACCGTGTGTTTCCCCTTTCTTTAAGTTATTCCACAATTGTAGTTCTAGGAGGAAGGCAATCGATCGACAAACGGACACCGAACACCGAACACCCGGCATGCAAATGACAGCCGCCACAAAAACCATCGACAAGGAGAGTCCCCGGCAATGTCTAATGTCTGACTAACACTCAAACATACTTAACCAGGGGTTAACTCACAGTTAAAGACCCACTTATCCATCCGTCCGCCCTGAATGTTGGCCATCAATAATACTCCGCCCGTGCTTTCCCGGGGTAATATTTCAGTCAGGCAAAAGTTTGCGTGCCTGGCATTTCTTATAGGATACATGGATGGGGCTTGTCATTAAGAGACGGAAAAATTGTTATACTTATTTTAATTTGCGTTTTGTTTATCTCCTATAAAACATGGAGGAGAGTCAGGAGGGTCTTCATTATCTACAGATTTAAGGAATTCACTCATCAAATTTATTTTCAAAGAGGATATGTTTCAAGTAAATTCTATATTTACCAAAGTGCAGGGGAATATTAAAATTAATTTCAAGATATTTAAAAAACAAATTCATAAAAATAATTATAAATTTTAACAAAAACACCAGAAAAATGTATACAATTTGCTTAAATGTGTCCGATAAATCAGATAAAAGAATGATTGCATTTAATAAATTAAATCAATAAAATAAATCAGATAAAAGACCAATCTCATTAAATAAATTCAAATAAAAATGCATTCGATTTGCCATTAAAATAAATTCAAAATCACATAAAAACTAAAGGCTTTTGTTTTGCTGGTTGCTGATTTTTCGTACATTTTTCCAACATTCTGTGAGATTTTCCATCATTTTCCTGTTGGCGCCACATAAATAACTCATAAAAAAAAAACCAATGCCCGCACAATTACGATTTCCACAATTTCTGTCTTTAAAATATTTTTTACGATCCCTGGGGCACCGTTACCCAGCGACCTTCAACCGCCGACCCATCCGTATCACTTTTTCCATTCTCGCAAGTCAATAAATTAATCAATTTTCTTGGGAAAAACTGCATCGAGGGCTCACACCTACTGGAAAACCAGTAGAGATCTGTGTAAAATGATTTGTTTGACATCGAGTCGCAGTGGGACACACACTTTCCCTTTCCCTTTCCTTTCCGTTCCTCTCCTTCCCCCGAGAGCCTTCGCAGAAAAGGCAGGGCTCGGACGCGGACTCGGCCTCGGACTCGGACTCCGGGTCTGTGTATCTGTGCAAATGATCGGGAAATTGCTCGGACAAGATCCTCATCGTCTCCAAGGGACAGGGGTCTCGCAGCCTCGTGTCGCCTCTCCGAGGGCCAGGGTGTGGGCATCGCCTGTGTGGCCCTCTGTTTGCCTCTGCCCCTCGAGTGGTGGCATCATTAACCTTTTCCCAAAAGATTCAAATGTCAAACGTCATGGCCACTTATTGATTGTTGTTGAATGTTGACTCAATGCCTCTGCCGCCTCTGTGATCTTATTAGAACAGAAGGGGCCCAAGAAGGGGGTATGCCACACAGGACAGGGACAGGGACAAAAGGGGACACAATTATCACCCCCGCGCATCAAGCATCAGAGACAGAGGCCATGGCATAAAGCAAAACGTCATCGCACGACAGTCGCACAGTCATTGTCCACTCTACATTACGGACAGGGGAACAGTCCCCCCTGTTCCAGGGCTAGAGGGGCAGGGTACAGCAGACAGGGGGCACGGGTCCATGGATTGCGTTAATGAATAGGCAAAAACAAAATACAAAAGGATGCAGCATGTAATTTCCCTTCCGATTGGATCGTATCGTTTAGAGCGGGATTAATGATAAATATTGGAAATCGGATGGAAGCAAAAGGAAAACCATGGGGGAAATCCCTGGGGAAAATGTAATTAAATGACACGTTTCCTTGAAATTGGATACAGGCAAGGGGCTGGGCTGGGCAGGGCTTTGATGGAAATTTAAGATTTCGATTGACTAATGCTTGAATGCTGGAAATTCCAAGTCAGGCGCTTAATTTTTCCAAGGAATTCAAAGGATTTTATCAGGCAAATCATAAACGATTTAGATTCATTATTTACACAATTATAACATTTTCATAATTGTGACGGAAATTAATTTAACGAGAAGACAACAAAAAATTAAAATTTGAAAAGCGTAAAAGTATTCATTAATTGTGAAAGAACGAGGGGGGACGCTGTGAGCCGCGGCTCTACTTTTATGCCCGATACTCAGTCAATATATATGTATGTATGTATGTACATATGTTCGTATATATGTGAGCTTATGATTTATATAATTTATACAATATATTTTATACATTGCTTGGTATAGCTCTCCGCCAAAGGGAGATTCGATTTGATATGTTTTTCCTTTCTCTTTACATTTTTGTTTACATCTGTCTCTCTCTCTCTCTCATTCATTTCTTACACCCCGCCAGAGGACGCACACTGCACGACGAAGAGTGTGTGTGAAAGAGAAGGAATGAGCCACTGCAATTTAATTTGTTCTTTCTGGCTATAATATTCATATTTATCCCATCCACATCCAGATCGGAAATCTACTATAAATTGTCAGTTTCTATAATTCTGCGTTGGTGCGAGAGAATCTTCGAAATTGTGGATTTTCGTCCCTTGTGGGGGCGTGGCCAAATTTTGCAACAATTTTCAAATCTAATATTAGGGTTATAGGTTATTAGGGTTAGGGTTATACTCTGCAAGTATCGTACTGTAAGATGGTTTATTATTATATTTTAGCTGTAATCTAGCTGTAAATAAATGAATAAATAAAAATATACTGAATCGAGCCACTGCTTTGAATTGCCTGCTTTGTCGTTAGCTACAAACAACAGCTGCTTACAAGCAGTTGCCAGCAGCTTAGTTGAACAACTGCTTGATAGCAGTGTCACTGCTTGTTTTTTCATGCTGCCACTTCGTTGAAAAAGTAACATCCAAACAGGGCTGCCACATTACTGAATAAACATCGCTATTCAAAAGAGCACACATCAAGCTTTAAGCTTAAAACATAGACAAAAGAGTGCTGCCACATTACCAAATAAACTTCGCAATTCAAATTCAAAACTTCCAAGGAAAGGAGCCTAGAGTTCAAGCTTTAAGCTAAGAAAAAGCTGAGAATTCCATTCCTTTGCGCTGTCCATGGAGTCCTATTTGATTGAGGGAGATATATAAATAGAAATCTCACACTAAAAGACAGACAGTACACAATCAATCCTTGAATAATTTATACTACAGCCAATAAATCGGGAGTGGAAAAACCAAAAAAGAGAATCAACATTTGGTGTCCCAAAAAAAAAACCCCACCAATTATTCATTCGATAAACATATCAGAGACGCAAATCGCAGATATATCGCACAGACAAAAACCCCCCCGCTTAATGGCGCATTGCAACAGGACGCAGGGAGCCCATCTTTAACGACTCCACTGCCCTGACTCCTCCTCCTCCACACCGGCAACAGTTTTTTAACAATGCCGCATATCCATTTCCATAGCAACTGACGGGAAATTCCGCCGTTGTTGTTTATTTTGGATACAAATCCAGGCAAACGTCGGTCCCAAAACAATACAAATTTCAAAATAATCATAAAATTTCCAAACCGAAAGAAAAACAAAAACAGTAAGCCCGTGGAAAATGCGTCATTTTGGGGCCATAGTTTTGTACACTTCATTCCGGTAGATCTCTGACCCGAGTGAGAGAGATACTTTTCGTAAATTTATTAACACACAAAAAAACGCACAAAAAGCCGCGAAGTGATGCCAACGATTCCGAAACGCGACTACAAGCCAAACGGCGGTGGCAGTGGCTACCGGGCAGGCGGTGATCGCCTGCGCGGGGGCGGCGGCGGTGGCCCCGGCGGTGGCAAGAATTTGGGCATGGATTTGCTCATCCGCACCGAGGTCACAGAGATGCAGATCAAGTGGCAGGACAACCCCTGCCCGGCGCCGCCCTGCAAGCAAGCCTTCTGGTGGTCCAGTCAGCCGAAGCCCGTCAAAATCAAAGGTTGCCCCAAGTAAGTAGATGCCACAGCCACATCCACATCCATTTCGGGGACACATCGGAGAGGGATGCGATCCCCCCCTAGCTGTTGGGGTCAATGGAATCCAGAGAAAGACCAGAAACCGAAAGTCATAAACTGCGTAAATAAATTATTAAACGCTTTCGCGGGGTATGGGGCTGGCCAGCACAATGGACGGACGGACACGCAATGAATCGAGACATTCGTGTGCCACAAAAGGTGGTAACAATAGAAGTGGCACGAATGATGATTACCGGGCAGATTGCGGGGCGAGGGGCGAAGGGGGGCGCCTTTTTTACGAACTGTGCAGCTTTCGTTGGGTGCTTAAAAACTGACGCACAATCATAAAAATACACCAGAAATGGAAGGACAATGACAGAAGAACGGGTGTTGGGGGGGGGCAGGGGGGAGGGTCGCGTCGGTCTTGGGTCGGCTTAAGGTCAAGTTAAGGAATACGGCAGGATTATCTGAAGAAAGTTGATAAAAGTTGGAAGGTTTTACGGAGTATATTCTAAGGAAATCGATTACACCATATAAAACCCATAGAGAACAAAACCCATGAATAGAACCCATGCATATCATTCTAGAACCCTTAAAGAAGAATATATTTTGCTAGGTATTATTTAATCCAGGAAAATGACAGGAAAATCCCTAAGATATTGTATAGAATCCATAGGGATCCAAGTAAACCATTTTCAAACCCACAAATGACAGATAAATCCTTCAATTATTGACTAATATCAGTAGAGAAGAAAATATCCATCAAACCCTAAGAAAACACAGTTCTCAATATACCAGAGACATTGTCCCATTCCTAACCAAAAAAACAAATACAGGGAGGGAAAATCTATACCTTAAACCACGTAGACTCAAACCTCCAAAGAAAACGTTGAAGTCCTCAAGAAATCGATGGTATTTCCTATCGTAAGACCGCAAATAGTAGGGAAAACCCCCAAATATTTGTACAAGAGTGATTTCTATCGCCCAAAAATCGATCAAGGAAGCCGAAAGCAATGCCAGATGTTCCCCGATTCTAGAACCCACTTTAATTATAGATCCTCCATCTTTATTTGCCTTCTGGCCTTTTCCTGGTAGACCGCTTTCTTATCGAGGAACATCCTTGTGTATCTCGGAATTGCGCCTTCGATTGCCGCGAATTCCACTTAATTATGCTTCAAGTGACTCTTTAATTTCCCGCCTTGTCGTTTATCGCGATTGACCTTGCCCATTGACATTAGTGGCCTCCAAAAGGAGGAGGAAAGTGGGAGGATTTCCTGGTAAGAAAACCACCCGAACCGGCCACATGCTTAATTCAATGTCACATTCAATGGAAATGCGTGGAGTCATCTGCAGCTCAAAGGAGGTGCCACTGCCAGTGCCACTGCCACTGCCACCCATCGAGGTGCCACGGGAAATGGTGCGACACTTGCGGATAACGAAATTCAAGGTCCAATAATGGAGAAAAAGGAGACCCAAACACACGACGCGACGATTCCTATGCAAAAATTCTTGGGATTCGGTGGCCTGTTAACAGTTTTCGCATTATTATTGCAACACCATCAAAAAAAGGCCCCAACACCACACCAGACCACACCGCACCGCACTCTGGGGCAGAGTCCGCTGACCAGAGGGGCATTGGAATGGGATGGGCATGCCACACACGAAAGTTTATCGTGTCCCCAGGCCGAGGCGTCAGTCCCAAGGCTCGGACCATCGCGAGGTCCTTTGGTCCCTTGGTCATTTGGCTTTCGCCACTCGAATCGTGCGGTACAACGCGTGTGGCACTCTCCGCAGAGGCGGGCGGAATAAATACTAGAAAATAGAACGAAACAAAGGCAAAATATTGATTAACTTTTTCCGGCGTGTGGAAAGGTCTGCTGTGTGGTGTGTCGGGCCCCAAGGGCCATTAGCCATTGGCTATAAATGGACGTTGCGGTGACCGGTAGCGCCCGTTCCTAAGCGGGAGGGGAGCGCCAGGAGCAGCAGTGGAGCAGCGTAGCAGGCAAAACTACCGGTAAACACACACAATTGTTGAACGATGCCAGAGACAGAGACGACCAGCAGCAGCAGCCCCAAGAATCAGCACGAAGATCACTTTCCCAAGCCACAGCCACAGCCACAGCAGCAGCAGCAGCAGAACTTTTCCTTCTCCAGCAGCTATCCCTATGCACCAGGACGCACCTCCAACTCCAATTCCAACTCCAACTCCAACTTGAACAATTCCTACAACGTGCAACGCTATCAGAGTCCCTACAATTTCCAGCACGTGGTGACGAACGCCTTCTCCGTGCTGCAGCCTCATCCCTCGGAGGATCTTGCTCTCAATCCGCGACCACAGCAGGCCATAGTGCGTCCCACACGGCGACAGGAGGTGCCGCTCGAACCGGAACCATCCGTGGACCATGTAGATCCCCCTCGATCCTTCTTCTCGAGGAGCAACCAGGAGGTGCGCAGCTTTGCGGATGAGTTGAGCCACAAGCTGCGTTTCCTGGCGCCGGAGGAGAACTACGGTGGCGGCATCAGCAGCATCGGCGGCATCACCGGCGCCTGGATGGCCGCCCGTCACTCCGGCGACATGACACAGCGTCCGCGCTTCGAGACGACTGTGCCCACCGGCATCTTTCTGCCGCCGCCCCACGAAGTGCAGATGCTCCCAGCCTCGATGCTGCGGCGCCATGTGTATGCCTACTCCTCGTACCCCATGATCCTGCAGAGCTACTACTCGAAGGACCCTCTCAAATCGCCCAATCCCGGGGAAAAGGAGCCCAAGGCGGTGACTGCCACACGATTGAATGGGTTTCGTGCCACCGCTGCCGTTGCAGCAGCCACTGCGGCAGTGGCAGTGGCAGCAGCTCCAGTGGCAGCGGCCCCCAAGGCCCCCTCCACCGATCAAACGCAATCCCTGGCCGGTGGTCTTCACATAACGAAGGCCCAGTTCCAGCAGCAACTGCAGCAGCGTCGCGGCACCAGCGACAAGAGGTAATAAAAGCAGAGGCACACGGGCCGCGACGTCAGGATATTCGGTTTCCACCCCTCAGGCGCAGAGAGAAACCCCCAAAGGCGGGGGCTTCCTTGCTGTATTGGCATTGGCGGTCATCCAATGGCAGTAAAGTGGGCCGGCCATACGAATATTACCATAAATTCAAATGAGAAACGGACTCTGGGGGGCTCCCTCCCTCGACCTCCTTCCTCGGATTCCTTCAATCGATTTCGTGGGTTTTAGCATTTCAATTAGAAAATGTTTTTGTTTTTCAATTCATTTGGTCATGTTTTGATTAATTTATTAGGTTAGAGAATGAGGGAAAACTACTGGGGAAAATGAAGTGGAAACTAGCGGAAAACGGGACGAAACCCTTGCATAAAAGAAGGACAGGCAAAGAGAAGGACACTCGTATGTTTTTCGTGTCGTTTGGCAGTCCCTTAAATAATTTAAATCTAGATTTCGTAAACAACGACAAAAAAAGGGCAAAGCAACGACAAAAAATAGTGCCACAAATTGGTGGGGAAATTAAGTTCAATTGCCACACCAGCCCCAGCACCCAAATGTGTGGCAGGAAGGACATGGGACCGACCCGACCCGACCCAACCCAGACCCCAGACCCCTGTGTCCTGGCTCCTGGCGCCGGTTGTTGTGTGTCTCTGTGTCTCCGGTAAATGGCGCAGCCACAAAAATGGGTCTCCACTTTCGTATGATGGTAAATATGTGAAATATATCACTCAACAATGCACACGAGAAGGTTAGGCAGGAAGTTGATTAAGTAAATATCATTTTTCTGGCCACTTTAGAGGAGGAATACAATACGGAAGATAATGGGCGGAATAAAGGGGGTTTACTGTAAGCAAATTGTGTATAAAAAAGGGCATTTCGTTTATGGGACATTTGTGCAATGAGGAAAGTGGAACAAAAGTATAAATACCAGAGAGATTGTATAATAAAAAAGGGTTTACAGACAGCAAGCAATGGAAAAACTCAAGGTATCCTTTCGTTTATGGGAACCTAGTTAAACGATTATTTGTCATTTGCCAAAATACAGAATACAGATCCCAAGAACAGAGCTAATCCCTTAAGTAATCCCCTTAAGTATACCATATTTCTGTATCATTTTGTCCTCCAACAGCTGTGTAACTCTAGAGAAAAACCCTCCTGTTATTTAGAGCCAAAGTTTTAGGAACATGAGGCCAGGCCAGGCCACAGCCAGACCCGACCCGACCCGAACCGACCAGACCAGACATTCGCCCGCGACGTTCAATGTCTGACTTCCGGCCAAAAAGTGGCTACAAAAATTTGCATAGGTCACGAGTTCACGATCCAAGTTCTTCCACACGTCTGACACAAGGAATGTTTGGCAAAGGAATAGTACATAGAAATTAGCAAGTCATAAATTACTCACCAGGGCGGCGAAAAAGGAGTTTTAAAGCTTTAAAACTCGAGGGAACTCCATTAATGGTCTTTCGTTTGACCCAAAAGTGTAGTGAACTTCGGTTGTGGTGGGAGGGGGGTGGGCCTTCGAAATTGATTCGAATCGGAGATGACTTGACAAGCAGCCAGCTGGTGGGCGTTGGGGCGTTGGGAAATGCACAAATTTGATGATTATCGCACGCCCGCGTTGGAGGCGGTGCATCAGATTTGGGGGCTCTAGAATAAAGAGAGAGGAACGCAAGGGAGCGTTGAACTGGGTCGAGGTTCTCCTTTAATTGATGGAATACGAATACTCACCGCCTTTCTCTCGCCTCCTCCGCAGAGCCGTTGTGCCGCCGCCAGAGCCCTACAAGAACGTCATGTACGACCGTCGTGTCATAAAAGGCAGCAACTTTGGCAACGCCTCCATGGTGGTAAGTGGTGTGCTGCTGTCCATCGGGCGGGCAGTCCTCCGCCAGCCGTGACCCGGGATTGATCCACTTTCTTGTGTTGTGTGTGTTTTTCAGGCGGATGTGGATCCCTTCGACAAGGCCGCGGAAATTAAGCGACGCAATATGCTACGAAAGCGTTCGATCCAATGCAGAAACCAGAGGAATGTCCTGGGCACACCACCGCCGGTGAAGGGCCGCAAACACGAGACTATTCAGACAGAGAAGTATTTGGAGAAACTGGGACAGCGTCCACCCGAATTCACGGTGGACACGCAAACGGATCTGTTTTTGGAGAAGCCGCCAACACCGCCATTCATCGCCGCGAAGGTGGGCGTCGATGTGGGCACCGAAATCGGCGAGGGCGAGCTCTTCCACTTCGATGCCGAGGCACAGCCCATTATTGATGTCCTGGTGGATGCCTGCATCGAGCAGAGCATGCTGGAGGTCGCACACGAGATGGAATTGGACAGTTTGCGCCGCAAGCAGGAGGAGTACGCCAACCAGAGATCCATTCGGAGATCATTTTTATACAGTTATTTCGTTCTCTTGCAGATTCCTCGCCCAACGCGAGGTGGAGCTTGCCGAACTGCGGCGCCTGGAGGCTGAGGAGATGCGTCTGCGTGCCGAGAAGGAGCGCCGCCTGCGGCAGGATGCCATTGCTAAGGAACTCGACGCCGAGATGCAGAAGAGCGTGACGGCAGCCAAGCTCTTGCAGGGCCACATTGCCAGTCTGGTGCCCGAGGTCCTGGAGAACATCGAGCCGGCCAGCGATGCCGTGAAGAAGGAGCAGCTCATGAAGAGCATCTGTCCCTGGCTCTCGGCGGAGGTGGCCGAGGAGGTGGGCCACATTGTGGACTCACGCGAGATCCTCACGGCCATCATACAGGAGATCATCAAGCAGCGCGCGGAGGTGTATGCCGGCTATCGCGAAGACTTGTCCGAGGCCACCACACTCACGACGGATGTTTGCGAGGAAGAGGGTTGCATGGTCGACGAGATGGAGGCGTGTCCGTGCGAGACCGGAACCGAGGAAGAGTGTCCCACACCGCCGCCGGAGCCTCCGCATTTGTGAGCACTTCGCAAAATGCTGCAAAATGATTTTTTTTGTTTAGATTTAGTTAAGATTTTAAGTTGAACAAAAAGCGGCCCCTCCCAGACACACATACACACAAGACAAAAAGACACACATCCATACATATATACAATACCCAAAATAACCGCTATGATGGACATGATCGAACATGCACCGCCGTTTTGCGGTTGTGTCTGGCGGTTGTGCTGCCTCTGGTATCGCGGCAGCCGGCTGCCAAACACAATTGCAGTGCAGCGGTGAAATTTCAAATTGTAACAAATATTGTTAAAGGTTTTTATGTTATTGAAAATTCAACGAAATAAAGCTCAAGAAACCACAAAAAAACACTTTTACGCGCGAATCGAATTTACCGGAATTTATGGTTGGGAAGAAATCGATAGTGCTATCGATACTATTGGTGGTTGAAAAATGAGCCGCTCGAGTGGAAAAATTGAACCGTAATTACCATATGACTCGGAACATCGATGACAAAATACCATATCGATATATCGATGGTGAACTTTCGCCGAACTGCCAACTGTCTTGTGCAGCCACAGGTTGGCATGCCTGTGACGTCACTGACATTTGTTTTTCCCTAATTTATGAATCACCAAAAAACGTAGTTCACAGTTTTCATTAGTTAACGGCTGCCCAGAGCAAAGTACCTGCTCAAATCACAATGTTCTCCAGCGGACCCAACTACAACAAGCTGAAGACCAACCTGCGGTTGGCCCTCAATCGCTTGAAGCTCCTGGAGAAGAAGAAGGCGGAGCTGACGCAAAAGTCCAGGAAGGAGATAGCCGATTATCTGGCCACGGGGAAAACGGAGCGTGCCCGCATCCGGGTGGAACATATAATACGGTAGGACACGCGATAAATGGTCCTCCACCACTACAGACATCTACCCTCTGTCCCACAGTGAGGATTACCTGGTGGAGGCGATGGAAATGGTGGAAATGTACTGCGACCTGTTGCTCGCTCGCTTCGGTCTCATCACCCAAATGAAGGAGCTGGACTCGGGCATAGCCGAGCCGGTGGCCAGCCTTGTGTGGGTCTGCCCCCGCCTGCAGAGCGACATTGCGGAGCTCAAGATCATCTCGGACATCTTCATCACGAAGTACGGGCCGCAGTTTGCGGAGCACAACCGCACCGCTACCGGGGATCATTATGTGTCCGAGAAGCTGATGCACAAGCTCACCCTACAGGCGCCGCCCAAGCTGCTGGTGGAGAAGTATCTGCTTGCCATCGCCAAGAACTACAACATCGAGTACGAGCCGGATCCGCAGGTGATGCAGGAGGAACAGAAGCCGGAACAGCACCATCTTATCGATCTCTCCGATCGCAACAATCTCAGTGGTGGTGGCATGCCTCCGCCACAGATGGGTTTCATTGGGTATCCGGCCGTGCCGCCGCTTCCCAATATGCCGGTGCCACCCACAAGCAAACCGTTTAATTATCCGCCATTTGGCGGCGGCGGCGGCGGTGGCGGTGGCGGTGGAGGAGGCGCTGGTGCTTGTGCAGGAGGCCCACAGCCGCCTCCACCGTTTGCCTACAACATACCGCCCAATCAGCCACCGCCGTCGCAGCCATCGATGCCATCGGTGGTGCCTGGCAAATGCTCGGAGGAGAAGGATCTGAATACCAATTTCATAAATGTAACTAGATCTTTTTGTATATTTCCTCACACTTTTTCGCATGTCTTTGCATGATTTTATGGGTTATTGCAGCGGGAAACTAACAATACGGATGATTCGGGCAGCCCAGATGAGAATATTCTGGTAGGTTTTTCCTTTAGTTTGGCGTTGCCTCTTTAATCTACTAACATTGATCGTGCTTATCGTTCTTTCATCACTTAACTGGTTGTATCTTCTCCTCCGCCCTTGTATCTCTATCTCACTCTATATGACGTCAATGCGTGTAAGTCTTATCATCCCAGAAAATGATTCATACCCTGCCTGCTGCCTGCTATCACTCCCACCGTTTTTGTTGATTTTGATTTGCTTTTTGATTTCCCTTTTTTTTGCTTGACAGCGCCCCAAACCCAACAATGATCCGCCGCCACGTTATACCTCCATTAATCCCGTCAACCTGCAGGTCAGGCCCCGAAACTAGGGATACTCAATCCCCAGCTAAAAACCTCCCTTTGTTCCTTTCGTTCACAGAATGCCAACAAACCGAAACCACAACCGCGCTCAAAGCTTCCTCCTGGTGGACCTCCGGGGCCCACACTTCCGAGTGCCCCGCCTGCCTTGGACCTTCCATCGCTGCCCAATGTACCCTTGGATCTGCCAGACATTCCGCCGGGACCTTCAGGCGGCAAGAAGGAGGATGAAGATGAGATCGATTTCGATGAGTTGTCGCGTCGCTTCGAGAATCTCAAGAAGCGCAAATGAATTTGTTATATCGTATATTCTCGATCCTGTATTCTGTTTAACATAAATAATCACATATATATGTCCAATTTAGAAGACTTCTTCATTCTCTACGACCTCTTTGAGTTCGAGGAGTTCCAGCAGACCCTTGCCCTTGGTTTCGTTGCGCACCAGCTCGTCAATCACGCGATATTGTCCAGGATCGATCAGCAGCGTCAAATGGAGCGTTGATTCCTCCCATTCCTCGTGCTCCACGGCGTTGGCCAGCTTCACCACAGATTCCTTGAGCTTGCCGCCGCCTTCTTTGCCCGCAAAGCTGACACGCAGCTTCATGCGTGACCGCTCGATGGGCAGATGCTCGCGCAGCATTTTGATGGCCTCCAGGGTGTTCTGCTTGGTGTTTTTGTTCATCTTCACCGAAAAGTGGGCATCCTTGAGGGACTTTTCGATGATCGAGGCCGAGTAGGGGCGACGCGTCTCGGGATTTACGCAGAGAGCGGCCACACTGTTGACGATGCTGTTCAGCTGCGTGTCGAGCACGCTTTGGCGCTCCTTCTCCGATACCTGAAGCTCGCCTTTGCTCAGGATTTCCTTGCAGATTTCTGTTTCATCTGTCTTGTTGAAGGCCTTCTGCAGTTCATCCTTCTTGGCCGCCTGGCCCTTGGACACATTTGTGAAAACTGTGTGGGTTTGCAGGACCTCATCGATGTCTTTTTCGCTGCGATGTCAATTGGGAGAAAAGTTTTGTCAAGCAACACGGACGAAATTCAGCCACTACTCACCTGTTGCTACGCCAGGACAAGACCTTGTTCTTGTAGCAGGCAATCTCGAAACGCTTGCCGCCCTTTTTTAGCCTCACAATGGCCACATTTGTGAGACGAATTTGATTTGTGGGTGTGAAAATTTTGGACATGATGAAATTATAATAAAATGTTTGAGATTAGCGATGAGAGTTTGCTGAAATCCAAGATTAATGGATATTTTCGATACATTTGAGGGGTAGCTTTTCCTCATCTATTAACCTGAATAACCGATTTATCTTTGCAAGGATATAAAATCACCCAGAAAACGCAATTTCCATAGTGGAATTTCGGTTATTTATCTCTGAAACGCACATTTTTAGCTAACGATTTGTATCAGCCAAAGCTATCGGTTTGGTATATCGCTGGCTTCACATCTCCCCTGTATTCTGTTTTTGTTGGGCTCTCTTCCTCTTCCATCCAATCTGCAAGAGCGCGCTGTCCGTTAGCTACAAACGGCCCTTAAATCGCGATATCAATTACCAAAAAATCGCGTTCAACAAAGTGCAGCTTATCAAGCTGATAATGGCGAATAAAATGACATCAAACACTCAAACGCGGGCTTCAGTGCTTAAATCAGTGAATATTAGTGCAACTCCAATGTCTCAAATATTTAGTGGTCCCAATAAAATGGCTACATGCGAAAGAGTGGTACCACTAAACATTAGACGAAAACGGCGAAAAGACAGACATCGATAAACGAGTGTAGCAAAACGCAACACTGAAAAATGTTTGTAAACAGCTGCGAAACTCCGCCAAGCCGCCAGGGGGCGTGCCAGCTTCGAGTAGGCATTGCCAGAAACGTTCAATTGTAATGCTGCCCTGTGCAACGCCATATTTGATTCGGCTGCTTGCATTATAATACAAGAAATTAAAAAATTTTCAAAGGAAAACGCTGCGCAAGGCTTGCCAATCACTTGTCCCACTTGTGTGTGAAAACGTTTTGTGAAAATGATTTAACACAGATTAAGTGATTCGCGGTCCTAGAATCACCAGTGGATTCCAGCAAGGCAAAACGGACGTATTCTCATCAACGCAGCAGAAGGTGTGTGTTTGTGTTTGCTTGTGTATGTGTGTGAAACGCATGAAAATGGTCTGAAGAAATGTCCCAGAAATTGTATAATAAACGTGGAATAAACGTTCCGCTTGCTAACTGATCTATGCGGTCTATTATCCTGCACCATTGATGTGGGGAAAAAGAGTTTTTTTTTGTGTGCGCTTGCCATGTGTTTGTGTGTGTGTGGAAGGCCATCTTGTAGATGAGACCATCATTATAAAATTGTGTCTACTCTCCGCTCTTTGTACTCTCTCGCAGTACACCACCACAGACCCCACACAAAATGGAGCAGTATCTAGTGCCGATAGAGGAGCCCGTCTACTCGGATTTGCAGGTGGTGCAAGTGCCCCAAGAGGAGGTTGGGGTGAGTATTTCGAGTGCTGTCGGCAGCAAACTTCGTGCAACTATAAACTGGAATGCCATTTACATATATCGCAGTCTCTGGTGCTCCAGGATGACCAGCAATTGGTGTTCAACGACCAGCAGCAGGTGGTGTATCAAACCACGGCGCCGGCCCAATACCAGCAGCCCCAACAGGCCACAGCTCCGGCCCACTATATCATCGGCGGGGACGATCTCGCGGTGCAGCAGCAGCAACAACAGCAGCAGCACCAGCAGCAGCAAGTCGTGATGCACCATCAGCAGCACCAAGTGCAGCAAGTGCATTACCAACAGCAGGATGCACAACAGCAACAGCAACAGATCCATTTGGAGCAGCAACAGCCGCAGCAATATGTGCAACATCAGCAGCAACAGCCCGCCATTCAGCACACCCAGCAGATATATTACACCTCCGAGCAGGTCCTACAGCCCAATACTATTGTGCAGCATGCATCCATGCAGCAATTGCAACAGCAACAGAAGAAACAGCAACAGCAGGTCCTCCAGCAACAGCAGCAGCAGTACCACGCACCCACCTACCAACAGCAAACGGCACAATTGGTACAGACGAGTCCCCAGCAGCAGCAACAACTGCTGCAGAGTCCCCAGCAGCAGCAGCATCAGCAGACTCAACAGCAGGCCCAGACCTTGCATCTACAGACATCGCCCGCTCAGCAGCAGCAACAACAGCAGCCGCAGGTCGTCTACCGCATGACCACCACACAGCAGCAGCAACGGCCGCTTACGGTAAGAATCAAGACAACAAATGAATAGAAATTGCAGTTTAGCTAATGTTTTTGGGGGTGTGTGTGGTTTAGTATTCAATTTAACGATTCTTCTCATTTGATATTTGATCCAGAACAATATGCATGTGATTGTCCAGCAGCAGCCGGTGCTTATCCAGGCGCAACAGCACCAGGAGCTCATCATGCGCCAGGCCACGGCCATTCATCCGTACAACAATCGCGTGGTTTATGCCACATCTCCACAACAGCAGCATGTCCTCCAGCAGCACGTGCAACAGCAGCAGCAGCAACAACAGCAGCAGCAGCAGCAACAAATGCAGCTGCAGGCCACAGCACAGACGGCACACCTCGTCCAGACGCGTGTGGTGCCACAGCAGACACAAAACGTGGTCTACCAGCAGTTGCAAGTGCAGAAGGTGCCCCAGCAGCAACAGACGCAACAGCAGCAGCAGGTGGTGCACACACAGCAGCCACAACTGGTGGCCACAGCTCCCGGAGGAGGAACCCTCGTGCGAGCCGCATTTCGCGGCAAGTCCGCAAGGGGAGGAACTGTTGTCGCGCGAACAATGATTGCCACAAGCGGAGGGGTACGACCCACGCTCAGTCCCACAATTGTGCGTCACGTGCGTCCCAGAGGAGCCGCAGGCACAGTCCAAGGCGGGATTGTAAGGAATATGCGTCCGGCGGGAGTTCGTCCAACGCGAGCCCAGCTAGTGGTGCAAACTAGCTCCCCGGAGGGCAGCCAGACAATGCAGATCGTGACCCAGACACAGATGACGAAGCATATAACCATTAGCGCGAATCTCGGCCAGCCGACGATCCCAGGGCAGCAGGTCTCGCAGCGGCCATTGTATCCGCAGCAGCATCCACAGCAGCATCAGCAGCAGCACCAACAGATGCTGATGATGCGACAGTCGTCGGTGCGATATCGGGCGCCCGTCTCCCTCACCTCGGCTGTGTCGGCGCCCGTCCCCACCGCTGTGACAGCCACACCGGCTGCAGCAACCACAACCAGCATGGGGATAGATATGGAGGAGCGTATCCAAGCGGCTGTCTTGAAGAAGGAGCAGCAGAAGCCGCCCCCTAATCAGATGCCCATACAGCTGGCGCAGGGCACTAGCCTGACGACCTACTATCCAGGCAACACCGCTCCACAGGCCACCACGGAAGAGGAGCAGCAGCAGCAGCAGCAGCAGCAACAGCAACAGTTGCAACAACAGCAGCAGCAGCAGCATCAACAACAACAACAGCAACAGCATTTGCAACAGCAACAAATGCAACAGCAGCAGCAGCAGGTCCAGGCGGTGCGCACTGCGAGTGGAGCCAGCATGTCGCTGGCGGAGTTCAAGAAGCGCCAGACGATGACAGTATCGCCGGCACCCACATCCGTGCCGACTAGTGGAGGCCTGACGCCCTTGAGACCCGTGACACCGGGAACTATGGTGCGTGCCGCACCGAAACTGTTGGCCACACAGCCGCCCACTGGAGGAGTTGTGCCGATAGGGACACGCATTATGCAGCCGCAAAGAGCCATAGCGCCCCCTCTACAGGCGGCGTCAGCAGCCGCACCGGCACCCCCACCGCCGGCAGCAGCAGCAATAGCACCACCCTCTGCCTCCGTGGTGGACCCCGGCGATTCGCAATCATCCTCGCAGTCGGGATCATCCGTGCAGCAGACGTCGCACAACAACTACGAGATTCACTCGCAGCATGTGCTCAACAATCGAGCGGGTCAGGCGATACCCGAGAGGGATCGGAACAGTGCCAAGATGCTGGTGATACTCGCATCGGGAGAACAGCGACTGATCACCTTCACCCTGCCCCGGGAGTCGTGCACTGTGCAGGATCTGCTGGAGCAGGTCTCTGTGCCGTTTGACAACACTACAACAATCCAGTGTGTCGAGCATCGAGGTGCCAATGTGGATTTTGTAGTTACTGTTGGCTTTTCTGTCAACGAATCTGCCAGTGAACTGATATCCAGAGCAGAGGAAAGTCTACAAATGAATCGACAGCAGGAAAGTGCTGCCGCCAGTGGGGCACAATCGCAGCCTGCGCCCACATCTACGACACCGTCGCCGGCGTACACGCAGGCCAATGCAGCGGCGGAGCAGGCCAAGAGAGAGGCGGCCAGTGCAGCGGCACCGAACGGTGGAACAACCAACGGCACAGCCGCGGGAGCAGGTGTCGCGTCGGTGGCCAATGAAGGACGAAAGCTGATCGACGGCTACTATGCGGTGTGCAAACAGTGCGGCTTCACGGGCATGGACCATGCCAAATGCGAGCGCTGCAAGCGCGTCTTCCTGGAGCCCCCCAAGCGCCAGTCATACCTCACCAAGTCGAATGCCACATCCTCGCCGGCATCATCCACCTCCATCGAGCCAGCCACGCCCACGGAGAAGCGCGAGCTGGCAGCAGCCGCACGTTACGGCAAACAGCTGAGTGGTGTGACCTTTCCATCGGGAGCCAGAGGCCGCGGTGGCCTGGCTGCTATGCGGGGACGAGCCCGTGGAGGCAGGCGAGCGCCAGAGGCGGATCCTGTGGTGCTGCTGAGCAGCGAGGATGAGGCGGACGGCGATGATACCACAGTCGATGGCGGTGCTAGTGTAAGTGTCACTCGGTCTTGTCTCGCATTTCCCTCAAATAACGCTCCTCTTCCGTATTTTCTTTCCTCTTCTTGCAGCAGCCATCCCAACACTCGAGCAACTACAACAATTTATTGAATGGAAAAGCCCCTCTGGCCGCCGTGGCCTTTGCCTGCGAGACCATGCTGCCCGAGGTAGACGAAGAACCGCTGTACAGAGGTATGACCCTAATATACATATATAGTTTTATAAGCAAATATTTAGCATTGGCAGCGCATATTCAGCTGTCACGCATTTGTATGGGTACATGCAGAGCAATGTTTGTTGTTGTTTGTATGTAGTGTGTGTCGCGCGAGTGTGTCGAAATTTTCGTGCTGGCAATGCCTATCGCACTATTTTTAGTTGTAAGATGTACCGCTAGAGGGCGCTGGGTGGAGCGACACGCCATTTTATGTGTCGGGTGCGAGAAAAAGATTGGAAGAAGAAGAAGCGAATGCGTGAAAACACATCGTTTTCCACAATTCTATTGCATCTATTGTGAAATTGTTGGAAAAGTGTGGGTCATTTTAAATAGATAATACTAAAAATTAAGTCAGTTATTAAGAAGCTGCACTTTGCGCTATCCGTACAACCATGAATGACGAAGGTAATAACCGGATTTGGGCGAAAACGTGTGCGCAGTGAGAATAGAAGAGAAAAAAATGTGACCTCACGATGGATGTTGTACGTGTATCAGCAGCACATGTAAAAAAAAACAATAAATTAATTCTCAAATTACCATTTTTTTCTGCAGATTTTGTGCGCGGCGATGTCATGGACTTGTCGGATGTACCAAAAAGTGAACAATTCTCAACAGCGATCACCTGCAGCTGTGTGCGTCTGATCCCCTATCGTTTCGAAACAATTGAGCCGGTATGTGCCTTGAACCCCTCACCCTACCGCGATGCATGCAATGTGTGTTCATACTTTCGTTTCTTCCCAGGTCACCTTCACCTCGAAGGGCATTCGAATAAATGGCATATTGAAGGACATGGACGAGAAGTTCACCCTAAACATTTACAAGCATGAGGTGATCAAAGTCATTGCACATTTCGGTAGCTCTGACCAGCCCCAGACCCTGCTAACGCTCTATTTGCTCAAGACATGCGCACTGTACGTGAAAACGCAGCTCTGTCTGCCCGATGATCAACCAAGCGAACGTAAGTTTAGGACTCTGAGCCCATCCCTGACTGGAATTCGTTTCTTACAGATATTAACCGATTACTTCTCCCCGCAGAGACTGGCTTCAAATCGCAAACCTCTTTCCACACACGACGGCTCGTTTTGCTGTTCGATAGCATACCCGCCGCCACGCGAGAGACCATCAAGACGATGTTCAGCTGCGTGGACGAGATCTCAGCCATAGATGCGGCTGATATATTCGATCGCATTGCCGACTCCGATCGCAAGGCAACAAGAACACAGCCGTCGGTGCGGCAGCTGCGTGCCGATGAGCAGATGAATCTTCTCATGTATCCGCCCAAAGGAACGGGCAGTCTTTCCGTCAGCATGGAGGACTTTGTGTGCCTGAGGAAAGAGTCCTACGTAAACGACATAATTATTGACTTTTACCTGTTGTGGCTCCGAAACACACTGATACCGGAGGCAACACGCGAACGTACGCACATATTTAGTACGTTCTTTTATAAGCGACTGACGACGCTGACACGTCCCACCGACATGCGGCAGACAGCGGCCCAGAAGCGGCATGCCAGGGTCCAAAAGTGGACCAAAGTGGTGGACATATTCGACAAGGACTTTATAATTGTGCCGATCAACGAGCAGTCGCATTGGTTCCTCGCCATCATCTGTTTCCCGAACCTCAAGGGACCCGTCACCTACGACACCAATCAGCCCGTGGAGCCGCAGCACCTGAAGCGTGCGCGCGGCAAGAAGGTTTCTATGCAGATAGGCAACACCACCATCACACCGCTGACGAAGAGGGGCGAGGGTGGAGCCCTGCCAGCGGCACTCAACTCGGAAATTTGCCGCCTAGGCGACGACGGGGAGAGTGAGCGAGACGAGGCCGAAGGCGATGACAGCGACATGGCCTCCGAGGACAGTTACAACTCGAATTCTGCAAAGGAACCAACTGCCACCGGAAAGGAACAAGCGGCAGCCACACCCACATCCACATCCACACCCACGCCACAGGTTAGCAGCGGCCCAGCAAGGAGCAGCGGTGCGGAAGAGGTGCCGGCGGTAAAGCAGCCCCTGATCCTCATCTTTGACTCGTTGGCCGGGGCATCGCGCAGTCGCGTGGTGGCCACGCTGCGGGATTACCTCACCTGCGAATACAGAGTAAAGAAGCCGGATGCGCAGGCGCACGTCTTCAACAAGGATAACATGCCCGGACACTGCGTCAAAGTGCCGCAGCAGAACAACTTCACCGACTGCGGCCTCTACCTGCTGCAGTACGTGGAGCAGTTCTTTGCTGAACCCATCAGAGACTACAGACTGCCCATCAAGCAGCTGACGAACTGGTTCGACTTCATCACCGTCACCAAGAAGCGCGAGGACATTTCCAATCTCATCCAGAAGCTGATGGACGAGACCAACACCCAGCAGCGCCTGATCCTGCCGGTCATAGAGTTTCCCACCCTCAATGGGCAGCTGGTGGAGTATCCCGAGGAGGCTGAGAGTGCAGAGTTTGAGGAGGAGGAGGGTCACGAGGACGATGAGCTCAATAGCGAAAGTGTAAGTAACAGAAATGATCCTCAGATATGAGAAATCTAAATCTAATCTTTCATTATTCTGCCCCTCTATTAGTATGAGGAAAACAATGCTGTCGCTGAAATGGAAGTGGATCCCGTGGGCGATGATCTGCCTGTGGCCAAAACCCCAACAGCAGTGGTCGTTAGCACCACCGCAACGACCGTGAACAGTGGAGCGGCGACGGTGACTTCGAAGACCAAGCGGTTCGTGCTGAAGCGTTCGCTGCAGAACGGCCTGGGGACCACTATGACGAGCAATGGGTCTGTAATGCTGCCACAGCTGGTGAGCACAACGACGGCGAGCGGCGCGCTTGGCGGGGCAGGGACACATCTGGGGCAACGTGCCAATAGCGGCAGCCTCAAGATACGCAAGATCGAGCCTTAGCATCGGGAGGACGTAGAACAACGCATCGACATGCCGCCCGCCCCCCCGCGCATGCTGCGGCTGATGTTGCCACATCCACATCTGCAGCAGCAGCACCACCATCACCACCTGTAAATACATTTTAACATCGTAAAACTATTGTAATTCTCTTCATTTTTACCAGCATAATTTTTTTTTACACCAACATTACAGTCGCCACTGAGTGAAAGTAAAATTTCATAAATCGTTAAATAAATAAAAATTCGTATGTATAAAATACACCCAGAAACAGCTGTCTGTCGTTTGTCCGTTGATTTATTTATTTGCCAGAGGCAGCAGACAGCAGGAAGGGGAGGCTTTCTAATGCATCCACCGATACGCGTCGCACCCACCGCATACGCATCCGCATCTGCACCCACACCGCCCTTGCCCAAACCAGTTTCGCGGCGGCGGCATGCCATGTAGCCTAGAATCATCATGTAGTTTGTGGGGGGAGGGGAATATACATGACGGATACATGGTGAGACTCCCCGAGGCAGGGCGGTGGATCTGATTAAATGAGTGATAAATGTGGCCTAAAGCCGATCCTCGGCAATCGGTGGAGTTTTATCTACACTCCAACATCCATTGCTCATTCTTGTTGCTGGAGTTTTTTTGATTAATGTGTAATTGAGGGCCCTTCACCGCGCCCCGCGATACTTACCATGTAGCTACTCTAGAATACATGGCAGGCTACATGGCACGCATACACACACAAACGCATGCCGACACGAACGTGCATCCACACACATACAGGCATATAGATGATACATGATGCCATGTAGCTGAACAGGCTGAAAAGTAAGGTTATATTCACAGCTGGTTGCGATGGAGGAGGAATGGCAAGAGGGTGAAATTTGGGGTGAAGAGGAAGCGAAGAAGTGAGTGAGGGCGAACGGAATGGCAAACGAAAAGGAAATTGGAGATAAGCGTATCGATGTATCGATTAGAGATGATTGTATGGAATGGCGCGGACTGGATATTAATTATTTAAATTGTAAAAAACTAAAAAAAAAACAACACTTTCAACAAAATGTTGCTAAAATTACCCAAATGCATATATAATAATCGTGTATATTTCAGCTGGAATATCTTGATTTTGTCAATTGTCTTGTCAATTTAATGGTAATTCAAAATAATGTTATGTTTATAAAGGTTAAGCATGAGCAATAATACATTTTACTATATATATTGTAAAAATCATATTTATTTGTTTGATTTATTCCGTTCATAAACGCGTCGGCCATCTCTATGCAAACGATATATGACATGCTATCGATCGGCATTCGATAAGTTTACAACTCTACGCCGCGTTTGCTGCTTCGTAGTGTCCACGAAAATTGTAGCAGCGAAGGAAAGCGCAAAAGAGGAAAATAGAAAATATTTGCGCCGCCTTTGGCCTACTGCAAATCGAATCAACGGGATTGAAAAATGTTAGCAAAACTACTTTACTCTTCTAGTGCGTGTGTGTGTGCGATGTGTGTGCAGGTGCAGCTGTTGTTTGGCAAATAATTAATAATTTAATGCAGATGGAGCACCTCTCTTAGCCTGTGTGTGCCTGCGAGTGTGTGTGTTTGAAAAAAGAAATTGGTGGAATTCAGCAGAGGGAACAGAGTGAGAGAGAGAGGAGCGCCTGCGATTGGGCGTCTCTAAAGTTAAATGACATTTTCGCACGTAACCTGCAGCGTTTGTGAAAAATATATATACATGTATTAATAAAAATAAATACACACTGGCCAGCATGCAAAACGCAGAAAAAGGCGCACCAGGCGCCGTCGTCGTCAGCCCCCGCGCGCATGCTCCGGAAAACGAATCGAAGCTAGGAAATCCCTGCTCGTGGCAAAACCTCCGAGGGCTTCGTGAAATTAACGGGGTTTAAAAACTGCGTGCAGCCATGTAAATTACATATTAATTAAAATAAAAAGAGTGCAGGCGGCAGGAGGAACAGCAGGCGGAATAGTGACGATAGGAAGAGAGACGGCATACAAACGTGAAAAAGTGAGCGGCGCGGCTATTCGAGTGAAGCACATTCGCCATCCTACTCTGGCCTACGCAATCGTCGCTTGTTGGCTGTCTGTTTTGATTTTCTCTTCTTGAAAATAAGCGCGCGAAAGGGGTGCTCGTGTACTTTCTTTTGACCTACCACCCGCCCGCTCTCCCATATTTCGCGAGTGTGTGCGTGTAGGCGCGTGTGTGTGGGTGTATCGCAATGCATGATAAGTGATAAAGCCAGATGTTTGTGCATATATCTTGTAACTGTAACAGCCGCAGCAGCAGCAGCAGCAGGCGCCGCAGCAAACAACGGCGCACGCACACACATGTTGCACACATTTATGTATATGTATACCCTGTGCAGAGATAGTATGATGTGTTTGTAAAGATGTTTGTAACATCATTGAACCAGAAGAAAATAAATATCTTTGACGCTATATAGTAAATATTGCATACCTATTCTTGATTAGTATTCAAAGTCTAGTGGATATATCTAATACAAAAATCGATGACAATAAACTATTGCTTCCATAACAGACGCGGCTCGGCAAGGGTATCAACTCTTCGGCACCCGAAGTTGTGTTTCCCTTTTCGTTGCTTTTGCTCCTTTGTTGCAACCTGAAACTAATTTTTTAACGCATCGATACGTTTGCTTTTTTTCGTTTTATCCATTCCCGGTAAATAAATCCATAGCCTGCCCGAATCGAGTAACCAAAGAGCTTCATACCGGAGGCCCTCGAGGGATTTATTTTAGTTATTTAAACATCTCCTGCAGCGAAGCAACGTTTCTAATAAGCAAGCATATATAAATGGTTTCTACTTTCATCGGCCTATTGGGTGAGTCCTACAGATGATGCATGCCCACATATATGGATTGGAACACACTTCGATATCTCTTATTCTTCTGTAGACATTCAATCATGGTGGGAGATACCGTGTATTTCGCATTTCTGTTCATTGTTTAGTTCCGCCTTCGAATTACCCGATATAGACATCGAGGTAAGTGCTTGGATACACCCATCTTGGCCTTTAAACGAGTTTTAAACGTACCTATGTATATAGGACCTCGAATCGGCGCTGCTCTCCGATGGTACCAGCGATGAGGATCAGGTCGCCCTAGTGCCCGAACTGATTGTGCGCCTCCTCAAGGGCTGCGATGCGCTCCAATCGGTAGCCAAGGAGATCACACACAGCAACTATCAAATGTTCTTGCGCCGCCTGTTGCGCCAACAGTGTCGTCTGCATCAAACAGAGAATCCCTTCGACACGGACATTGACTTTCAATCGCTGCCACCGCGCAAGCGCCTCCACATTCTGCACGATCTGTGCCACTTTCGCCTGGAATCGGCCGATGTGCAGGTCATACTCAGCAATCTAGAGGCGGACAGCCTGCGCGTAGAGCCACTCGGCCACGACGCCAAAAATTCCGGATATTGGTATTTCTACGGCACCCGTCTATACCGCGAGGACAAGGCCGTTGGTGGGGCCGCTGCAGCAGCCGCAGCATCTGCTGGCGGTGCAGGCAACAACTGCAATACCGTGTGGCAGGTCATCTGCTTCACCGAGGAGGACTGGCAGAACTTGGCGGCCAAATTCAAGACCTCTAAGAATGCCAAAGAGCGTGATCTCTTCCAAATACTCAACAAGAACTTTCTGCCCAAGTTGCCGCAGCTATTCCGCGAGCGTGAACGTCTAAGGAGGAGAAAGTGAGTGCCAAATTCCATCCAAAATCCTAAAGCAATTGATGCTAAATCTTGTATTTTTTATTTTTTATCCAGACTCCTGCAAGTGCGAAACTCAAGTCGCATTCGCAGCATCGCTGAACTGAAGGCGCGCCAGGAGGAGGAGCGTCAGGAGCGGGAGCGCGAAAACGAGAGGGAACGCCAGCGAAACGAGCGCGAGCAGCTCTACAGAGAGCGCCAGAACGCACACTGGGTGGCGCCGCCGTCCCAGAACCAGAACCAGCGCACACGCAGACGGTTAGAACGCCCAGTATTATAAAGAAAACAGAACAGAAGAACCTGGAGGACACGCACCAGAAACAGAAAACATGCAATACATTACTCTCTCATCCTTGATTTCGTTAATTCGTTAATTGATCGTTGAGTTGCCTTTAATTTTCATTTTGTTAAGAAAATTATACGTTTTGCAATCAGAATTCATTCAAAATCCATCTACATCAACGCGCTAGCCATCGGAAGACGACCCCGCAGCGGATGCCCAGAGCAAGGATCAGCACTTAATTTGATTTTTGCCCATCATTTAGTTTTGTGTATGGGATAATTAATTGGAATTCCATTTCAAAATACACTCTGTAAGCATGCTTTTTGATCTAATTATGATTTAAGTTAAGTTTCAGACCCATTTTCAAACAGCCATTGCGCCATAGCACCATAATCCATAATCCATAATCATAAGAGCAAAAGCTAATCACAGAATATTTGAGAGCCAAACTCTTTCCAAACAGCTAATAAATTGTGTTGTTTTCCCTCTTTTTTTTTTGTCTTTCCCCCCTGCCACATTTAGATCTCAATCAACATCAACGGCCAGCGGTATTTCCACATACGCAAGCTCCTTCCGACGTACCACAACCACTAATTCGAGCGAATTTCTGTGTCACAGGGAAACCTTTTGCCTATCGCCAGAAAGTGAAGAAGACACCGACACCGAGGAGGACGAAGACGACAGCAAGACCAACGACGCGGAACAGTCTTCGTCGCCGACAGAGCAGCAAGACCAAGAGAACCAATTAATAGCTGCATCAGCAGCTACACGAGTAGCACCAGACACAGATTTTCGTACGCCTCAAACACCGCCGCCATCAGAATCGCAAACGCCAGCGGAATCAAAGAGCAAGAGCCATCATCATCACCACCATCACCATCATCATCACCACAAAAAGAAAAAGTCGGGGAAGAAGCAGAAGAAACGCTCGCGAGAGCACCGTCACCATCGGAGGCGTCACAAGCATGCCTCAGAGGGAGAGGCAGACCAAGAAGACGACAACAACAACCAGCAGCTGCAGCTGCAGCAGCAGCAACAGCAACAGCAGAGCGAGAACAGCAGCAGCAGCAATAGTGTGTCGCATAAGCGACGCCGTCGTCAGCAGCAAAACCAGCAACAGCAGCAACAACAGCAGCTGGAACAGCGTACAGACGCTTCAGAAGAGCGACCGCATGCCCCATCTCTGAGTCCCGAGGACAAGGAGAACTTTTGTCGGCAGCTCCAGCTTTTGGATTCGAATTCGGCGGCCATTGCAGTGGCCACAAACATTGCAGACCTGAGCATACCCTCGCCAGTGGCACATGAGAGCGACGCGGAGCAGCAGGAGGCGCAACAGCAGCAGCAGCAGCAGCAACCAGCAGAGTCCCCAGCTCGACCACGACAGTCGACGGCCGCCGCAAAGCGCGCGCAACGGCAAATGGCGCCGGCGGCGAATGTAAAGCTGCCAGGCCGGCAAACCAACAATTCGCTCAGTTCGCTGACGGGCAACATTTTCATACCAGGCAGCGGTGGCACACAACAGCAGCAGCAGCAGCAGCAGCAGCAATCGCAGCCGCCCCAACATCAGCAATCGCAGCAGCCACAACATCAGCAATCACAGAGCAGCAGCAGCAACAGCAACAGCAGTGGGTCCGGGGCCTCGGGATCTGCCAGCACAGTGCGCTCGAAGAAGCAAAAGGCCGTGCTGAATAGCTCGACGGACAAAGAGGCGACGACGGGCAACAAGAGCAAGAAGTCAATACCATCATCGGCCTCATCATCGTCCAGCAAGGCGGAGCGGCACAGCGGTGCCTTCTCAGACAAGAGTGGCGATGAGTAAGTGATGAGCCCCAGGCAGGGGAGTGGAGTGAAGTGGAGTCCCCACCATACGCCCCACACACAAATATCCTACTAATTTTAGAGCCTAAGCATATCATTTAATCCAAGCTTAATGCAGTTACTAAATGCTAGAAATGGGGATTATGTAGAGGGTCTCTGGCCCCCTCCATAGTACTGCTATTATTATATTTGTTTAATTTTGGTTATGGATTGTGCAATTCTTAAGTATTTAGTAATTATTTAGTTATTTAGTTCCATTGGCAGCACATTCGAATACGCTCACACGTGAATGGTAATATAACATCCTACGTTCACGTGTGACTGGCAATCCATTCACTGCTCATTCACGTGCTGTATCCATTCGCTTATGGGAATGTTCGGCTAATGGAACAGTGGCTCTAAAACCATTTGCATGTTGTATTATTTGTTTTTTTTTTTTTTCATCATATAATAAAATACTCACCCATCAAATTGTATATAATGTGATCTCAATTGATTAACATATATTTATCATTCGTTTGTTGTAAACTTTTGTACCTACCTCAACCACTGAACCACCACCACCACCAACAACAACAACAACAACATTCCGACTGTTCATCACAAAACCAACAACCAACAAACAACAACAAAAAATGTACGATAAATGTAGCCATGTAAATAGTAGCAAACGTAGCACCACCACCAAAACCACCATCACAGCCACCACCAACAACAACAGCAACAGCAACAACAATAATAATAATAGCAGCAGCCTTAACAACAACAACAATCATAAGCAGCAGCACCACCACAATCATAATGGAAAGAATAACCACTCAATGGCGGCTGGAGGAGGAGTAGGCCTAGGAGTAGCAGTAGGAGTAGGCGTAGGAGGAGCATCGTATGGATCCCATAATAACCACCACCAGAATAACAACCACACAAACACAACCTCCTCTGTTATATCCCACTACCAGTATCCGTACCATCATAATACAACCACTAATCATAGTAATAAACATAAATCCAAGACGCACCATCACAACCACAACCACCACAACCACTCCCTAACAACACATCCTCCATTCTCAATCACAAACCACACCACCACAACAAAATCAAACAACAATTCAACAACGTACAACTCCTCCAATCATGCGAATATTCTTAGCTTCACCGAAACGGAGGAAGTGCTACAAATCGGAATGCATAAGGTGCTTGTCTATGTCAAGAATCACCGGGATGCGTGGCCATTTATGGATCCCGTGGAGGAGGACATAGCCCCGCGATACTACTCGATTATTAGGAGGTGAATAAACATTCGATATATATATACTTTTGGGCCCCCATTAATGCCTTTTTTGCAGACCTATGGATCTCTTGAAAATGGAGGATAAACTGGACAGCGGAGAGTATCACAAATTTGGTGAATTTCGTAATGATTTTCGCCTGATTGTCAACAATTGTCGGCTGTACAATGGGCACAATAATGGTAGAGATCCCGTCCCTCCATAATATATACATATTTCATTGCTAATTGTGATACTCCTTTTTAGAATACACGGAAATGGTGAACAATCTGCAGGATGCCTTTGAGAAGGCCACCAAAAAGTACTTTGATAATCTCTCGGACGACGAGGACGATGATCCGAATTTGAGCTATCCAGCTGCCGATTCCAAAATGAATGTCTTCCGCGAAAAGTACTTTAGCAAGAAGGCCAAGGAGGAGGAGGGCAGGGATGCGGCTGGGAATGCTTCACGTGTGGATACCAGCGCCGAGGAGGAGGAGCCGCCGAGTGCGATCGAAGAACCATTGGCGGAGGCATCAGCGACGGCAGCGGCCACTGCACAGAGGCCGCAAAAGCGCAAGCGCAAGGAGAAGGATAAGCGGCGCAAAAAGAAGACCAAAACCAAGGCGGATCGCAGCGGAGGAGCACATCCGGACGAGATGGACACGGACGAAGAGGAGTTTGAGCCCGAAAGAGAACCAACGCCGCCACCATCGCCGCACCCACCAGCACCACCTCCAGCCACCACCAAAAAGAGCAAAGCTGGCAAAATAATCAAAGAAAAGGAGAAGGAGATGAACAAAGAAAAGGAAAAAGAAAAGGAGAAAGAGAAAGAAAAGGAAAAAGAGAAGGAGAAAGATACTCCGGCTGCCGTCAAACGCGGTCGAAAGGGCAAAAGCGAAAAGGCCACAGCGAAGGCGAGCTGCGGCAAAACACAGCAAAAGACCAAAAAGGGAGGTAAGAAGTCTGCGCCCGAAACGGAGTCGGACCTAAGCGATTCTCGCGAGGACGAAAACTCCAGCGATGACGGGCAGTTGGCTTTGGCCAAGGCCAAGTCCCTGATCAAGCCCTCCGCCCGCACGATAGCGGCCCAAAAGAAGAAGTCCGTGCCGGCCGAATCGAAGGTCAAGACACCGACGCCTGTGAAGCGTCAGGTGAAGGGTAAGAAGGGCGGCAGAAAGGCGGCCAAGGCGGAAGAGGAGACGACGGAGTTGGAGGACAGCGATCATTCGGATGTAGATGCTAAGAAGCAACTCCTGCCACCCACTGCAGCCGCAGCTCTCGCAGAGTCCGCCGCAGAGCTGGAGGAGGATGAAGATGATGACGACGACGACGATGACGCCGATGAGGATGAGGATGGATCACGATCGCGTAGTATGTCACCCTTCAAGGTTGATCTTCACAAGAAATACTCGAAAAGTGCACTTAACGATGATCTCTCCGAGCTGCTGACGACGGTGAAAAAGGTACCCACCGCAGAGACAACAAAACTCAGTGCGAAGCACGAGGACGAGAACGAGGAGGAGGAGGAGGACCAGGAGCAGGAGCAAGACCAGGACCAGGGGAAAGCCCGACACGGATCCCTAAGCAGCAGTCGTTCCAGCTCCACAGAACGTCGTCCCTCGCCAGTGGCTACGAAGAGAGGGAAGAAGGCAGCGGGAGAGAGCTCCTCTCCAACCAAAAAGGAGAAGGAAAAGGAGAAAAAGATCAAGGAGAAGGACAAAGACAAGGACAAGGAAAAGGATAAAGATAAAGGACGAAGTGGGAAACACAAGAAGGCAAGCAAAGAAGAGGCGGCTGCTGCTGCTGCCGCCGCTGCAGATCAGGCGGAACTGGAGATGCTCCTCCCTTTTATGGACAAGTACGATGTGATCAAGTACCGACGCAGTCGCGCGGCTCAAAGTGGCTCCTCCGCCTCCAATTCGATTGCTCCCTCCGAGGACTCCAAATCGGCCAGCACCAAGGGGAGTCGCGAGAGCAAGAAGTCCGCCTCCAAGCGAGACAAGTCACCAGAGCCGCCAGTGGAGCACAAACGTGGAAGAAAAAGCAAAGAACAGAAGCGTTCGAAGGACGCCGATAAGCTGGAGAAAACCGAGAAAACAGAGAAACCCTCGTCGAAGCCTGCCAAGGTCGAGGCGGAGAAGCATCAGGAAAAGTCAAAGAAAGCGGAGATACCAAAAACCACAGTGGAGAAACCCCCCAAAGAGAAGTCCCCAGCTCCTGCAAAAGCCTCCACAGCTGCTGTGAAGTCTTCAAGCTCCAAAGCGTCGTCTTCAAAGGCGCCGCCTCCAAAGGCTGCAGCTTCAAAAGCATCCCCTCCCAAAGTAACAGCCACGACGACCAAACCTGAGACAACAAAGGAACCTCTTGTCTCCAGCACTGCTACCGCTTCCGTTTCTGCTGTTGCTTCTGCTTCTGCCACTGCTGCTGCTCCGAGTTCCAAAGTGAAGGAAACGACAGCCAAAGCAGCGGCCAAGAAGCGTGCGGCCAAGGAAATGCCGCCACCGCCAAAGCCTGCAGAGAAATCAGGAGAGAAAGGAGCCAACAAGAAGGGTGCCAGCAAGAAGGGGGCCCAGAAGGGCGCCGGACCGACGACAAACAGCACCACGAACCTCGAAGCCCTCGATGTGGAGACAGAACAGACCCTTAAGGACATCAATCGATGGCTGGAGCACACGCCGCGCTTCACCGAGTTCAGTTCCGCCAGCAATTCCCCCAACTCGCGATACAATCTCCTCGACGACTTTGACTCCGCTCTGGGTTCCAGCAAACTGGAAGCAGCGGACTTTCGGCGGCCGGTGGCCCTAGCTGCTCCGAAAGTGGAACTGGTGCCCACCAAATTGTCGGAGGCGTTGAACGAACTGGTGGCCGATGGTCCGCCCAAGGAGGGACCCAAATCCGAATCCGAATCGGCAGCCCCCACGGCCAGCAGCGTGAGCAGCAGCTGTGGGACACCCCCGCATTCGATGCACTCGAGCAACTCCATTGGCAGCACCTCAGCGACGGCTGCCTCCAGTTCCAATTGCTCGAACACCTCTATGCCCACGCCCATGCCGGTGGCAGTGACGCCCACACCGACGACTGCCACTCCACCACCAGTACTGCCCGTTCCGAAGCCCAAGGAGCCTTCGACCACGCAACTGCTGTTGAACCCGCCACCGCCGCCACACGTGAAGCAGCAGCTGGCCAAGGAGGCCAAGAGGAAGAGCCTGAAGGAGAAGCAGGCGGCCTCGGCACAGGCGCAGCAGGTTAAGGCCAAGGCGAATGTGATGCGGACGATTGAGCGCCTGCAGCCGGGCAAGGCGAAGGGTAATCTCATCCAGAATGTGGCTGCAGGGAAGACAGAGGAGAGCGCAGACACTACACTCAACCAGGTGGCCACCAAAAACAAGGAACTGAAGAATGCCCTCATCACAGAGACCAGCGATGGGGCACCGAAGCTGAGTCTGGGCACTGTAATCAAAACTCAAGATTTTGCGCTGGGCAAGACGTTCGATGAGCTGGCGGGGGCGGGGACGGGGCCGGGAACGGGGACGGGGACTGTCAAGAAGCCAACGGATGAGGATGACAGCAGCCCCACCGAGGAGAGCAAATCGGATGAGTCGTCGGTGAGCCCAAAGACCACCAGCAAGGATCTGGCGCCCAAGCCCTTTGAGGCTCGCCTGGAGCTGAGCAAACATGGGAAGGGATCCTCAGAGGCGGCAGAAGCGGCTGGGCAGAAGGAGAAGCCGAATCTGGATGCCTGGCTAAAGGCCTTCGGCGGTCCAAAGGTCAGCAAAAAGTCCGACGAAGAAGAGAAGCAGCAGACGCTAGGATTGGTTGGAGATCTGCCTGGGGAATCCAGCAAAGTGGCGCCACCAGAACACTCGCCCGCGGGGGATAACTTCTCGCTGCCCACGGTGATGCGTCAGCGGAAGCCCAGTACCGGGAGCACCAACTCCGAGAGGAGTTCCTTTAGCCAGGATCCCGACTCGCCGCGGATAGCCATCGATGAGCGCTACGGAGCGTATGCTGCGGGATCCTACACTTCGCCGATCGGCGCCTCCCCGATCGGGGCCTCTCCGATTATGGTGTCTCCAAAGCCCAACGATGACATGGGCAAGCCGGCGTCGCCTTATCCCCTGAATGGAGCGATCAAGGTCGGCTTCTACCAGGACACCACCACCAAGAGCAGTCCCGACAAGAGCTGCAGTCCGCGGGAGATGAACTCCCCATATCCGCAGTACTCGCAGCACATCTACTCATCCGCCTCGTCACCGAATGTGTCGACTCCGGATCTGAGCGGGACATCGCCGTATGGCGGGGGGAACAGCTATAATCCCTCTGGATCGGAGGCCTCCAAGACCCCGGCGTACTCGTCCACCTCTCCGCTGCCGATCTATGACCAGTACAAGCAGCCGCGCTCCCAGGAATCGGACTACAATTCGTCAATGAGTCCGAGTACCCCCAATCCCCACTCGCCCTACCAGCAGCCCCAGAGTTCGCCCTACACGACGCCCCAGCAGACGCACCCATCGCCGTATCACGGCCAATCGCCGTACCACCACCAGCAGCACTCACCATATCATCCGCAGGCGGGACAACAGCAGCAGGGGGGCTCCCAATCCTCGCACAGTCCGGCGGCGCACCAGCAGGCGCACAGTCCGATGCAAGGCAGCGTGGGATCGCCCGCCTCCTCGGCAGCCACTCAACCGCCAACGCCGCTGGCACAATCCCCAGCAGAGCAGCAGCATTCGCCGTATCAGCAGCCCGTGCTATCGCCCTACCAGCAGCAGCAACAGCAACAGGTGGTGCAACCTCCTGTGATTGGTGCCGCACCTGCGGTACAGCCAACGACAAGTGCAGTGGCACCAACAGGTGAGTGTTTGAAAGGAGTTCTTTACGGGAAAGTGGATTAATATTTTACTTTTCTTCCTTCAGCTCTGGGAAACAATGCGTATGGCTCCACCCTCGATGGCTACCAGCAGCAGCAGCAACGATCGCTGTATAATCCAGCAACATTGATCAACCCCCTGCCCACTGCAGCGGCAGCTGTGTCCGCGGCGGCTTCCATAACGAAACCGAATAATGAATGGAGTTTGAATCGGAGTCTGTTGCCTCCGAGTATTACAAACAACGTGAATCAGCAGGCAACGCAACAGCAACCACAATTGCAGGGAGCGGCACAGCATCAGCAGCAACAATTGCAGACGACCGCGCAACAGCAAGTCCTGGGGCACCAACATCAAATGAAACCCAAGTATCCAACCTACGCGCAATATCAATCCACCAATGCGGCAGCCAGTGCTGCAGCAGCTGCCGATGCAGTAGACACGCAACAGCAGCAGCAGCAGCAGCAACAACAGCAGAAGATTGTGCCCCCAACTTATGGCAGTGACATGGCAACATTTATGCAACAAATTCAGCAGCCGCCAAAGACGGAGACGCTGATCAATCCGCTAAAGAGACCCGGGGAGGAGATGGGAATGGATTTCAGTGGAAATGCAACAAATAAAATGCCGAAAATAGATGACGCTGCGTCACAGCAGCAACAACCATCGCCGGCACAGATGCAACAGCAACAACAGACGCCGCCACAGATGCAGCAGCAGACTCCAGCACAAATGCAACAGCCGTCGCCAGCACAGATGCAGCAGCAACAGCAGACTCCGCCACAGATGCAGCAGCAGCAAACGCCGCCACAGATGCAACAGCAGGTCCAGAACCCCACGCAATCTCTCCTGGCCAAGCAGCAGCAAATGTTCAATAGTTTCCTGGGCACCATGACGTTTGGCAAACCATTGGGCAACATTGCGCCGGACAAGGCCTTTGAGATGTACAATCGAGCGGCAGCCATGGGATTCCCCAAGGATTTTGGCAAGGACAACAGTTGCCAGCTGCAGCAGCAGCAGCAACAAGCAACGCAACAGGCGAGCGGGAACAAGCCGCAGTCGAATCAGCAACAAACGCAGCAGCCACATTTGACGCAGCTGCAAACGCCGCATAGTCAAAGCTACCAGCAACAACAGCAGCAGCAGCAGGCTCAAAAGTTGCCACTGCAACAGCAGCAGCAGCAGCACAACTACCAGCAGCAGCAGCAGCAATCCCAATTGAATCACAATTACCCGTCACAGCACCAGCAGCAGGCGACTGCGGATAAACCACCAGTCACGCAGGCCGCTGGGGCAGCCGTCAGCGATGCGAGCAATATGATGCACCTCCCCTCGACCGCGCACCAGCATCATCTTAGCCAGACGCACCATTTGGCGGCGTACAACAAGCCCACGCCGCCGCCACCGCAGACCTACAACAATCCCCTGATGCACAGCCTCCCAGAGTCGATGCTGGGCTATCCTGGAAACTACTTTGACAAGGCGAGGCCGCCGGCGGCTCACATGTTCAGTGCCTCGAGTGCGGCGGCCACAGCGTACGGTAATCCCGCACAGCAGTTGCCAGGCAACTATGTGCCCGGCAGCAACAATCCCGCGCAGCAGCAGCAACAGCAGCATCAGGCTCCTGTCGCAGCGGCACCCGCGGAGGTCAAGGCACCGGCAAAGCGTGGCAGGAAGAAGAAGGCAGCCACCATTGCTGCGGAGGCAGCGGCTGCGGCAGCCAAACAGCAGCAGCAGCAACAGGTGCAACAGCAACAAGTGCAGCAGCAGCAACAGGCGGCTGCCGCGCAGCAGCAAGCGCAACAACAGGCGGCGCAGCAACACCAGCAGACAATGGCGCAATACAACATGCCACAGGCGACAGCAGCAGTCGCCTCGTCGGCAACCAACAGCCAGCTGCAAGCGCACGCGCAGGTGCTGCACCAGGGATTCCAGCTCTATGCAGGACTCAAATCAGGAGGCGTTTCCTCGCCGGCAGCCAGCGCAGCGGCCACTCCCACAGCCGGAGGAGCGAATGGAAGCAATCAAACGGCGGCAGATGCTGCGGCTATTTCCCTCAAGACTTCCACAGGCGGCATGGTGCCGGGCAGTGCCTTCAACTTTGCGCCCACACCGGGAGCCCTCGGCCTCTACGGCGACCAGTCGGCGGCTGCGGCTGCCAGCAGCTACTTGGATCAATTCCGAGATGCCCCCAATCCCTACTACATGCCACCGGCACCAGCGCACAGCGGAGCGGGAGCGAATGCGGCAGGGAATGGTGCGGATAAGACGCAGAATCCACTGAACACGGCTGCCGGCTCGTATCCCTTCCTGGCGGCCGCACATCCATCCACACGAGCGGCAGCCGCAGCATATCCCTTCGCGGATCCAAATTCTCAGCTGTATCAACAGTATCTGCGGCGAGATGACTTCCACACGCGGATGATCTTCAACCAGAGTCTGCTCGGGGGACCAGCGGCGGCGGCAGCGGCTGCCGGCTATGGCCAACCGCCTCCACCGCCGTCCGCCTATCGATCCGCGACGCTGGGCATGCCCAAGCCGTATGACATAAACAGGCAGTCATGGTTTTAGCAGTACGCCAGTGCCGCCAACGTGGATCTCCAAGGGGACGACATAACGGGGGCGGCAACTGGATCAGCAACAGCGGCAGCAACGGCCACAGGAGCTGCCACATCAGCGGCAGCAGGAGCCACACAGCTATGAGATTGCGATGAGATTCGACAGCATAGTAGAACGGTTTCAAACAGGCAGAGATTTCATTGTGTGGTGCGAAAGAAGTCTGGGGCGTGATTGTTTCTAAATGATATTGTTTGATATTTAAGACTCGAATTCCACTGCCCAAACTGATCCCCACTCCCTAGACCCCATCCTTTGTGCAATTTTTCCTTTAGTTTTGACTGCAGTTGCGCCCTGGACCGAATCGAACCGAATCCTTGGCGAACCACGCCCCCCAATTAGCCAGTTAGTTGGTCTTTTAGTTAGTATTTAGTACTCGTCCTAAGCCTTTTCTTTATGACAATTAACTCGTACTAGGCTTAGCTCTAATTAGGCCTCTAATTTTATTTAATTGAACTTAATTTGTTTTAACTGCTTAACAAAAAAACAAACAAGCAAAGAAGAACCAAGCGGAGGAGGAGGATAGAAATTCAAAGAATACCCCGACTATAATTAGTTTTTAGTTTATTTCCACAGAATTTACGATTAAACGTGTAAATTATGAATATTATTATTGATTACGTACTGTACTACTATTACAATGACTATTATCGAAGCAGAAGAAGGATGATCGTGCAGCGGGCAATTTGTTGAAATATTTATTAATCGTAAAACTAAGCAAAAACTAAAAAGAGAACCGCAAAAGCAGCAGCCGCAGCCGCAGCCGCAGGCACACAACAGAACTATCTACCGTAAAGGACACATAATTTTAGTTTGTAGAAAGCCAAGCAAAAAATGTATAAACTTTTGTTAAATATGCTAAGTAAGCCGTACACCCTAAAGCCCCCACAAATAAACCAATTCAAAACAGAGCTCCGCTCCTCCCATCTCAAATCTTGTGCAACATTCCGCCACAAAAAAGGAAAACCCTCAGCACTTATCCACCACAACCACCCAAAACAAAAGCAACATCCAATACTCTCGACCATTTTTGCTGTACATAAAAACAGGTAAAAACTCTACTCGTTTTTACCACATCTCAAAATTGTAGCTTTAAACGGTGTAAAAACAAACATTGATTGATTCGAAATTAGATGAAAATTTAATGGGAAATTAATGAAATATTGAAAAGTGTCTTAGTCGCTATTAAAAATTATTACGAAAACCGAGAGGAAATTCACAAGAAAAGTGAGAGAACATGAAACCGAGAGAGCCCTTAATTATATAAATATAAAATATATATAGAACCCCCCTCCCTGTAATCGATTAAGTTGTTAAAGCTTTCGTTTTTCAAAGTTAAATTTTAAATTTTCATTATGGATAAAAACAAATAGTTTATAAAAGAACAACAAATCGAAGATTATAGGAGAAGTGAAGAAGAAGAAGGAGAAGCAAAAGCGGTACCTAGAGCATAAAAGAGCAGAAACAAACATATTTAAAGAACCACATGCTAAACAAATATTATATTAATAATGAATAAATATATACATACATTATATATATATATATATATATTATATATTATATGCCGTACGTGATGCATTGTGTGGCACAGTAAAATGCGAGTACATAAATTTATATGTATAAACAAAAAATACACACAGCAAACACACAACAACAAAAAATAAATTACAATAAAGAATTCTATTGCATATTGTACGATGAAAAGGCGAAGAAACTTTTTAGAGACAAGTGAAGGCACGGCACGCGTTCATTTGCATACAATTGTCGGGGAGTTCGGAGTCCGGCGATTGCCCTTCACCAGCTCTCTCTCTCTGGTAATTTTTTTTTTTTTAATTCCCAGACACAGATTGCAGACAGACAACCGCTGCCAGCTGTGCTGCAAGTGTATCCCCAAGTATTTATTATACGATATACATCTATCATCTGGTCAGGTCTTCTAGAACGAAGCACGATCTTGAAAACGAAACATGTGGCTAATGCTTGGTGCCATTTGCTAGAGGTCAGTCTCCGAGTGCTTTCGAATCGCTGAAAGTAATTGATCAGCCTTAATTATCATCTGCTACTAAAGTACTTGCCTTGGCTTTCGCTTGATATTCACTTGGAGATATTTAAAGAATCTCTGGCATGGAGTGGACTTGGTGAAGGCAAAAATACCTTGCTGACAGAAAGATACCTTGATGACGTGTCCCAGAGCATGTTCCAGGGCTAAGGAAAAACACCCCAATTAATTGTATTGAACATGGTGCTAATTAAATATAAAAATTATAAAACCAAAAACGCTGTGCGTGACTAACGCTCGCCTGAGGACTGGTTCTGTTCAGAACCTCTTCTTCGGGTAAGATTGGGGTTTCCAGCAATTAATGGAGCCACTGTTACATTGGGTTTTCAACACCTATGCGATCGTGTTAGTAGCAATCTATATTAAAGATAGTCTTTGAGTCATGGCTCCAAGTGATTAATGACCTGACATATGGCTGGCTGGCTGGTGGTACGCGAGTGAACGAAATTTCCATCCGGTTCTGACTGCCAGCGATTGAGGGTTTTTATTTATAACAATTATTGTGCATGTTAATTGGTTTATTCACCAGCAGCAAGATCAAATCGAAGGAAGGAGCTTTAAAAAATAAAATGTATGGAAATTAAAGCAAACACAGCGCCCACCAAAAAAAACCGGCACAAACATTTAAATTTAAATTTTAAATACGCATAATAAATTCTTTAAAAAAATTTGAATTTAAAATCCGCTAATTAAATGCCGGCAGTTGCGTAACGATTGTTATATTTTGAGAAATTCTTTCAATGTTATTGACATGCAATCGAATTTGATTGGGAATTTCGGTATTACTTGTATTCTAATTGCTTATAGGCGTGGCATTTAGCCTATCATTTTCTATACCCGTACTCTACGGAGCAACTAGTCACGCAGCGATTTTCACCTGCTGTTCAGTGGCATGTGGCAGTGGCAGTGGCAGTGGCAGCATTCTAAAATAGCCTCCGGCTGTAGATTTATGTGTGGCAGTATTGCATAATTTACGAGCTCATTGCAAAAAAAGGCTAAATACAAATAAAACAACAACGAATAATAGTAATACATAATAATCATAACCAAAAAAAAAAAAAAAAAAAAAACGAACAAAATTAAAACAATATTGTGCGTCGTCGTTACGTTGCTGACCAAAAAGGTCATACAATTTATGCAGTTTAACTCGTAATTGTTGCTATGGCGTTAAGCCACTTCTATATTCCATGCCACTACGAGTACTCGTGTATATACTATATACGTAGTATAAGTTCTCCGAGCTCTACAGTTTTTGCCACAAATATTGGTGCACACCACTACCAACGCCAGCACCACTCCAATGGGTGGGAATATTACTTTTAATTGGGTATATCAGCTGGCTGCAGGTGCTTGCTTGAATGGAAATTTCAATGATTATAATGCGATGGTTGGCTATAAAAATCTTGTATCGATAAATCCGCTTCACCGAATGATTCTTTAGCTGGCAAAATCAATAACTAGAAATCTAACTAGAAATAAATTCAGGAAACATAGGCTGGTCGTTTCAGCAGGATATTTAATAGTAATTCCACACTTTTCAACGTGCCCAATATTAAATTCGAAACCTCGCATCACCAATGGATATGCTGGAAAATATTAAAGAATTGAGTAAGGACTATTGTAGAACATGAAATGTGGACTTTTCTTTCTTTTTGTAAGCAGAAATCATCAACAAAATAATATATATATGTATTTGTATGCTTGGAGGCATTTTGGTTAATGTTTCTTAGAGGAACAATTTCTCCTAGAGCAGCTATAAAAATTTGAAGTAATTATTTTTGATGGTTTCATATTTATCTAAATTTAATAGACTTTAATTCCCCAGGGAATAACAATAAACTCCCCCGTAATAAGGCGATTATAAGGCAATCAATTTTTCGCCTCTTCAGGAGTGCATTGTGCAATCGCCATGCCGTATGGGGTTCTTATGGGTGGCAATGTGTGTAATTATTGTATTACATTGGTGTAATGGGCACGCTAAAATTGACTTTTATTGATTTCGTGTGTAGTTAGCGGCGGTTGTAAATCAAGGAGAATGTGCAAATAACATGCAATCATACATACATCAGATTAGTCAGCCAGTCAGGCAGTCAGCATTTGCTTATCCCAGACAGAGAGCATACATATACAGCCTTTTACTTTCTAAATTTAAATTATAAGCCTTGCACCGGCTGACTGCCTCTGCCACTGCCACTGGCGCTGACGCTGCCACTGCCTCGTGAATCCGCCTCGCGGTGCAGTTGAGACAATTTACAAGAACTTCTTTAGTCAGCAACTTGACTTAGACTTCCGTTTGTGAATCAGAAAAGAAAGAAGTTATCCGGCCAATTAATGCAAACAAATCAAATTAAATCGAGCTTAAAAATAGCGCTCCCTTGGACCTGCCGCTGCGTTCATTGAACCTTTGTGTGTGTGTGGGTTTTTTTCTCTTTCTTTTTTAATGAATTTTGCGGCCTTAGTTGTCAATATACACACAATATTATATGTTGGGTTTTGTGGTTGGGTTGCCATTAAGACAATGGCTTTTATGGCGGGTGCGGTTTGAACTTGGCCTTTGATTGAGCGATTATACAATATAGTAGATCTGATCCGATCTGTAGTGTATCGTAGATCTGTGCATGGCGCCCTGTCATCTGCAAACTCTATTAGATAATCCCCTCTTAAGAGCAAGATATTTGATTAATGGATCATTAGAAGAGGATTATGTATCAGCTCAGTTTTTTGTTGTGCTGTAAATTTACATTGTCGTAAACGTCGCATATTATTTTCATATTTAAGAGCAAAGCGCCTCTCGTTTCCGACAGATTCAAAAGACTTAAGCAACGAACTCCACTTCCTGCACAAACGCCTCAAAAGTTCAATGGAATTTTTCGTCGCGCACGCGCGTTGCAAAAGTAAAGTGAAAAATTTAAATTTAGAATGCAATGGCATTTGATGAAATATTGCATTACATAAATGAGAGCTCAACCCCCCACACGAAAGCACACACACAAGATCTCGATTCACATGACACTCGCCTCTAATTAGCCGCCGCCACTTTTCACCCTCGTTAAGCATTGAAAGTATCTTAACTCAAACGCTAAACATCATTCAGCCTGTGGGCCAGCCCGCCAGCCAGCCAGCCAGCTGGCCTAATGAAATTGTTACTAGTTTTTATGGCCAGCTGCTGCTGATCGACTGAATCGCAATTTATGTTAATGCTAAACACTAGAACTAACACGCAGCCAGATATTAGAACCCACAGCCTCTGGGCCTCTGACAAAAACACACACAAACCATAAACAGACCTTAGAAAGTACTCGACCTTCGTTCGGGGTCTAAGCCTAGCAATTGCCTTTGAATTAACACACAGTTTTGGGGACAATTCCCATAAGCACATCCATGAACGGTAGCTTATCAATGGTCTTCAAAAAACTGGACGTTAAGTGGAGCATATTAGCGCTTTATGCTAAATAGTCTGTGGAAACTGGTTTGCGCGAGAGAAACCCAAAGAAAAAATTTGTCAATTCATTCGCTCGACGCCCAAAAAAACTATTGTGAAAATATATAGAACGTTTCCTAGGAAATAGACCTGCACAGAATTATGCAAATCACACAGAGACGCCGAGCCATTGGTGATGTGTATCATCTCTTGTGGTTAAACCACCGCAGCATTTCCTATTTGCTGATTGACAATTCAAAAAGAACACATCGAGAATGCTGATGAAGGAAAAATCCCCATGGAATTTAGAAAACTGTACATGTTTCTCTGCAGAAAGTAGTCCTATGGATTAACAGAGAGATTGGGGGAATGAATAACAAGCAATGGGAATGTTCCATAGTCCCAAGTGTCAGTTAGAACACATTTGGAATGTTGGTCAAAGAAGAATCACCGAGTAACTTGGAAAAATACCTCCCAAGGTTTTTCTGCAGAAAATAGTTTCATCGATCCAGAACTATTTTGGGAGGCATATTTGAAGAATATTAAGCTACAGAAACATTTCGTAAATGAATCTTTAGATATTACCGTCTTTATTGCCTTAAAAAACAATTTCCTGTACCTGTATTCCCTTGAATACCATACCTTTGGCGCAATTAACCAACTTATCTCGGGATACATCCATCTCAAAACTCTTTTAAAAATGATTCCCCTTTCATTCCCATTGTATTGTACTTTTAAGATACTTCTCCATAACTCGTGAATAAGGAAATTCCCCAAAGACAAGCCCAAGCGCCAGAGCAATCTGTGACATCTACACATCTCATTTCAACCGCAGCATTTCCGATTCTGAAAATAACACAAAAAACAACACACTAAGAATGCTGATCAAACGAAAAATCCCCATGTAAGTGGGAAAAATAATCGCGTTTTTGTTACCTTTTAATTTTTTTTTGAAAGTATCTCTCAGCTGACACTCCGACCATGACTCAGTTAGCGATTGATCGTAGGCAGCAGCCACAACTCTCACACAGTCTTGACGCACATGTGCGTTGGGGAAGACCCAACTAACTTGATTTTGTGGCACAAACAGACGTTAATCTGCGAGGTGACTCCTTTGGCTTTAATTGCATGCCACGCCACAGTGGCACTACCAGCAATTTGCAGCATTTGTGCGGGACGGGACTTTACCTCTTTAATGAGAATTTTGTGTGATTTACATTTTGGCTGAAAGTTCGCTTCGATTTCACCACTGATCAAAAACAGAGACAGGCACTTGAAAAATGAAAAGCATGAGTGGAAGGCCTTCCGCTCTGTGTTTTTGTGACCCACCCACCACCAGCTGTACGGCTGTGGACCTGTGAACGTGTGTGACCTGTCAATGACAGATGTCTATTGATTTTCCCACAAAAACCCTCTGGCTATTGGCTAATCGGGTCAAGTGCTTCCAGAGGAGAGAAAAACATTATGAAGTGACTAAAAGGGTCCGTCATTCGCACCATTTAATAGGCTTATTAAATAATATATGTATATCTCTGAATCTTTAGCAGACAATCCAGTGCATTCTTCGACTTTGGGCTTAATTTTAACTTTCTTTGTAAAGTTAGTTGGCCCCTCCGGGTGCAAGGTGCAATAAACTGGTTTCCCTTGCTTTGTTGGCGTTTAACGACAATGTGATAATAATGATAATATACTCATACTCCTCGTACTCGGGCATATTTCTGGGCAGATATATATTTATGATTATTTTTGGGGGCTCGTTCGGGGCCCCACAACCGTTGCTGTTGGCTGTTTGCTGTTGGCTGTTGCTGGTGATTAAGCTGGTGTTTATTTTGGGGCCCCAGAGAGCCAGCGAGCGAACACGCCTCGGAAATGTTTTGGAACACATTCACAAATAAGTAAGGCAAAGTCGTTAACTCAACAATAAGCTAAATATAAAATTGTGATTGGCCTGCCGGAACGGACAAGAGAGTCCTGTGCAGAGGCTACCGAAAACCCCCCACCGAAACGGGGAACTTCCATGCCATCCATGCCATCGTCATCATCATCAGGAGATTGAGATTCTAAGCAGCACTTGCACGATCCATTTAAGTTAATTTGTAGTCGAGAAGCTATCTAATTATAGCTAATTATTTTCGATAATTATTTGGTTAAAACCCCCATATGACAACGCTTTTCTGTGGAATAGTTATAGTTCACACAAATTCCCAGATCGATAAACATCCATTTAATGAGCAATCTCTCGGTCTTTTGGCCCCGAAACCACGTCAACAGGCTGTGGTCCTTGCCTGGCCAACAAAATCCCCCTCTAGAAATGTTGACGCTGGTCTTTTTTGGTAGTTTTTTTTGTTTTGTTTTTATGTTTTGTTTGTCGCACGTGACGCAAAATCAAGAGAAAAAGAAAAACAAACAAAATGTGTGATAAAAAACCATAAACAGAAAACAAAACAAAATGCGAACGAGACGCGAGGCGCGAGGCGCACCGCGCGGCTATTTTGCATATTCAAATGAACAATTTTTATTGCTAAATGCGAGAGATACGAGATGTACGGAGAGATACAGATACAGATACAGATACAGTTGCAGATACCAGCCCAGCTATAGCCGGCGTCATCTTTGGCCCCCAGGTGAATCAGCCATAAACGAGTTCGATATGACTTAGAAAGCGCCATCCGCCGGTGAGGGGGCAGCGACGGGGGCGGTAGAGACGACGCGTCGTCCAGTCTCTAAGTGGCACGTGATTGATACATCAGCGTGTTGTGTGGTTTGGAGTGGAGTGGAGTCCCCCGCGATCGCACTCTGACAGCTCATCCACATGGACACTCCGCTCCGGTTGTGGCTCCGATTGTGGCTCCGATTGTGGCTCCGATTGGGGCATTTGGGAAAGCAAAACCTCAATATTATACAATAATTAGCAACAAAAACGATTGCCATTTGTAATTAATGCACATAATTGCCCGTAGATTGGTGTAGTAGCAGTAGAATGGAAAAAAAATTAAAAATTGAGAATTTTTGAAATGGATTCGTAATTGTATTATTAATTGCACTTAATTGAATTATGAATAATATTTAATTTGATTCATAGGAAGTGGAGTCCCTGCAACAGATTCACTATATTCTCGGAAGTTTTTGCAAGGGCACACGACGAGGGCTGGGAAATCATTGGAGCTGCAGTTGCTGTTGCAGCTGGAGCTGGTCCGAGGCAAGGCTGCAAGATTATGGGAAATGCGAGAAGGGAAAAAAGTAAACGTAGTCCGGGAAGGTTGGGAAAATTTCTGGTCTGGGGGCAGGAGAATCTGGGGTAAATCTATTCATGTGTTCTCTCTCTAGGAATTAGGTAAAATCTTCATCTTTCATTCCACATATAAATCAAAATAGACAGTCTCCATCTTTTCTCAAAAATATTCCTGCAAATCCGCTTGTATTTCTATGTTTCTTTTCATAAAAACTATTTCTCAATCTGCCCTCGAGAGCATATAATATTCACATTATTTCTTTCCTTCTACCTATCCAAATCCCAATTTACTTCACTTTTTTGTATCTTCAACATCTCTTAGACATCTCTTTCTACAATTCTGGCTATATCCATCCACACATCAGCCCATCTATGTATCTATACTTTTATCTAACTTTTCATGATATTTCTCTACGACTGACAGCTCTCCGGCTTTCTCAATTCTCAGACGAATCCAATGGCCAACAGGAACTGCTTTCGCCGATCCGTTTTTGGCATTTCATGCTGACAATTATGATCGATGGAATGGATACAAAAACAAATAAAACTGTGCTACGACTACATATGTCTCCCCCCTCAACAAAATGGACTACGTGACTGAATCAAACCTAAATATTATCTCTTTTTATTAGAACAAAGCCCTCTATCTGTTTGCGTGTGGCACAGTAAAAACCCAATAAAGTCCGCCAAAGGTTTTGGCCGCCTGTGAAATTTTAATTATAGAATCTAATTTGTTTGAACGCTCTTTTATCTATTATCGTTTTGTGTGTGTGTGTGTTTTTTTATTTGATGATTGATCATTAGGTCTAAGAAAAAACCGAAAAAAAGTTATCCGTCTTATGTAACAAAAGTAAAAATTGCAAAAGCTAAAAAGCATCGACCTTCAATCTCGAGCCAAATTCAAACTCAACTCAAATTCTCAAAGGAGCCATTTCGAAAATGTATTGTTCAAACAATTAAACATTGGATATACTACAAACAAAAAAGGGGCAGAGATAGATACTCGGATAGGTCGGGCGGGGGGCCGAGATCGGAGATCGGAGATCGCTTATATATGTAGTTTGATTCACTTATTATGGTTTGATCATGAGACTTCAATACAACAAACAAACTGCTTGACCAAACAACTCCAGGTATAGACGGGGGAATCTCGCCTAGAAACGGTGGCTAGTCAACCGTTAAAGGTTCACGGTCAAGGACAAGGAAATCCCAGTGAATGGTCGGGTATCTGTATCTGTACCTGCCTACGTGTCTAGAATGCCATGAATCACGATTCTCCAACTCCAACTTCAACTTCAACTCCAACTCCAACTTTTATGACTTCTGGAACCTTGGGCGTGTGTGTACTCTCGGATCTGTTTGCATGCACAATTAAATTTAAATATTTAATAAAAAAATACCAAATAAGAGACTTTAACAGCAACAATTATAGAGGCTGTGCCTCAATTATGCACCAGGCAGGCAGGCCAGGCCCAGGCCGAGGCGCAGGCACACAAAGAACAATCGCAGAAAACTACTAAAGTCGGAAGAAAAGCTCGCCCAAGGCGTGGAGGCATTCGAACGTGTGAGAGATTAAGATACTCGTGTATTTGTATATTTTTATTTTGCATGTTTTAGCAAAAACCTTAAGCTCAAACTAAACTCTTGATTGGCTTCCTAAAAAGAGTGCATGAAAATCGGAAGTAAATGTTCAGCTTAAATGTGAATGGAATGGGGGCAATGCCAATGTGGGAACCTAAACCTGAACATTAGCCAATGAGTAATGCGGGAAATGGGTAATAGCATGGATTGACCGCCCCTTTAGACTTTAAAGGGGCAAATGCAGGGGCAGGGAGGCTTAAAGCTGCTTCATCCAGGCCAATCCATTTCTGTAGCCATCTTTCGAGAGAAAGCAGCCCTGAAATTTGCATTAATTGGCAACCAAGAGTGGCAATATTAAAATGGATGCGTTTTCACTTGTAATTGATCAATTATATTTCATATTTAAAATAGATATTTTTTTATATATTTAAATTCAGCATATTATATTATTTTTTAAGTGTTTTATATTTAAACTAAATATGCGTCGACTTCATTTATATTTAAATATAGGAAAGTTGTATTTATGACAGTTTAACATTTTTCTGGCACTCCACAGAAGCTTTTAATGGTAATTCCCATATCTTTTCGACTTTGTACATACATTATCCATATTTTGTTCTGCTTTAATAAATGGATAATTTTCCTGCTTATACAACATCCATTACACTGAATCATGGCATCCAATCATGTGTACAATTCAATTTGTATAATGAATCTATCAGCGCGATGATTATGTTTTTTATGCCTTTTCCTCTCAGCTGGATAATCTATTATATTTAATAACTTAATGCCGCCGCTGCGTGATGGTCGGCTGATGTGTGTGTGTGTTGGCTCATTATCGGCTCGTTAGCACAATCATTTGCTTCGATCTACTAATTTGATCGGTTTGCATTAACATTAGACATTAGTTGGAGTTAGTTAGTTAGTCGCAGCTCTCGATGCACCTCGATGCAGGCTGCAAGGATGACCAGATTGTTGCAAGTACAAGTGCACGTATTCGCATGTACATATGTAGATCAATGGCAAACCGAGTTTGGTTAAGCCGCTGCCACTGCCACTGAAAATGTCATTCAGTCCCCGTCTCCGTCTCCGAGCCAAGACCAATTTGAGAAGCGGTCGGCCAGCCTTGCCAGCGGGAGCAGCGTTATCAGCCAGCTTACAGGAATATGTAATTGTACTCATTCCGCACCTCTGACTAGTGTTTTCTGTTTTTCGATCTGTCAGCTGCAAATATGCCTGCCTGCCGACCTGCCATATGCAAATTCCATTCGCCAGATGTTTTGACACGGATCGGCACTCACTTATTCTATCACATTATATAGATCGATCTAGTTATAGAATTGTTATGGCATCCAGAGGTTAGTTTAATGTGCTACACTTACACACACTTACGCATGCAAATTAGCTGCTAAATGTTGTGCTTTTAAAAAATTAATTGAAATGGCATGCGAGTGAGCCGCCTACTCAGCCGCACAAACATTGAGGCCCACTTCCTGTTTACTTCTACCATAACTTTGTTTTTCTGTTGACTTTCACTCTGTTCTGTCCCTAAATGATCCGCGTTTGTATCCGCCCCAGATGTGGTCGAAAACTTGCCTAGAACCCGTTGACTCATTCAGGATCTGGTGACATTTTCATTAGAAAGTGTTGAGTGTACTCATGGGGCATATACCTTAGACATTTCCTTAGTTTCTTGTAGCAGGATCTAGTCATAATTTCATTGAGAACTCTCGGCTTGTTTCTCTGTGCTGTGTCCGCCCCAGATGTGCTCGAAAACTTGTCTAGAACTGATCATATTTTCATCGTGACTTACCTTAGACTTTTCCTTGGTTTCTTGTAGGAGGATCTAGTGATCAGCGGCTTGTTTCTTTCTTCTGTGTGCTGTGTTCCTAAATGATTTGTGATTGTATCCGCCCCCGGAATGTGGTCTAGAACATGATCGATCCGCATTTGTATCCGCTCCAGATGTGATCTAGAAATCGTTGAGTCATTGAGGATTTTTCATTGAGAACTATTGACTGTACCCATTCGGCATTTAATCAAGTTTTTAAAGATTTTATTTTGGTCTATTTTGGTATTTCTTAGGGTAAATTCTGTATCAAGGACAGGATTTTCATTAATTTCTTGTTGTATTTGAAAAACTCATGAGTTAATCGGCAAACCCTTTGCTCCCTTTCGTAGGGGTGTTTCTAAACTCTCGGTCGAAAACTGTACCTCTACAGCATTGTGCTTTTGTTATCCTTGCTTTGTTTTGGTTCAGATTCTTTTGGTATTTCCCCCCTCGCAACCATTCAGAAGATTTTGCTTTCGTTTCTTCTGGTATTCCAATTCGTTTAGGCTTTTCTAATGACGCCTGAGACAATTCCAAATGTTTTGGTTATTTCAACGGGTGGACTGACGCGCGCACGCGCTAATGGTTTAACCCCGCTCCAGCAGCAGCAGCAGCAGCAGCAGTTAAGGCACCAACACCACTACACGTTCTAGCCTGTTGCCGCACTTGAACTTGGTCGAGTCAGGCCCCGCGATTCTCGACCCACTGCCAAATGCTCGAACCTGGTGAGAGGAAACCCCACGGCACGACAGCAGCAGAGGTAGCAGCAGCAGCAGCAGCAGCGGCAACCACAAGAGCAATAAACCAGATACAGCTGTGGCTGTGACTGTGACTGTGGGGTTGGCTGTCTCTCGGGGCAAATACGTCACAGCATGCGAAAACCAGTCATCGGATTCGACGTCGTTTCTGTCCCCATCTCTCGTCGGGGGCCCTCGTCGTTGCCGTTCGGCGATTCGGTTGCCGGACTCTGGGGGTATTTAAGCACTGGCAACACGACCTGGAGCATGCATTGATTCGCTATCATCCGCTCTAAAGACTTGTGCCCAGCCTCAAGTAGTTTGCTGACTCTGTTTGTTGTAATACAATTAGCTGAAAGGATATCCCAACCCAAAACAAGAACCGTCATATCAGTTTCGAAGTCGCGAAAGGATCCCGCAATATATCGACAAATATCCGCCGTGAATCGAGAGTTCTTGTTCATTCAGCTCAATTCTAGACGCAAACAGTTCAGTTCCAGGAGCATTTTCCCAGCCAACTTTTTTTCCAACTCCTCGCGCCAATAAGCAGTGAAAGTGTCAATACATTTCGAGTGCTTATTGCCAAATCAAATACGATAAACAAAAACCCAACAAGCAAATAGTATTCTAAGTGTTTTAGCCAACACTTTGCATAAATTTTTGTTATCCTCACTAATCACAAAACCCAACACAAAACAAAATGATGGCCGTTGCAGCAGCCCAAAAGAATCGCGAGATGTTCGCCATCAAGAAATCTTACAGTATTGAGGTGAGTCCCAGTTCCAGTCCCAGCCAACCCCCTCCCCCTCACCCCCCTCAAAGAAAATCCAAGAAAAACATACAGATACCAAAATAGAGAAACGTTGGTGGTCTACGTGACTAGTTAAAGGTTTATTTCGAAAAACCTGTCGACTGTGTGTCCGCCCATAACAAGGCGTTTTTTTCTTTCTTTTTTTATTTTTTTTTTTTTGCAAAATCCCAGTTGTTGCCCAAAGTTGGCCAATTCATTCACACCTCTAAGAACGGCGGCCTAAATCGAAACGGCAGCTTCCCTGCCAATCCCGTAAGCCGTCAACGAGTCGCCCAAGACGGCCTCTGATTAAACGAAGTTATTATTTAACAAATAAGTGAAAGTGGTTGCCCTGCCCCTGCACTTACCCACGGAGTCACACACAAGACAGAGCCACCGCGACAGAGGCACCTCATTGTTGACGACAACTTGGAGTCTCTCTGTCTGTCTGTCGGTCCCCTGTTTATGTTTATGTTGCGGCAACAGTCCCAACAAAACCGAAAAAAAAAAACAAAATATGAAATCAATAAAAATGATTCAATGGAAGGCACATCTTTCATCAGCCAAACCGATGGCGATGGCCCGAAAGAGGCCAATAAACAGGTGAAAACTGCAACTGGTGGAAACCTTTCCACAGCTGCATTTTTGGATTCCATTCACAGATAGAATCGTATTGGAGATTTTGTATATCTCTCCGCCATATATCATTTGTCTTTGGCACCTGCCATCCGTGGAGCTCTGTGCGAGCTCTAAAGCCGTGTGACATCGCATTAAATTAACATCACAATCAATAGGGTTTCATGAATAGAGTGGTCCCTCGGATAATAGCCAAAAGAAAAGATCTGAAGACGCTTTCACGCCACAGACACACTTTTTTTTATATAAGAGCCGTCCCAATTGCGCAATGGCAGCCCCGGCAGAGCCAAACACACACACACACACACACATACACACACAGCAAAGGTCAAGGCAATCATCCAATTTCCGTTGCATATCCTGTCTGTCTCTCATCGCTTTGCGAAGTGTCACTAAAATGTATTTCCCTTTCCATCTTCTATGTTTCAGAATGGGTATCCATCGCGCCGTCGCAGCCTGGTGGACGATGCCCGCTTCGAGACTCTGGTGGTCAAGCAGACCAAACAGACCGTCCTGGAGGAAGCGCGCAACAAGGCAAATGGTAAGCACTCGATAATCGTTGGCAACAAGTGCGGGGAAAGCACTCAACAAGTGCGGGGTATCACACTCTTAAAGTGGCCTAAATTTCAGTTTAAATTCACTTTTCCTTGAGTTTGTTTTTGTAGTTCTTTATTTTATTTCCCCATATTTTATTTTATTTTATTTTTTATTATTTCTAAAGACGCTTCTCTGGAGGAATGCATTCAGCAGGCCCAGGAGCACATCCCAGCCGAGCAGAATGTGGAGTTGCAGGACGAGCAGCCCAATCTCGAGAACCTCGAGCTGCCCATGGACAACGACTACGTTCCAGGTGCTTATTCGTTCATTTGATTCCCACCCACTTACTTTTCCCCCTTCATCTCTTTATGGTTTTATTGATTTTTGATTTTAATTTTATGGTTTTCGTTTTCGTTTTGATTTCGTTTTTAGTTGAAGATTTTGAGATTGAGAGCGCTGAGACGGAGCAGTCGCAGGAACCTGCGGGCCAGCCGCCCAAGAACGGTAAGTCTCCGACCCCGCATTCCCTCCCCCTACCCCCCCTAAGTAGTACTTAACTTCTGAGGAGCTTTTGAAAAGCGTGCGACATTGATTTAAGTGCTTAATATGATAAAGTACTAGAGAAAAGAGAGAAGAAAGAGCAAAGCACTCAGCACTCAACCGAACAATTGCGGGGGCCAGCCGTTGAGACAGCAGTGGAGTGGAGTGGAAATGTCGCATTTCCCTTTTTCATTTGTTACGCTCGACTTGATGGAAATATGAAATGCGTGCGCCTGGCAACCCTGCCTGCCACCGCCATCCCGCCAACCCGCCCACCCACTGGTCGTAGTCCTAGCCCGCCCACGTAGCCCGATTATCGTTTACGTGACCTTAAGCCGCTTGCCGCTTGCCTCATGATTGCATCTTTTCCGTTCTTTTCCCTGCTTTCAGATTATGGTCTTACCGAGGAAGAGATTTTATTGGCCAACTCCGCCTCCGAGTCCCCCGAGGCTGAGGCAGCCATGCAGAGCGCCGCATTGGTGGTGCGCCTCAAGGAGGGCATCTCATCGCTGGGCCGCATCCTGAAGGCCATCGAGACCTTCCACGGCACCGTCCAGCATGTGGAGTCGCGTCAGTCCCGCGTTGAGGGCGTCGATCATGATGTGCTCATCAAGCTGGACATGACGCGCGGCAATCTGCTGCAGTTGATCCGCTCGCTGCGCCAGTCGGGCTCCTTCAGCAGCATGAATCTGCTGGCCGAGAACAACATCAGCGTGAAGGCGCCCTGGTTCCCCAAGCACGCCTCCGAGCTGGACGACTGCAACCATCTGATGACCAAGTACGAGCCCGATCTCGACATGAACCATCCCGGATTCGCCGACAAGGTGTACCGCCAGCGCCGCAAGGAGATTGCCGAGATTGCTTTCGCCTACAAGTACGGAGATCCGATCCCATACATCGCCTACACCGATGTGGAGGTCAAGACCTGGCGCTCGGTCTTCAAGACCGTCCAGGATCTGGCCCCCAAGCATGCCTGTGCCGAGTACCGTGCCGCCTTCCAGATGCTCCAGGACGAGCAGATCTTCGTCGACCACCGTCTGCCCCAGCTCCAGGAGATGTCCGACTTCCTCCGCAAGAACACTGGCTTCTCTCTGCGTCCGGCCGCCGGTCTCCTGACCGCTCGCGACTTCCTCGCATCCCTGGCCTTCCGCATCTTCCAGAGCACCCAGTATGTGCGCCACGTCAACTCGCCCTACCACACCCCCGAGCCGTAAGTGTCGCCCGCCACCCCGCAACATGAAAGCATCAAAGGGGAAAAGCTCTTTGTGCGCCCCTAATTGCATTTCGTTGGCACTGAATGGGCGGTGGGTTTCCTGCTTCCTGCTTCCTGCTGGCGGCTAGCAACTTTTCTCTTGTTCGAGAGAAGCAAATTGGCTTCAGCTGCGGGAAGCAGCAGCAGCAGCAGGATACCCATCTTCTCATTTTGCCTGGCTAATTGCTTTATGTGCTGCGCATATATTTTTCACACATTTTCTAACCATTATTTCTCGCTCTTCCTCTTTCCTCATTGCAGGGACTCCATCCACGAGCTGTTGGGACACATGCCGCTGTTGGCCGATCCCAGCTTTGCCCAGTTCTCGCAGGAGATTGGCCTGGCCTCCCTGGGTGCCTCTGATGAAGAAATCGAGAAGCTGTCCACGGTGAGTTTCCACTTAATTGAATTGCCCCAGCCCAATAGCCAACCGGTTAATGGCATCCGGCGGATGCATGGCCTTATGGCAACAGTGACACTGCCGCTCTTTCATTGTTTAGTCATTAACTAACTTGTGTGCTATCCCTCCCTCTCTTTCTCCCTGATTGCAGGTCTACTGGTTCACTGTTGAGTTCGGTCTCTGCAAGGAACACGGTCAGATCAAGGCCTACGGTGCTGGTCTGTTGAGCTCCTATGGCGAGCTGTTGCACGCCATCAGCGACAAGTGCGAGCATCGCGCCTTCGAGCCAGCCTCCACGGCGGTGCAGCCGTACCAGGACCAGGAGTACCAGCCCATCTACTATGTGGCCGAGAGCTTCGAGGATGCCAAGGACAAGTTCCGTCGCTGGGTCAGCACAATGTCCCGCCCCTTCGAGGTGCGCTTCAACCCACACACCGAGCGCGTCGAGGTATTGGACTCTGTGGACAAACTGGAGACCCTGGTCCACCAGATGAACACGGAGATCTTGCACCTGACCAATGCCATCCACAAGCTGAAGCGTCCCTTCTAGAGTGGTGGTTTCTCTGTCCAAATCTGCACCCCCCCACAGCCCCACGGCCCCCCCTCTCACATACATACAGGTGCAACGGTCTCATCTTATACAAATTAATTTTAAATTGACATACCGCACAATCCCTCTCCCTCGTTAGCCTGAAACCTGAAACCCCACGACAATTCAGGGCATCGCATATATATTTTTTTTTTATGTTTTTGTTTGTTTTATTTTATTTTATTGTCATTTGAAGTTCTGTTTGTTTCTTCCAAGAAAAGCATATTTATTTTTTTGATCACCCAGAAAACCCAGTACCTTCCCCCTCCCATAATCCACACCCCCTGTATCACCGCAACTATTATTGGACCAAAAAATCGTTAGACTTTTAAGTGATGTGAAAACAAAGCCAAGCAAAGCGAATTTCAGTGAAGTGAAAGCAAAGTTCAGATCTATCACACGGAAAAGCGCTTATATACTCAGACACACACACACAATTGTTTTTTTTTTTTTTTGTATTATATTATACCTTTTTTCACTCTCTCTCTAAATATTTACCTAGACTATATATATACACACGATATAGTATTCCCGGTATTCGAAAGCAGCAACATTTCATTTTTACAGAGAGAATATCTTAAAGAAATCTTAACAATAGAACAGTATGGAAAACAACAAAAGAAACAGGAAAATGTTTAGAAGAACAAAAGAAAACGGAAAACGGAATAGAATTTCTTACATTGTACAATAACTGTAAACGACAATATCACTATTGTGTACTATTATTATTATTATCTATTATTATGCTTATGACTATTACGTATTGTATTGTAGGTATGTAGAGTTTAAATTCTATTATTTTATTTAAGTTTTGTGTATTAATAAAATATAAAATGCAATTGAAAAATAATTACTCTTTGGTTTTATCATTTTTTGATCCTTTGGTTACTAGATTTTGATGCTTTGGTTTCTAAATTGAATTCTTTGGTTTTCAGAAAATATCAAACTCTAAAGTCTGATTCTGTTTAGGGAACATTTTATGACATGAAAAGGGAATATTTAGTTGAAATTTGAAAAGATTGACTTTACAACAAGAAGATTATACATTTTTAGATCATTAACGAAAAGAAAACGATTAGAAACGTATGAATTTTATGGATGAGAATGTAGAAGAAATATAGGAATTGAAGTAAAATTTAAAGAAATAAAAGAAACTTAGAAGGGAGAATTTTTTGGATAGTGAAAGAAACTGGAGTAGTAATTGAATAAAAATATGTACTTCAAGATCATGAAGAATGGAAACTTTCAGAAAATAGAACTTAAAACTTAATCAAATATCAAAGCAAACAAAAATTACATACAAATCAAATGAATAATCAAAAACCCTTGGACCAATATATACTACAAATTAAAAACTAGTATAATCAAAACTTTCGGGTAGATTCAGCATTGGAATCCAATATATTACATACTCGTATTCGAAATTGAAATTTATGTAGCGTGTAGCATTTTATTGTTATTGTTCATTGTAGTTGCAATTTGATCGAAAGCCAAACAAGTGTTAACATTTCTGCAAGCAATTAACCAAACTATAGCTATTCATTTTCGCATATATCAGAATATACATAAATATATACTATATACGTAATCGTAGTGGCAATGCAGTTGGTCCCCCAAACAGGCGTACGCGATGGAGCTATATAAGAAAGAAAACGACAATTACAATTGGAGAATACAAAAGATTATTAATAGTTATTGTTGAACGTGCAGATTGGAATTATTATAGCCATATATCTATATACACCTATTTAATCGCTATTCTATAAAAATTTTTTCTGCATCAATAAAGTTGAAACCGTTTAAACTTGACTCTGCACATAGTTTGGCATACCGCATAACGAATGTGGCATGTTCATCGGATCTTACCAAGGTAAGCATTGTGGTGCTAAACATCTGCAATGGTACCTCCCAGAACACCATTTACGGCATCGTGGCCTTGCTGCCTATCAAGTACACGGTCGCTGTGGTCATTATTTCACGTTCTTCGAACCGAAGAGGACATTTTGCATCTATTAGCTGGATGTTTCCTACTGACAGTTCTTCAAGAAGGCCTTCCCCCAGCTGTTCAACATCCGTCTGACGTTCTTTCTGACACTCTTGGTCTTGGCTGGCCTTTCTAGGACTACATAACCTGTTTCCTGTGGCTCTATGGCTGGTGTTCATTACCCTGTTCATGTGCATCTATATACCGCCAGATATGACCAGGGCCCTCGAAGTGTAATTCCCTAATAAGTGGGGCATTGTCGTCCATATATCGGATTATTATTATAGCCAAAGGGAACTATAGGGGGAAGGGAACGATAGCGATCATCATCTCTCTTTCTCACACACACGCACTCTTCACCGTGCAGTGTGCGCCTACTGGCGGAGAGGAACCATACTGACTGAGTATCGGGTGTAAATGTAGAGTCGCGGGCCTAGCTGCAAGTTACAATGTTACCGCTCGTTTTTTATGGGGAGACACAGACACAGAGGGAGATCCTGTGGCCATGATTAGCCATGAATCGGAATGGGGCCTTTGATGGAATTGTTGTATTCTATTCTCAACTTCTCAATTTATGCCAATTTATTTTAATTATCCAGCTTTAATGCTTAATTAGCGCTTAATTACACACGAGCAATCTGTAATTAGTGGCATAGAACTTTACTTTTCTTTTTAGTTTCTTTTTTTTCGGACTTGAAGATTAGACTATTTAAATGTATATATTTTTGAGTAGATTATCAAAAGCGACAGCTGCTTGACAACATGACCTACCTCAGCCTATTTTAATTTAGAAAGAACACGATAAATAAAAATATCGTAACACCTGAGCGAATTTATCATATGCCAATTACAATACGAGTGCGAGTATGAGTACTCGTATATTTGTGATATAATAATTGGCTGCTGTGTGAATCGAATTTGAATGTGTTAATAGTTTGCGGGTAGAACAGCAGCTGGAGACAGAGACAGAACCGTGGACTTGGACTTGGCAACAATTAGCGGCAGCTGATCGGATGTAGGCGATATAGAATGGACTCGTGGGAACGCCCACGTTGCGGCTCAATTAAAATGAAATTAATATGAAATCAGAACGATAAGGGTTGATGAATCGAAACTTGAATGCCCTCGCAGGTGCGCTGCACTGCGCTGATCACTAAGATGATTTAAACTGATGCACTTATTCGAGTAAATTATAATCGTAAGTATACTAAGCCTGGCTGTCGTTTGATGAACTGAAACACGTGGAATTTTTATGGGAGGAAGTGTTTATGTGAGTATTTTTTGTGTAAGGGTTTTCACTGATGCGATTGAATGGGTTCTTACCCAAATCAACTAAACATAGCTAAAATGATTTTTTTTAGTCATGCTCTATAGTTCCTAAGGGGTAATCCTATATCATTCACAAGCTTCATGGATTAATGGCTATACCCTGCCTGACACTTGCTATAGTTAATGACATCTGCTGATATATCTCCATTATGGCATTTATTTTATAAGAAAATGAAACAAATGAGCTTCCAGCGGAGTTCAGCTTGGATCTAAGGTTAGTTGGCAGGCATTTATCAACTTTAGTTGGCTTTTGTTGGATTGGGGCTGCAATGACTGATTTGGGTCAGACTTCAAAGGCTGGCTGGCTACGGCACCAGGGCTACTTTGTACTGTATTTGATGGGTGTAAACATTTGCACTTGATTCAATTGCAAAGCAACTCGACTTGCGAGGCGCTGGAATGGCGTGGCGTGGCGTGGAATGGAGTGGTTTACGTGCCGTTTGGTAAGTCCGGCTGCCAGTCCGGCTCGAATACTCGTACGTTCATAAAGTTCTTTGGTCGTTTTGGTCTTCTGTCAAGGTCACTGAGCAAATGGGTTAGGGTTGCAGGAAACGCTCTGGGACAGAGTCAGCGTCGGGCAGAGGTTTGTTGAACCGGCGACGACGCTGCTGGCTTCAGGCTAATTGCCGGAAGCCCAATGCACTTTGCAATTAAACACTTTTCATTAATTGTTGAAGTTTTTTACACCTGCCAAGAAGAAAATAAAGACAAGAATTAAGCTGCCAGCAGTAGAAGCAGCAGCAGAAGCAGAAACACGTTTCATTTACAGCCAGATTTGGCTAATTAAAGCCGCATAAAACCGAAAACCGAAAAGAAAAAAAAAAACCCAAAATAAAAGCCAAGGTTAGCTTCGCGTTGGCTTTGACAGTAGCCAAAGGAATTAACTAGAACATGTCTACGGCGCCAGATTTGTGTGTGGTATTTGGCTTTGGCTAATCGAAAATCAAAGTCAATGACTTACAGCGTGCATGGCCAAATTCTGCTTTGGGTTTTGGTTTTGGCTTTGGCTTTGGGCTTGGGTTTTGGCATTCTGGCCGCCATTTTTTCGTGCCAATTAGTTGCAATTCAAACTTGAGTCTTGAACTTTTCAAAAGACACTAACATACTTAGCTGGCACTCGATGCTGGAACTGGTAGCAGCTACTGCCACAGCTACTGGCAACAGCTATCGGTAATCGTAATCTGAATGCCACGGGGAAACTGGAGGTGTGAATATCTTGCAGCCAAACCGTTAGCCAGCTCACTGCACACTACTCTGTGTGGCTCTGGTCCGAAGGCGCACCTGTTGGCCAATTCTAATTTAAATGATCGCTTCGCGCATTAATAATTGCAATAGATCTCGGTCTAATTAGAGTACGAACAGGTTTCCCTCACCCCTTTCCCTTTCCCCAGATGGGGGAAGGTGTTGGGGTGTGTGTTTACCCAGGGGTTGTCTGCAACGAATTTGCATGAGAGCTACAACAGCTGGTCTCATGAATATGGAAGAAATGTTTAGCATATGAATGGCGGGGTGGGCGTGAGACTATATTTAGACATAAATTAATCTTCATATTCGAATAGAGGCAGTCCCTAAAATGAGAGCACTTCTGACCCCCCAATTTCAATCAATGAAGATCCTCAACACCTTTCAGACCTTCATTTAACCCTACAATTGACCTTCAATGTAGTCGAATAGCATGCAAAGCTCCTTCCAGAACACTTAGTGTCGTACGATCCATAATTAAAAGCTATTACAGCACCAATTGGCCAGACAATTACGCCACCAGTACCAGCACCAGCCCAGCTGCACTAAACAGACTGCTAAACAGTTCAAACAACTCGACTCGGAATTCGAGACATGGAAACGACACCTGGCCCAGATAAGTGCCAGTAGCCAGCAGACCAGAGCCAGCTAAGGGCCAGCTTTAGCTTCAGCTATAGCATGATAGATAGACCACTTTCGATCATAAATTAAAATTAGAATTTTAAATGCAAGGCTAATTAAAAATAATGAAAATACTTGGGCGAAAACCTGTGAGATTTCATGCCCCGAGCTGTTGCCGTGGCCGTCATTTTGCTGTTAGACAATTGCAAGAAAATTGTGCATATAATTTCCCATTAGCAGAGTCGCCTCAAGCCGACCAGCCGGCGAGCCATCGGGTCTGCCCGATGACGTTGTTATCGCTGCCAGGTGGCTTGAGTTGACTTCGCCTGTCCACTAGGGCGTATGAGCGATAATGACTGAATAGTGCCTGCCGCGCGCGAGCAACAGCGGCCCGGTCCGGCACGGCACGCGATTCATTCGATTTAGAGTCAATTTGTTATGGATTTTGCGCATCATTATTCCATTCATGAGTATGTGGAGCGTCTGCCAATGTCAATATTTCGGTTTTAGTTGGTCAAATACGAGTACATCGGGATACAGAGTCGGAGACAAAAAGAGAGCTGACGCAATGTCAACAGAGTCCACTGTGAGATGATTGCGCTGTTTGTCACCGCTGTAGGTACATCCATATGATGATTGGAGGAGGAGAGCCTAGAGCCAAAAGTTTTAAGTAGATTTACACGCTTCACTGGCCCACTTGTTGACTCTGGCTAATTAAAAGTAAGTCGTGCACACGCGCCTTCGTGCCGGAAGTTTTCCCAGAGTTGGGGAAAGAGAGACAAAGGTCGGTCCGTCACTTGGACCGGGAATGAAGTTTCTGGGAATTTGTTGATCTGGCCAAGATTTTATGGAAATTTTTGTGTGCGTTATTAACAAATTATTGGGCGTTTATTTTAATGAGACACATGAGGGAATCTTAGATGCAAATATCTCCATACGCAAAGAAACTATGCGAATTGTTTACGTAGTGAGTTAGTGACTGTGATTTGTACGGAATAACAGTCATAAAATCTGAATCTTATTATAAATTAAATCATTTTTGCAACACAATTTTTTATTTATTTAGTTTATTTTATTAGATGGATCTCTTCTCGCGATGTCGCAACAATGTTGTCCGGGAATAATAATAACAAAATGTCTATAATTTCTTGATTAATTTACTCTGAGTGTAACGGAAATCCATTTGAATTGAGCTTTACCAGTGCTGCGAGGCGCCACTGTGTCGCCTCACATGTATCTTACATACCATCTACATATACACGCGCATACAAATTAGCTTTTCATGTGCTTCCACCACTAACCATACAGTATATACTGTATGGTGAGTGCTTCCACTGAGAGCGCTCTTTATCGCGCAGCTTTTACTGAGCTTTTTAGCTGATTGCAATGAAAGTATTCTACTTCCGTTAAACTCAAAACATAATCACTTACCAATTTTTTCATCTTTTTTTTCCCGACCCTCAAAGATGGAGGGTGATGTGTACAACACCCAGAATGAGGCGTTTCCGACCCCATAAAGTATATATATTCTTGATCAGCCGAGTCGATATTGCTGTCTGTCTGTCTGTCTCAGAGATTATAAGAGCTTGAGCAACCAAATTGTATATACAGAATCCTCTGATATCACACTGTCTTCGAAAATGGAGAATAGAAATTTATTAAGCCTACCCCAGATTGATAATAAAGAATGGATGGCTCCGCATCCCCTTCCAACCGCTTACTCATTCTCTATCTCTCTCCCACACACACTACCTCGTTCTCTGTGCGCCACCTGGCGGAGGTTAGAGAGATATAACGGTGTACGAAATGAAAAAGAGAGAGACAGAAGTAGCGCAGAAAAAACAGCCGAAAAAGGATTCTAAAATTCGTATCAATTGCGTGATTAGGGGGAATTAGGGATGAAGGAAGTGCAAGAATTATCATTAAAAGAGAACTACCAGTCGTGGTTCCCCTCTTGGGACCCCCGCCTCTTCGCATTGGCAAATTCAATTCGTCCTTTTTTTGGAACAGCGACACCAAAGGAAATAGAAAGAGAGAGAGAGAGCATGCGGCAGTCTTGGGTTCGGAGACCAATTCCAGCGCTTACGTAGAAGTACGTATAAAATATATTGTGTAGTTTATATAAATCATAAGCTCACGTATAAACTGACTGAGCATCGGGTATAAAGTGAGAGGTGCGGGCCTTGCCACGACTCACAAAGTTTCCGCTCGTCACACCCATATTCCCGAAGAAAAAACCATATTGCTTTAGAAAAAAATTGTACATTTATTTACATTTAGAATCCCACTCCACTGCTGTCAGTCTTTTGGCAAGTTGCTGTCGCTCTTCCCTCGGCTGTAGGGTCGGGCGCCGCCGAGCATGCGTTCCAGGAGACTCTGCTTGGACTTGCGCTTGGAGGCGAGCACCTCCTTGCACAGCTCGTTGAAGACCTCGGCCACCTGATCGACATGATCGGCGGCAGAGACCTCGCTGAACTTGCACTCGAAGTCCTTGGCCAAGATCTCGCCCTCGTCGCGACTCACTTGTCGCAGATGCACCATGTCCACCTTATTGGCGCACAGCTGGACGGGTGTGTCGGACTGGAGATCGGACTTAGCACGGCGTATATAGTTGAAGCTCTTGCGATCGGTGATGGAGTAGACAAGGAGCAGACCATCTGCCCACTGGACCAGCTCCGCGGCATTGGGAAACTCGTCATCGGCCTGGAAAATGGCGTAAAGTGAGTGGAACTCCCTTATTTAGAAGACAAAACTCACCTTGGGACATGTGTCGAGTATCTCGAAGAGCACCGGCTCACCGTCCACCATGGCCTCGTGCTTGTACCGATTTTCAGTCTGATGATCGTACTCGCCTATGTAGCGCTTCGTTAGGAAGCGCACGATTAAAGCTGCAATCAAATATAATAACCGAAACCATTTACGTAACATGAATTTAATTTGGAGTTCTTTATCATTCAGGCAGATCAGGTGTAAACCTGGGGAACGCCCTCCAGTCTCCTGTCTCACGTATCCTCGCCCCCGAGCAACCCTCGAGCCCTGGATTTGGGTCAGTACTTAAGCGAGCGTGAAGTAGAGCTACCAAATGGATTGCAGGGGACAACTGCAGGTGGAAAATGCGCCCTGTGGGGTTAATAAACCCGCCTCGGCTACACAACTACAGAGCGGCGACAAAACAACAACAAAGCGCCGAGCCCTAATGTTGCGTGTCTCGTGGCAACAAAAGCTGGACGTGAAGTCCCTCCTCGTCGTGCGAGTAGGCCTGCTTTGGAGGGGAGGGTGTTTGCCCCGTGCCGGGTGCCTGATGCCGGGTGCCTGGTGCCTGGTCTCTGGTCATTTCCTATGCAAGTGCTTTGAACTCGGAACTAAAACAAAAAAAAACCAAGTCGAGCGCCTGGGAACCGAAACCTCAGGCGCCACTTCCAGAAAGGACGACGCTGACGGTGGAGGACGTGTGTGTGTGTGTGTGTGTGTGTGTGTTTTGACGCCGGCACGGGGGTTGCCTTGGCTGCCTCGCGACTTTTTAACGACATTTTCATCATTTATTTTCCCAACACCGCATACACATTCGGCCAACGACTGTTTTAATTTATGTTTTCCGAATTTTCTTTTTTATTTTCGACGAGGTCAACGTTTAAATTTTTCGACACACGACGCAGAAATGGCAATGGTTGTGGCTCTGCTCTGCTCTGCTCTGGTCTGTCTTTGGCGTCTTCTGCGAGAGTATGCCTGCTGGGCACTGATCGTGTTTATGCGTGCACGGGGAATTTTTCGGGGCAATGGGCGTGCGGCGTGTGGGCGTTTTAATTGCCTCCCCCGACAAAGACTACCCATACATACTTCCATATACATTAAATATTTTTGAGATTGCGGCAGAATGACATTAAAATATGTGGCTATAAATTTATTAAGCATATATGCATTTGTCGCTATACTCTAACACTGCTTCGAACTGCTTTTGGGGTAATTTGATTTGTTAAAAGGTGTGTTCTCATTTATATGAGGAAATCTCAGGAGGAAAATTGGGCCTGATGGGTGCATAGCTGTTCAATCCAAAAGAGTAGCCTCTAAATCGTCTCGCAGTCAAAGTTTTCATTGTGAAATAGGAGCCCAGCACTTCAGAGTGTCAGCCTCATCCATAACCCAGGCAAACGCTGGCACGTAGCTCATTCATCTGTCATCTATGCCCCGCCCTGGCATCAACTTGCTGCATGCCACGCTGTCTCGTTTTCTGTCTTTTCCTTTTGCTTTTCCACATTATATTTATTAGTGAAGCATATTTTCTAGTCATATTTCATGCGGCTCCACTGTCCACGATCTGCTGCTGCTGCTGCTGCCAGTCTCTTTTTGCACTCGCTCTCTCTCTTTCTAGGGGGGACATATCGCACGCAGGTGTAACCCGAAGTTGACAGCCGGATTGCATGGCGGGGAATAAATTTACCCCCGGGATCAAGGGGGCCTAACAAAATGTAACAAATTAAAATTATTTCGGTGCTTTTCGGATGGAGGCCGGAAGGAGGCGAATGGCCATACGTGACGGCTGACAGGGAACATCAATTTAACGCTAAGTCGCCCGCATCGAAGAAATATGCAACTATGCAACGTTGCCTCGTTGCCAATGATCCCTGCCACGAGCATCATTCCGATCTGTTCGATGTGCTCATGGGGCCATCATGCCCATCATAAATTAGGGCATGGCCTGGTCAGAGCGGCAGTGGCAGTGGCACTGGCAGGGTGGCAGGGGCAAAGGCGCAGCGCTTGTCAAATCAAACGGTGGAAAAGCGATTAAAGCGGCAGGCAATGCCAAAGTGCCAGCCAGCTACATTTGTAGGGGCATCCACAAAAACACACACACACACACCAACACACATACAGGGAGCGAGAAAGAGAGGGACAGACACAGATTGGTCTGTGAGTGTCTTCATGTGCATGCGTATGTGTGCTGCCACTTTATAAACAAAACAAACAACAGTCTAAATATACACGATTCGGCGATTGCTCAACTAATTTGCTGTTGTTGCTCGGCATCCATGCCGCAAGTATCTATCGGATATGTCTGCTCTGTTGCTCCAATTATTGCTGAAGTACTTGCTACTGAATCTTACCGCTCTTTCCAACACTGGGTGCCCCAATCACGGCTATCTTCAACTCCGTCAGCGTCGACTTCTTACGGCGAATGCCACGCGTCGTCATCTTTCACTGCTTCCCGGAGCTCTTCCCTATAGATGAATATTCTTTTGGTGATCTCTCAGGTGTATCTCGTATCTGTATCCGTGTTGGCTATGGTTCTGGGTATCTTCTCCGTTTTAATTATACTATTTTAATGGTTATTTCATTTCAATGTCAAAACAAGCGCATAAAATGCGTTTAAAATTACAGCAGCACACCTATTCTCGCATCCGTCAGATACTTTCATTTGGTTTTTCTTCTTTCTTTTGCTTTCACTCTGACACGGTATTGGAAAATTAATGAGTCTTTTCTTCAGGTTATTTTCGAAATAATTTTGTGAATTTTTGTCTTATGTTTTTGGGCATTTTCATTATGGATACAGGAATCTGTTTGTGAATCTGAATCTGAATGTGAATCGGAATCTGAAACGCGCACTGCACTTTGCCATGTGTTGTGGTACGTTGCCACCGAAAATTCATTTATTTATTTATTTTAACCATCAATTTTTGCGTATTTTTTTCGGCCCCCAGCAGTCGGGACGGTCCGCCAGTGATCCGCATCTGATCTGATGGAGTGTGTCTTTCCTTTTCGCTGTCTGCCTTTCTTTTAATGGGGGATTCTCACTGTCTGATTTTCCACCGATTCACCGATTCACCGATCCACATGCGATTTGTGCGGCCAATGAATTTCTACTGAAAAGCCGAATTTGTGCTACGCCGGAGTGACGATCCGTCCGTACGCTACGCTGCTGCCTCTCTGCGCTACGGTGTCTTCTGCTTTTCGCGATCGAGAGCGAGCGTCTAACCAAAAATAGCACCCACGGAGAGACCACTGCCTCAGGAGGAGTCCCAACAGTCGCAACAGCAGCAGCAGTAGCAGTAGCAGCAGTCCCAAGAGCAACGCAACGAATCATCCATTCGTATTCCCATTCCCATGCCAATGCCCAGCCACGTGCCCAGCAATGGGTTAAACTTAAAGTTCCATTGGGGCATTAGGCTAATCGGCGGCATCTGAAATAGACATTTAGAGAGCATCATCAATATCAGCATATACTAGTGGCCAATGCCTGCAGAGCCCCAAATGCATCGGTGTATGCCTGTCGCCTTAAATTAAACTTAATTAAAGCAGCTGTGCGACAGCAACTGTTTCTGGACATACGTACGTGTATAGGCCGCACTCCTCCTGCCTTGGACTAGAGCTCTCGAAACCCCTTCTAAGAGGCAGCTGTTCTGTGGTAGCTGCACCTGCTGTTGGATTAAACCTATTAAGAGTTTTCCATTGGTCAGCCAAGCCAGACTCCATGACAATTAAAATCTTTCCCATGAAACTAATATTCACATTTAGTTAGTTTCCCTCCCCTACCCTCCCCTTGTGTAAACATTAAATTACAGACCTTTTAGTTATGCATATTAGGTCAATATTTTCGAGTTCATTAGGGAAATTGTATATTGCATCAATCAAATGCAATATGCATACGACAATAGCCAGACGAAACAGAAAACAGAGCCACCCTCCACAACAGTTGCACGTGTGTCGTGTCTATCCCTATTGTATCCCACTGGGGACATACATAGCTCCGTGGGGGTGTATAATGTGTCTGTGCAAATGTGTCCTGGTCTGTGTCTGTGCCTAAGGGTTGAAAATTCCAGACGGAAGCAAGTAAAAGCACTAGAGCCACGACACTTCGACTGCGAGATACCTTGCTATTTGGGTACTATTCAAAGAGTGCTCTTATCATAAGTGGAAAATGAATAGTGGAATAAGTGGAAAATGAATATTGCTGTTGAAATTACATATCTTTTCATTATGGTTATATTTTCAGAAGACCGAAATCTGTAGGAGTCTTATGAAAGCCATGGTTTTGTATGGATAGGTACTAGATGGATAGATATGCTTACATAAAATCTTGTTAAAGTGCAGATATGGAGAGGAAAGTTGTTCCTTTTTCGGTTACTCAAGATATTATAATGATCGTCCTATAAATGAAAGCCAAAAAAAAAGGACACAAACATACATATTTCAATTAAATACTTGTTTTTTAAACAGTCACATATTGAAATTAAATAGAATTCACATTGGATTAAATACAAAATGTATAAAAGTCTTTATAATAAAAAAAAGATCCAACAATTTTAAACAATCTTTTACATAAAAAAGTTTGTTTGGCCGTCATACAATATTTTACTCATTTCGGAGCGAGCGAGAAAAGCGAGTGAGCCGAGGGTTGGCGCATGAGCGAGGCGGGCTGACCCCCTAGTATTAATCTTCAAGGAAAAATAAATAAATAAATATATTTGATCAGAAATGTTTACATTTTAATATTTCCGCTCTCGTGGTAAATAGAATGGCATTTGTTAAATATTTAAATCTTAGTGTAACTATTCGGGGCTCAGGGATTATTTTCTATATCTTTTTTCTTTATCAATAATTCTTTCTGGCTGTGCTCTCGCACGTGTCTAACATACCCTTGGTGACCACAAATACCTTGTAAATAAAACAGACACACACGGAAAACGCTTGAAAGGCCGCTTTCCGGAAAATCTTGGCAAATACTACCAGACTACCAGAGAGTGGCTGCTCAAAAAACCGTAGCATAAGTAATACGCGACCATTTTGTGCCGGCCGCTAAAAGTATTCCATGATATACCGAAATGCCGCTGAAGTTATACTATAGCTGGCTGGCCCGGCAGTCGCTTCCGTGGACTTCAGCGTGGCGCGCGCTCTGCCCTCGTCGTTCGTTTCTAGTTTTCTTTCGACCGGCGACGTGTTTGGACGTGTCCGTGCGCCTTAGTACGAAACTTAAATCTTCGTTATTCGTTCGGAGTCGAAGTCACCCACGCCGAAGCAGCGTCTCTTTTGGCTTCTTGCTGCCGCCAAAAAAATAAATAAAATAAAAACCAAAATCGTTTTTATTTGAAGCAGCCGCGCGACGCGCGCTTTTCGGTGTGTGTTCCCTCTGACACTTTACATACATATGTATTTGTATATTGTTTTTTTGTGTGTGCGTTTCCCTATAGTTTTTCGATTCAAAAACTTATTTTCGTAGTCTTTAATTCTAGAATTAACGCCGCTGCTGCTGCTGCTGCGGTTGTTGTTAGTTTTTCTTTGCCCCATCAGCCAGTGTTGAATTTGAAATATTTTCCTTTAATTTGAAAATAAGAGAATTACATATAAATAAAATCCAACGACAGGAACAAAGTGCGATGTCTGTGTGTGTCTGGTTGAGTGGTGCGTCTTGCTTAATGGAAAAGAAGCTCGAATACTCGTATAAATAGCGAAGAAAGAACCCCATAACAAACGGAACGAAGAACGATTTTTTTATTGGTGATTAGCTGAATAATTAGCCTAAGAAATTGGCTACAATGCCGGAAAAGTGAATCAAATTAATGATATACTTGCAAACGTTTATGGGAAATTAGGATCCAAAAATATACTGTTGAAAAATATTCAAAATATTTAGCATATGTATTTATTTCGCACTTGTGAAGAATCGAATGGAACTGTTGTGAATAGAAATGAGTTTTCATACGCAATATTTCTTAATATTTATGGAATAATTAGCATTTATTATGATGATCTATAAAAGAGAGATTTTGGTTGATGGTTATGATTCGCATAGTCCTTATACGCTCCTTCTTTAGACCTACCTCAGGGCTAATCGCTCATCAATCATTTTACAAACAACCAATCAAAGCTACTCACACATAAGAAATCTCTTCAATTATTTGTACCTATATTAGCTTAACCCTGGGCTTAAATCCCCCATCTTTGTAACCCCAATTATCCTTTAAGCATTCTTCTTAAGGCTTACTCACCATCAATCATTGTATATGTATATGCAAGCACACACACACACACACAGATACAGAGCACACAATCAAACCCACTCACAGAAATTGTGATGTCATCTGGCTTGTCGGCTTCTGCGGTCATCGGTGGCAGCCAAGAAACGAAATTAAAAGCGAATATGATGTGACTTGCTGAACCAGCAAAGGTCTCTTCTCTCGCTCTATAGACGACTGCCTTACTTCCAACTTCGCATCGGATCCGACTTCCTCCTCGACCCTGCCTCCGACTCCGACTCCGACTCCGACTTGGACTCGTTTTCCCTTCGGTGGAACGAAGCGAGGCTCTGGCTCACATGTTGCATTTGCTTTGAAGGATATCCGTCACCAGGCGCTCAGAAAATGAAATCATCAACAGAAACGAAAACGAACGGAACAGAAAATCAATGAAATGCTAGGGACATGCTTCGTACTTGTACTTTTCGGTGCTCGGGGTCGCTGTCGCAATAAAAAACATGCAATTCTCGTGGCGACTCTGTGACGCTCAGACTCCCTGGCGACGCGGCCATGGCACATATATTATGGTGAAGAGAAAATTGCTTAATGCACTATACCCCCCTCTTCCGATTCCGTTTCCGCCTGCATTGTCGTCCTTTTGTTCCTCGGCCATCCCCCACACTCTGTCCACTCGGGTAATTTAATCAGCCAAACGCTCAATTGACGCCAGGACCCTGCCAGTCGTAGCCTTGGTAACTAAATTGCTTACAACCGCGAGGCCGAACCCCCGAGCACCGAACACCGAGCTCTGAGCACTGAGCACTGAGCCCTGCGTGTGGCCAGGTCCGCCCCCTAATAACACCACCGACATGGGAGGGAGCGGTGGCAATTACAATTTGTTGTAATTTTTATTGACAGTTTTATTTTCTGCCCATGACGTCGTTGTCGTTGTCGTCGTCGTTGGCGGTGCACTATGTTGCAACTGTTGCATGGGCTTCTGTGCACCGCGTACACTTTGTTGCCAATGCGTTTCCTTTTGCATTTGCATTCTTTTTGTTGTCATTTATGACCGTTTCGGAACGAGAGACGAGCCCCTTATGTGCTTGCCTTTTATGGGAATGACCCAATACTCGTAGTGGCTAAAATAGGTTTATGGGCTGCGAGACAATAAAGAGCAGAGTAATTGTATGATAAAAGGTTGGTAGAAAAGCCATATGGATTTGTCTTCTTTAATTAAAGGACTCCAAATGGTTTACAAAGGAAAATATCATTTAGAGATCTCATTCTTACGATCCCAAAATGAAGTATCGTATTGCAAGAAGCCTGAGAATTGTTATTTAAAATAATACTGAAATATGACCCGGAACTCAACCCTCCGCTGACCTAAAAACCTCCAAGATACCATTTTTCATGATCAATCCATCAATAAATTAAGCAATTTATCAGCACCCCAAAGGAAGCAGCCATAAGTATCCGAAAATATGAAGAAAATATGCAGAGCTGTCCCGTGTAAGATTTGTGCGGCATGCCGCATGGGGATGGGGTGGCAGCGAATGCCGCCACATGCCGAAACACGAACGAACAACTGTTAGCCACCCCTTTGCGGGATGAATGGGATAGCTTTACGGTACTGGGCTGTGCTGTGCAATAAAATGGGAAATCGGAATTAAAACACGCCAGGCGTTGCCATCAATCAAGCCCAAACGTGAAATCCACGCAAAAGAGGGCCAAGACGCACTAATAGCTGAAGGGGCAGAAAACCAACCCCAAAAGGTAGAGTGTGTCAGGAACCACCCTTACAATAGGGCTAGATAACGACGACAACCACCCCAAGTCAAAGCCAAGACAAAATAAAGGAACTTCAAGATATCTAGGTGGAATGAACGTTAGGAATTGTTTTCCTGTCTTACATTTTGTGTGTATTGTGGATTGTGTATTGTATCGTATATTTTTTGATATACACAAAAAACACCCGCAACGTCTGAGGCTGCTGCTTCTTGAACTTGAATTTCGCAGAAAGCGAAGCAGTCCGATCTGTGCAGACAGAAACCCGACAAACAACTTTAGAGCTTACCTTACCTTACCCGTAAAACCGGCAGACAAGACACATTCTAATGGCAAACAATGGAGCCCCACAAACACACTCAAACAAATCGATAGACGGGAGCGGAGCAGCGGCTACGCGGTGAGCGGAAGAAAGGCCCAACAAATGTATATAGTATATATAGGTACATATATATGTATTTGTATAATTTTGAAACACAAAACCCGAAACAAGCTTTAGATATGAGGCATTCGAGTGTGTCCGTCGGTCCTCATATATGACATCATTCGGCGTCATCAACAGATAACCTCATCATGATCTCTGTTGTTGTGGGTTCGGTTCGGTCCGGTTCGGCTCGGTCTGCTGTCTACTGTGTACTTTCTGCATGGCCCACAAGAGATCGCAGTCGCATCGGAATTATGTTAGCTAATTTCAATTTCTGTGCTGATTTTTCCAGAATTTCAAATTACATACATACATATGTATGTATGTATATTCTTGTGCTGTTTCCATACGAGAATTGTTGACATTTTGAGCTCATCTGTCCGCACATCTGCTGAGGATATATGTACATATATTTTTAATGTTGTGTGTTTTTTATTCAAACGAAACGTCTTGGCATGCGGGCAAATAAACATGGGACTGGCACCCCGAAAAATTCAGCACAGCATAAATAATAAATAAATTGTTAAGTAAATACAGAAAAAGGAAGGAAGGAAGGAAGGAAGGGTAATGCCCATGGTTTTCTTAGCTTTTAACGATTATGATTATGGTGCCACAAACGTATACAACAGATTTCTCTTTATATGTAGATCCAGTGGAACCTAAAAAGTGCTCCACTAACCCTTAACCTTCATTTCCGAATTGGAATGCTAAGATTTCGTCTAGCTTTCATCTGCATCTGTTGTAATACACACATCTTTTTCTATATTTTGTAAATACTTTTTCTATATGTGTGTCAAAGCTTTTGCAAGAATCGGATGAGTCAGAGTCGCCGACGCCCCTCACAGGCATAAATATGTACGTACAGATACAAAGATACTTTCAGGCTATTTCGGCAACTGTCATGGACCCCCAAGCTTATACAGTGGCTGCTTGCTCTCTTCTGTGTTTTATTTATGACGCACCACTAGGCGACTCGTATTTTGGCGGACCGACGAAACTAGGGCAAACTTTTCTGGGTTCTGTTTTGATTTTTTGGCGCCCAAGTCTTTGAGTTTCCGCGAGCCTATGGGCTTGCCAGCATTACCATTAAATAAGGCAGTTAAAGTGCAGAAAATTTCAATGTCAGGCTGTCAGACAAAGGCAAAGGCAATGGCAACGGCAACGGCGCCATTGTCAATCTAATGGGACATGGGCCGTCGAAAGCGCTGCCCACGCCACAAGAGATTTGCTCTCTGTCGGGGATACGAGTGCTCTTGGATTTGGCTTCAAGTATCTGGGAAGGGCTGGGAAGACGGGGAAAATCTTGTGAATTACTCGAGAACATGTTAAAGTTAATGTTGCATTCGAGGAAATGTTTTCCTGTTTTTACCAGCTTCGAGTACGAGTATCTGCCGGCTTGAATGACAGGGCAACGTCAAAGCCAGCTTGTAGCTACAAATGTATCCGTGTATCTCCTTTTGTGGCGTTCTTGCTGGCGCTGGCGCTGGCACTGGCACCGGCGCTCTTGGGGGCCGGTTTTGATGAGGGGGCAAACTAAGAATTGCATTTGTCGCACAACGCAGTTGCTGTGCTCTGCCGTGCTTTGCTGTCTGTCTTTGCCGCTCCGTTGCCATTGAATTGGAAATCAAGTTTTTGAGGAAATGATTGCAATGCGTGACTTGACTTCGTCTCTTGGTCGTGTCAGCGCCGTTTGGCTCCCATGACTCCTACCAGACTCTTCTGGCTCTGGCTCTGGCTCGGGCTCTGTCTCTGCCTTGACTGTGATTCCACGATGGCCCTGTCGTACGTAGGTTACCATACATTTATGGCGGCAGCCCACAGCACAGCACAGCACATCATCGCATCGATGTCTCAATTGTCGGCTTCCCCGACTCTAATGCTGTTTTTGGATAGCGGCAATTAACGCACTGACTAATTAATTGAAAAATGAAATGAACCCCTACAATTACAAATCAATTAAAGGCAGGCCAGCCAATTGTGTGCGTGCCTGTTGAAACCGAAGTTTGCCAAACATTTCCAAAGCATTCCAAGCAGCTTTGGTATTTGGAAAGTCCGGCTGGACTGGCGAGACTGGCGGGTCTGGCGGGACTCTATTGAAAACGCATTCCAAATGCATATAAAAAAATTACGAGGTCAGATGCTAATTTATGGAACATTGAGTCAGCCTGGGGTCTGGAGGTCTATGATATCATTATTACGGAATTGTGATTGAATATCTGAATCGTGCAAACAAACTGGTTAGAACTTCCCCCGAGCTGCCCCTCATTTACCATCGAAGATCACTCTCTGTCCCGCGGCAGACTGTCCGCTAAAATGTGTTTTAAATATAGATCTTTCACCCGAAAAATATTACGTCAAAATAACGAGATGATGTCACTGCTCCACATAGCTCTATAGAGATACATAGTCGTGATATCGTCGCTCTCGTTGTCGCTGCCACCGCCACCGCCACCGCTACCGCCACCGCAGTGGGGTCATGACACTAACAAATTGATGCTGAAATGGACAGTTTCGGACAGCTTAATGGCGCTTGCTTCACCGCTGACGGCAATGAAAATCTAAATGTAATATTTTTGCAATCCCTCATGCCGCCCCTCCCCCCTGCCCAACACCGTCTGGCAGATGGCTGCCCGAGCAGACACTTTGTGGGAACCAGAACAAGAACATTCTAATGTAAACTATGGGGAAAATGCAACAAGTTGCAAGCAGCCGGCCCCATTGCATCCAAGTGGTGGCTAGCCTCTGCCTCTCATAATGAAAACCCAAACAAAATGGAAATTTGTCTATTGATTTACCAATTATTCAAGGGTATCTGAAGGCATTTTCGACCCTGAAGAGTGAAAAGATCTGAGCATGGAGACCCCTCATGATGGGGATATAGTTCTTCCAGGGTATCACTAGCTTCGATACCGCATAGCTAACCTTTCGTTTATTCTCCATTTGCTCGGACACAGAATTTTCAACAGATTTCCACATATTGTGTGATCCAAAAATAAAAACATAATTGACTTGAACTTCTTTCCCCTGTGAAAAATTAAGGGAAAGGAAAATGAAAAGGGAAAGGGGGATGGGAATGGCTGCTTGTTTATTTTTCTTGCTTAAATAAAAAACAGGAAATCAAAGCAGAACATTCAGATAAAAGGGGAAATCCCTTAAGATATTTTTGAATAATTATAGAAAACGATCTGCTTTTGTTTCGAATTTTGCAATAAAATGGGGATCGACAGTTCATATGCCATTATGTGGCTGCCACATAGAGAGAAACTAAAAACTATTCAAATATTATGCTTTGGTAAATACATACATATGTATGAGTATTTATGAATCTGTTTTCCGACTGCCAGAGAAGACAAATTTTCTATTTTGGTCTCGCACTAATTGAGAGAATTTTCGCCATAAACTATGTGGAAATATTTCTCCACTGGATTTGTACATCTGCATAAACTAACCTCCGCTGTCTCTCCAACCACCCCCCTCCCCCCCATTTAATACTAGCCTTGTTCCCCCATTCCTAGTCGTATTCTTGGGGGGATTGTGACTTGCGTGCGGGGCCTCTATAAATTGCTCAATCATGGAATCTTTCTGGGTTTTACATTTGCACATAAATTTTTGTGGGTTTGTTAGAAAATTTTATGAATTTTCCCAATACAAATTCTCCTTATGAAGAGCACGGAGGGTCATGTTCTCCCCATTTCGCCCCATGCACTTTCCCTGCTGCCTACCGCTTGCCGCTGACCCAATTTCTTTGCCTTAATTAATTAGCCGGCAACAGGCACGAGCCAACATGTGAGGAGTACCCCGGGATGGGTCTTTGCGTGTGCCCACCCAAACAGGGGCGTGACCAGGCGGCTCCCCGGGGCTCCCCGGGGCGCGTTCTTGTTTAGTTGTTGTAAATGCGTTTCCGAGTGCATTAAATGGGGATAAAAGATGCTAAGTAGTCTTTAACTTTACCCGAAAGTGAGTGGGTGGCTTGCCTATGAATATACCCGCTTATAAATAGATACTTGTGCATAACAGCTAAGACCCTGCTAAGCGGGCAGCATTCCTAACAAGCTGTCAACACGTTTATGAGTCAGGAAAAAGCGGCTCAAATGAATTTCCATAACGTGTATAGCATTGTGGAATGGCATTGCAAATGCAAATCTAGCATACGAAGAGACCTCACACGGGAAACAATGAATTATTGCACAACACAACATCATTTACGAAAACTCTAGCGGAAATGGGCCTCATAAAGTGGCCAAGGTTTGGCTTTTGGGGCGTGCGATGTCGCCTCACCTTAAAACTCTCCTCCTCCCAAGCCGACACATCCATCAATAATTCACCTACTCAATAGATTTGCGTTACGGTACTCCGCCGGATCGGTCGTCTGTATGTCTGTTTGTGTAGGGGTCGCTTCAATGCAATTGTAATAAATAAAACGAAACCAGAATCACGCTACGTGCTGACAATTCCAAACAGTAAAAAAGGGAGAACTCGCCACGCCACCTGCTACCCCCCTCCCCCCCTAATTAAATGTACAAATTTATGAGGCAATCGAAGAAAAATGCCAAAAGTGTATGCAAGTGGAAAGGTTTACCTTTATCCGTAATTATGTATGAGTCGCCGGCTAAAGGCAGCTCCGAACAGAATCGAAATTGCGGATCGTATTCGGAAATTACATGCGGCATTATCCATAGGCTTGCTGTGGCTGTTTGCTCTGCCTTAGGGGCCCGGTAAATGTCAAAAGGTGCCTACGAAATTTGCAATAATTTCCATTTGGTTTAAAATTGAAATTAACGTTTTGTTTTTGTTTCGCTTGCGCGAATCTGAAATGAAAATTTTATGTAAATGTGTAATGTGGCGTTATGAGGCCATTAATGGGTACATTGACTTTATCCCCGGGCAGTGCTGCGGGAAGGTAGAAGGTGGCAGCCTCATCCTCATTGGAATTCCTTTTGCTTTCCAGTCAGTCTCTCACTTTCATTGGGCGACACTGCACCCTTCCATGCCTTGACGACACTTGCTTGGGCAGACAGCCCACGTAAGCCGTTGCCCGCCCATGTGCGGAGCCAAATTGCTGACACAGTTCGAACGGTCGCACAATTTATGCATTTTAAATGTTAATTAAGCCGCTCACAGAGAGCCAGCCAGAGCGGACAGAGCGAACAGAGTGGCCAGAGAGCAGTGGCAGTCATTCATGAGTTTAACCAAATGCAGGCAGCGGCCTTTGTTGCGGCTTTTCTATTTTTCCATTTTCCTATTGAATGCCGCGCGGTGCTGTCGTCGTGTTACGCATAATTAAGCGAGCGGCCTGTCATGCGCCGCGCTGTCTGATCGCAAACCCAAACCCAGGCCCCAGCCCCAGCCCATGGCCCCCCGCCGCCCGAAAATAAAAGCAATTGACCCACAATGAGAATCGGGGTCCAACCACATCGGTGCACAGGCGCAGCAAAGCGCAACAATCTCTAGAGATACTCGAAGAGAGAGGCTCCGGCTGCTACCTACAAAAAAATAAGGTGCTAAGAGATCTTTGGCAACATAGTGGCAGCAGGCAGGCCTTGGGCAAACACCGAACCGAGTGAATAAACAAACAAATGCAAAAGCTAACAAATAGAATTTGCACCAGGCATCGACAAGATACGAATATATTACCTCACACACAAACACGCTTTGATTTCGGCTTTGGCCTTATCACTAATTGACTTTTACAAAGTGATTTACAGAGGGACCTCTGATAAACAATCGCCATAGGTAGCCAGCCCACGGGTCACCCCAAAGGCAGAGCAGACCTCTTGCTGTTCGCGGCAGCAATTGTCGTTTGTTGTAATTAAATTTCTATTTTGGGGCTGCCTGGGCTGCCTCGCATACTCTTCATACACACATACCTAGGTACATACATAATTACCGCCACGGTGGCGACGCCATCAGCAGCCAGCAGAGTTCTCACAGTAGTGCCCCGCAGTAATTTTCATTCCCAAACATGCCACAGAGGCACAGAGAAAGAGTGGCACCCAAGCGGAAAAGTTGCAGGCGAGCGTGTGGCGAAAACTGAAAAGAAACGTCAGCTACATTAGTACAGGCGGCAAAGCGGTCGAGAATGATATCGGTTGGGGAACGTATATATATTTTTTCCACAGTTTTCAACAGTTGCGTGGGCGGTAGGGGCAGAACATAATCTTGTAAATTCTAGAATATAGTATATACAAAAGGGTGGGTATATAATGCCAAAATATTTTCAAATATATTTTTAGTTTCTTCGAGTTTTATTATAGCTTTTCTTCAAAATACTCTTGCTTAAGCCCACAACTTTTCTTAATTCCCTCTCGACATTTCCGTTTCCTTTTCAATCGCAAAAGCGAAATATGATGGCATTTCCTTAATTGCACTCGGCTGGGCTGTCTGTTCCCGTACATTTACTATTATACATACATCATAGTTAATTGTCAAACGTTGGAGGCCCCCGTTGGGGCTTGTTTTTGCCGGGTGGCAGTGCCATTTGGTCTCCAGGTCTCCCCCTTTATGTCCTATCGGTGGCACGCAATAGAAAATGTCAGCCATTTTGGTGGCTAGCGCCGGCAAAAGTTTACCTTAGGTCATAAATAAGCGCACTGTGTCATAGACAATGCCCATGTGGGGCAATCAGAGGCAGTCCATGGTGTGTGCGTCCAGGGTGTGTGTGTGTGTTCGTGTGTGTGTGTGTGGATTCCGGCTTGGATTTTGGTGGTTTGTTTTTCTTTCTATTGGATTTAACGCTTTTCGGGGTGTGTGCGTGCGAGGCGTTTTGTCATTAAGTTGAAACTGAAGCTCCATTTTTTTTGCTGTTCGCTGGTTACTAATTTGAATTTTGGTCTCAAGCCCAGCGACAGTTTTTATAGTCGCTCTCTTATTGTTGCTGTTATTGCCGGCTTACGTCATGCATTGCCGACAGTTTTTTGGCTTTTGTTCAGCGATCTGACCTTTTTGCTATATGTATAACCGTAGCTCTGGTCTGTCCAATTTCAATGCTGATGCCGATGCTGATGCTGATGGCGAGATAAGCCGCCAGCAGCCATAAACTTTACTATATTTTTGTTAGGCTCGTACCAGCAATTTGTTGCAGCCATCCCCACTGATAACACATTTGTTTGGGATCCGATCCCTACTCTACTATATGTATCCCCATCCCCACAGATTTGTATTCGTGGGGCGTCACATTTGTCAGTTTTTAGTTTATTGTGGAGATAAGACTATAGTGTTTCGAAATGAGTCATTGGTGTAGCCTCCGAGTGTTCTGTTTACTTGTCGATTTTTCGATTTTTATTTTGTTTAGTTTCGTGCTTGACCTTTGACAAGGCCGTTAGCAGACCCTATTGATGGGCTCCCAGTGGCAGAGTAACATTAAAACTTAAGCAGTGTATAAATTTTGGGCTAATCAGACCTTGAGGTTGATTCATTCATTCGCTGGCATGGACCAGCTGTAGGCAATTGCCTGGAAGAGCTGTTCAATTATCTGGTGGTGGTGTTGCTGTTGCTGTTGCTGCTGAGATCTTGCAGATGTCTGCCCATCTGCCTCATGGCCTGGCCTTGTCTATGGCGTTGTGTTGGGCTTGGGCTTGCGACTGGGGTTAGGGGGCGTAGATCACACGCAGAGTCGGTTAAATGTTGCGCTTTCTGCTCGGGGTGATGTAATTTGCTTTGGCTGACAACTTAAACAACCGGTTTGGCTAAAGCCGACAACAGCAAACAACAGCAAATACAACGAATACGAGTGCTAGGGTTTCTATTTCGACTAGAAGGTACCCTAAAATGAGCCGAAAACAGAGGGAAAAATTGTCGCAAAGGGTTTCAATTGAATATCCCACAATCTGTATCATGAATCATCGTAGATACATGGATAATAGCCCTATATAAGTACTATTAGAGACCTCAGGGGAAAACCTTGTGAGACACCTCCACCTCGATAACACACACTCAATATACCCTCTTGCACTTGTAGTACCCCTTAATAAAATACTTAAGATCTTGTTTCTTGTTTTCAATATGCCCTCTCTGCTGCGCAGCTGGAAAAGTGCCGCCGCAACAAGCAAAATATGGCCATGGTGGGCGCACTTTCATTTGCCCTTTCCTTTTCAGTATCATTGTCAAACTCGAGCACTTCTTTGGGCACCACTTTAGGCATCATCTTGCAAATTGCAACTCAGACAACGAACGGGGCAGCTTCATCTTCATTCTGCCTCGACACATGCATTTTAGTTATTATAAAGCAATTTACTTGTCGAGTGGGTTTAATGCACTGTCTAGTGGTTGCATTAAGCCCAAGTCTCCAAGTCCCCAAGTCTCCAAGTCTCCTCTTTTGCCTCTTCAACACACTCCCCACACAATTCTTATCATAATCGCCAGCCTATATAGTTAACTGATGATTAAAGCTACATGCGTTTCATTGACAATTTAATTTAAATTGATGTCTAGGGCAGTTGCTGTATGTATTTCATTATACGTGAATGTAATTGCTTGTTGTCCGTCTCTAGTAGTACCCTATAGAATGGGTATTACGATTGAATGCAGGTGTCTGCAACCATTAGAGAATGGAGGATCTATGGAGCATAGACACCTCTCGTGGCTTCCAGAAGACGGATCTCCCAAGATCGGATCACACTCTCTTACGAATAATAGAGTAGAGCTTAGGGTATTCAAATGTTCGACCCATGAACCTCTTCTCTGGCCCCTTGGTATTTCGTTCAATTATTGTGTTATTTTGGTGGAGCTCCGCGTGGCTGCCGTTTGTGTGTGCGGCCTATTGCCTATTGACACTTGTTTATTTTTGACACCCCATTGTGTGGAGCATACAAATAGTATACCCAATGCATACACACATGCATATATCCATCTATATTTATGAGGAGAGCTCTGGCACTCTCAAACGCTTTTCAACATGTTTTGTTTGCCTGTTTGGTTCATTGACAATGCCGATTATCATCAATGGGTGGCATCAAATGGTTTGATTGGTTTCTGTTATCCCCTAATTGGACATACAGTAGATTATAGGGTGCATAAGTAGTTTTAACCATCTCTCTGACAGCTCCATACGAACAGAAGTGGAGGGGAATGCTTGCGGCTGTGGTTGCACTTGGTATGGCTTACTGGGTGTGTGTCTGGTGGCTGTGACTTTTGTGGTTGCGTGTGGTGCTTGTGTTTCCAGTGTCTTGCCTCCGTTTTGCATCACAGAGATGATAACCATCTTTCTGGCTTGCCTTTCTTACAGAACCCATCGAGTCGTCGTCTAACATGAGCAGCGGACTGCGCGCCAACGAATAGAGAGAAGCGGATACGAAACGAAACGAAACCCTCCGAAAAGGTGGCTTAATTAGAGAGATTATACATAGATAGTTTGTAGGAACCCGAATCGAGGAAATGGGTTTCATTGCCGATCGCAAGCCGCGTGTCAACAAGACGTTGATTTCGCTCAAGTTTGTCGTATTCTTCGTGATCAGCGGTGAGTACCAGAAGACGACTTTGGTCTTGGACTTTTCTTGAGACTATGGATTTGTGCTCCACCTTTCAGGATTGACAGCATTGCATGTGCTGCATGCCACCAAGCCGCTGCTTCTGGGGCTGAACTTCTCCGAGTATCGCACCATCAGCATCATCGCACCCTTTGTGTCCATTTTGGGTCCATTGATTGCTGGTCCCTGGGCCGATCGTTTGGCTGCCCGGAATCCCAATACCTTTGGCCGCACTCTGCGAACGCTGACTGCCATCTTCCTGCTGATACCCGCTCTGATCTACGCCTTCCTGTTTGCCATTCCCGAGGTCAGCCGGTCGGATGCCCACCAGCCGCAGGTCAGCTTCGGCTGCGATGCCAGCGGCGCCTTTCTGTTCCAGGAGCGGTGTGGCGCCAATGCCAGCTGCAGCCAGTGGGACCAGAAGGAGGGCAGCATCAACCTGACGCGCTGCACCTACAGCTGCCAGAACCCCAAGCACTACGAGAACATGTACCAGGTGTGGCTGGCGGAGGTCCCCACCCTGGCCCCCTCCACGGAGCAGAGTTCAGAGTTCGAGTACGACGATGACGCGACCAGTGCCGTCACCGAGAGCCTGCGCTCCAAACGGGAAGTGGTGGACTCGGTGGACCCCGATCCCGCCGACAGTGCCGGCATTGAGTTGGTCAGTGCCGAGGCGGCCCGTCGATCGATTCGACAGACGAAGACACCACCCAAGAAGGTCTACGTCCAGCCGCCGCATCTCTGCATTACGCAGCGCAATTCTCTGGGCCAGAACGTGGTCAATCGCTGCCATGCGTACACCGAGGACACGACTAGCGTTGTGATGCAGGCCGTAATGGGCTCTGCGATCAGTCAGGAGGAGAAGAACGACGACTACGAGGGATGGTGTCAGTATCCATTGGGTGAGTCTTTGCTGATACGTTTGATTACAGTTCGTAATTGTAATACGAGTGTATCTCTCAATAATCCATCCCCAGAGGGCTTCCAGTGCCACATACCCGAAGAGCAGGTGAACTACATGAAGGACTTGAAGAACGGCACCAACTGCAAGCCCATGGTTGAGTGCCTGGTGGTGAATCCCTACCACGACGAGAGCGTACTCTCGAACAGTGAGTGTGTGAATGTAAGTCCGAGCCATACCACTCCCTCCCAGATCATATTTTTTAATTGGAATTTTCAATCTTTCGCCAGACCACTGGCAGTGTTCAGGATACCCTGGTGGGTTACACCATAATCCGCCTGCTGGGCGACATCTTCTGCATGGCTGCCCTCACCCTGCTGAACACCGCCATCGTGATTGCGGTGCGTGAGACCTCCGAGGGACGTGGAGAGGTCTGCCGCCAGTATGTGTGGGGTGCCATTGGCTATGTGCTGCTCTTCTCGCCGCTGGATCTGTTCTTCTTCCAGCAGGAGCCTAATCAGGATGCAGCTCTGGTTGCCCTGATCATATTCATCGTGTGCTTTGTCCTGGGCGCCGTTGTCCTGCTCTGTGCCTCGCAGATGCCGCTGAGTCCGCCCGAGTGGTGGTGGCACACCAAGACCGGCATGCTGGTGGTGCCCATGTCTGCCATTCGTCGCTACAGCCCCGAGATCGTGGTGCTCACCCTGGTGTCCATTCTGTTTGGTACTTTCTGGAGCAGCATCCACAGCTTCCTGCGCTGGACCTTCTCCGATGTGGATGCTGTGTGCTACTCCGGCCTGGTCCTCGTGCTGGTACTCTTCTTCAATGTGGACAAGTTCATCGAGTACTGCGGACACTCGAACATATTCATTGCTGGATTGGCCATCTATGTGATCCGTTTCACGGCCCTGAGCGATGCCCAGACCCAGTGGTTGACCGTTGTCATGGAGGCCATAGAACCGGCCGTCATTGGCCTCATTTGGATCACGATCATTCTGTATATGCGTCATGCCATGCCCAGGAAACTGACAGCCACTGGACAGGCCATCGCTGTGCTGGCATTCTTCGGATTGGGTGAGTTTTGGAGGAATTTGAATAATTCGAGAGTTTCTATTTTGTTATTTGGCTCTTGCAGGCAAGGGCTTTGGTGCTCTGATTGGATTGGCGCGCGATGAGAAGAATCCCAAGCTGGAGGCCTGGCAATGCACCTACCAATGGCTGGCCGTTGTCGCTTGCATCGTGGCTCTGATCTACTTTGTGATCTACAACCTGATACTCGCCCCGCGCTGCACCGCCAAGCCGCAGCACTCCGAGGAGCTCATCTCGGGCTCAGCCTCCCAGAATCTAGGCGCCACCTCTCCCGGGAATGGGGCCAGCAATGGCAATGGAGCGGGCAATGGGGCCGGCGCTGGTGCCTCCCTCAACGGCAATGGGAATGGCAGCTATTCTCCTCTGAGGGTCTACCACAACGAGAGGGGGAAGAAGGGACAGTTTAGGTACTAAAAGGGGAGACACAGAGATGGATGGGTGACATATTCCTTGGCTTTGTTTGGGATTACGAGCCCCTCCGCCTCGCATCTCGCTGCGAATTCGAATGATATTCTTAGTTTATAAATGTGTACACCACGCCTACTCGTCCTTCTGCACACCCGTCTCCCCCCGGCCCGCTTGAGGGCAACACTGCTAATAGTTTGTAATGCATATTTTTGCTAAGTGTATACACCCAGAGAAAAGAAGAACAACCCAGAAAACATAAACGAAAAACCACACAATGAAAGAATGAACTTTTTTATAAATCGCATGTAGAAATTTTTTTTTTTTATTTGTTATTTAATGCCAACTAAGCGAGTTCATAATTTTAATTAAATCAACATAAAAACAACAAAAAAAAAACAAATACAAAAACAAAAAAACAACAATTAACTGCCCAACTTTAATTGCAACAATAGCCGGCACAGAAAGAGATACATTTACCCCTAAAACCCCCGACATGATATGGCTCCCTGCCTCCCTCTCTTTATTATGAGGTTACAGAAGTAAAGGCATCAATTTTTAATGATACATTTTTGCGTGATTTTACTAAGCATAATGCATGATGCATACTATACAATATACAATACAATACAGTACGATATAAATGTAACAATAAAGCAGAAAATGTAATTATACAAAAATATAATTTATGGTAATTAAATGTTTTCAAATTAAGCGTAATAACTGCTGAAGAGGTTTTGTTTTATTCAGGAAGAGGAAATTGTCGGCGGGAAATGTAATAAAGGTAATCATAATTGAGAAAGAGATGGAGAAACATTAGAATATACATTTGTTTAGTTGCTTGGAGGAAATCCTTCAGGAAATCGTATTTTCAAGTTCTCGAAAGCTATCAAGCGCCATCTGTAGGGGGCTTCTGAATGAGCTTTCTTAGATTTTCTTTCTCGAACTTTGAACCATGACAATGAAAGCTGTGTAAGCTGGCGTAAGTTATAAAAAGCTCTGGTCTTTACAAAAACACAATATATCCTTTGCTTTTCTTAATTATTTGCAGTATTTTCCCGTAACGATTTGCAATTTATGAGTCCAATGAATTGCATTTACTCAGTCAATGACGTTGCGTAAATATTTTGCCAGCACTTGGCCGTCCAATATATGAGTCCTTGAGTGGAAGGACCAGCACGGAGACCAACGACTGGGACAATGGAGCGCTCCACTTGACACCGAAGGATATTCGACGAGTCTTTGGCTTGGATGCCCTGCCCTGGCTGCTAATAGCCAAAAACATAAGAGGATGCAACACTCAGAAAAAAATACAGATTTCACTTAGGTCTCATAGTTTTGCGATTTAAATATCCCATAAATGTTTCATGAGTGTTCGAAAAGAAAGTAAAATGAAGTATATGTATGTAACTGACATTGGGGAACTTAAGAAACTATAATAATAATCCCTTAATCATCCTTTTTTCTCGGTGCAGCCAGCGACACTGGGCACTCGGGCAAGCGTTAAATGAAAGTAAATAGCCACACACACACCAACACACACACCAACACACATATAGTTATATACACACTCATGGCTATTTACTTTTGTGTACATACTTATTTAGTTGCATAAAAGGAGTAATAAGTGCGGATTTTATGATGCGACGCGACACAAAGAGGGACACACAGCGCACACACAGCGGGCTATCCGCCTCGATTGCCTTCCTCTTGAACTCTCGACGTGCGTCTGCCCTTTGACATTACCCACACACAATCATGAAGATACTACACACACACACACACACACAGTCGTGCAAGTACTTTGTGTTTGGTGTGGGTGTGTGTCAAAGTGACAATAAGCCACTTAAGGCAGCGCGCACTTCATTAGTTTTCTTTATTGATATTTTCACAGCAACCCAAACAGTTATGAGTAGTTTGTATGAGAACGGTTTAAGCGTTCGACTTGTCCTTGTCGTGCGTCTGATTTTGATGATTCCATAAAAATACTCATACTGGTACTGGTACTGGTGCTGGTGTTGGTGATGGTTGGCCCCGTAGTTGAAGCTTTAATGTGATGTGTTCTTGCATTTAGTTGGGGTTCAACGATCTGTCTGGATAAGCAGGGGAAAATCGTATTCTTTCGTATAAACTGAAGTAGCTTAATGGTAGTTGATTTCCAATTGTTAACGATGGATTGCAGGGGTAATGGAAAGATCTAGCAGAGCTTATACTAATTTACGGTTACAGATTGTCCATGCATCTAATTTGAATTCCTGACGCCCTGCCACAGAGCGTATGTGTAATATATATGAAGTGCAGTTGCTCTTTAAGGCTGGGCTTGGGTTTTGGGGTTTGGGGTTTGGGTCTGGGGCTTCGAAGTTGAGCTGGGGTTATTCGGTCTACCAAGCAGAGCAAAATCTTGGCAATTAGGCAGTGACAGCGAAACAAAAGCCTCGACAGAGGACTGCCATGGGTCTGGCTTGTGTCGCTCAGCCGCTCTCCGGATGGAAAGACAAAATTATTGTCACTTGGCACCTCGCAGGGAGAACACCAGCGGGAGAGTGTAGCAGCGCTGGGAGGGTGGGAGTGATAGAGAAGGATCTGTAGTCTGGGTACTAAGGGGAGTTTTGCAAGCGCTTTGCCCTATGAAAAATTGCTGTCATTTGCACAGCATAAAAATAGGAATATGCTGGGTAAAGCGGGCCAGGGCGGGACTGAGCGGAGGACGGGGCCAACACACACACAGTGCTAACCATAAGTTAACGGAAATCCACACAACCACATGGCCACATCCACATGCAGGCGACAGTGCAATGGAAAAGAGGTGGTCGGAGTGTGGCAGTGTGGGAGTGTAGGACGGGTGCGATGGGTTCTGCTGGGAAGGCTGCAAAGCACTTGTGAAAAATAACTTTGCACATCGTTGAATTTGGTGTGCAATTTTCTCTCCTTCCTCCTTCCTTTTACTTTTAATTTTGTTTGTAAAGAAAACTCATTTTCATCATTTTGAAGTTGCAACTGCGCTTGTCTTTTGTGTGCGAGCGGAAAAAGGAAAAAAAAAACACGAGAAGACTGGAGAGGAGAGGAGAACGAGCGAAAAAAACGCTGCGCCACATGTAATTATTTTGATCATTTGCATGAGCAAAACCCACAAAACAGACGCCAAGCGCGCAAGCGGGAGATGGAGCTGCAAACGACTTCAGACCTTAAAGGCTTTAAGGGGTACGGAACCTATTCTCAGTCCCATTTCCAGTCCCATTTGTAGCATCCCCATCATCTGGGGCTGGGGCTGGGGCTGGAGCTGGGGCAATTTATGAGCTCGTCTGCACCTTTTGCAGCTTGCACGTGTATAAATTGTTTTGCCAGAGTTGGTTTTTAGCCTGCCATGGCAACTGGCAACGCATTCTGCGAGTCCACCGTTCCTATCCATATTTCTACCCTGCATACTGGCACTGTTCTGCACAGCTCTTGACTGTTCTTTGTCTGCCCTCAACATTTATTACAGCGTCGTCGCATATTGTGTCATAATTCCAGCGTACAAATATGCACGAATGCACAATTTAATTTTTATGAAATTTTTCTCTGCTCTGCTCAGCTCTGCTCTGGTCTGCTCTGGTCTGTTGGCCGCATGCATAAACATTCTCTCTGATTTGTGATGGTTGCCCTCTGATGGAGGGTCCTGTGGCAGGACACACCTGGACTCAAGTCTAGGGCGATAAAAACTTACCGATTGTATGAAAAATTCGTTGCCATTTCATTTTGGTATCCATTTCAATGCTAATTTGTTATATTCTGGCATTTTTTGTTGGCTTTTGTTGTGTTTGCAGGATCGTAGGCGTAAATAAATGAATTTCATTGCATACTTGTGTGGGCCAGGAGATTTTTTTGTGTGCCGTGTCCTTTTGTCGGCTGCTGAGCAATTTATTCATTCTGAAAGTTGTGGCTTTGAAGCGTAGCGGCGAAAGTGCGAGCTGCCTTATACATATAATTGAAATATTGCCAGAGGTGTCGCCTCACTGAATGAATAATACTTTTCAAGTGCTTCTGCCTTTGCCTCTGCCTTTGCCTCTGCCTCTGTCAGTACTCGTATTCGTATTCGCATTGGTACAATGGAATGAATTCATTTCCATCTAGGCAATCATTTTGACTGAGTGACTTTTGAAAAAAAATCATTTTGACTGAGTGACTTTCAGGGCGAAATATTGTAAAACTCTGAAATGGCTGTGATTATCCCACATACTCGTATACTTGCACGTATCCCTCTGAGCCACTCATATCAAAGCTATGCAAATATATCTCCCCCCAAAAGTTCTTTAGAATTAATTGGATTATGCTGCCGATGGTGTTGGTGATGGCTATGGCGATGTTGGGACCGGGACTGGGACTGGGACCCACTATACATATTTAGGCTATCATTTACTTGGGTGGAGGAGGGTCGTCTTTCATTAGAGCCCCCCACCAGACACATACAAAAAAAGAGCAGCGGATGTCCTTTGTTTTTAGGCGTAAAACTTTGCTAATTACTGTGAAAATTTTCACAGCGTGCTACTTTTTTGTTTCCTTGGAAAGGTGCCCCTCACGAAGGTGGTTCGCCCCCAAGCCATTAGCCCCTTTATATGTATGTGTGTGTGTTTGTGTGTATGTGTGTGAGTTCAATGTAAGGTGTTGACTTTTTAATTGTATGTGAAAAGCGAGAGAGCGAGAGCGAGAGAGAGAAGGGGATGCGGCCCGGAAGAAGGAGCCCGATGACAGCGAAAATAGGCTGAGAGGCCTTTAATTTGCCCACGGTTTGTGCTGTTAATGAGAAGGAATCTCCCCTTTTGTTGCATCATCGTACCCGTCAACGTCATCGTCATCGTCATCGCCATCATCGCCAACGCCATGGTACTGAATGCAATTAACACTTTCATAAATTACGAAATTTATTTTAAGGAGCGCACATCAGGGCAGGGATTTCATCTTTTGTTGGATCCGCCCGAAGTACTCTATATATAGTATATATATAAATTTACAATTTTTAATTGGCCATCTACGGGAGAGCCGCATGGACGCAGACCAAGACCTGGCCATGGACATGGACATGGACACGGACCTCGACCTGGACGACGTCCTTCATTGTCTGCATTCAGCTGGCTGTCTGCATAATTAAACTTGTAAAACTTTATGCCGACCACATGCTGAAAATATCAGAGTCCGAGCAGGCAAAAACTTCATTTACTTTCGAGTTCGTGGCACGGATTTTCTTCGAGTGCGCTTCACCCTGACCTTCAGGAGAAGATTGTAAGAAAAAATATCTGAGAGGCTTATATATTTGTATTTTATATACAAATCATACATAATCCACAGATTGAAATTCCGTTTCTTTTTATCAAATTAATACAAAATATCTATTCTATCTGGTTTATGTGAAATGTTTAAGCCACTTAAGCCATTAAACCAATCAAAAAAGGAAGGTATTTTCCCAACTAATTTAAATACCTTTCAATATTTATGGAAATTCAGTTCATATATCATTCGAAATAAAATCTACAGAAATGATTTGTCTATTTTTTGACAGGGATTTTTGGCCTTCTAAGCCAGTCAATAATTTTTGTTGGCTTTCAACAAATTCTTGTCTGGATTAAATTTTTATTACGAAATTTAAAATATTTCAATTGTGCTCGGTCAGCAGTCGGACAAAAAGAGAGGGGGATATGGCTTAGATTGCGGAGGAGAGAGACAGAGAGAGACAGAGAGAGAGTGAACGAGGGAAATCCAGCCACGCCTCTTTATTAGCTGCCGCCTTTAGGTTGCAAAGTTTTTCGCTTGCCAGCGCAGTTTTCATCATCAAAGGATAAGCGTCTCTGTGGGGAGTGGGGGCCGTGGCATGGGTGGGATCGGCTGGGACCGTGTGGCATGGCTGTACGTCTCTTGCATTCAAAAGCGCACAAATCGCATTTTCTTGAGAGAAAATGTTGCTTCATTTGTGCAGCGAGCGGTGGCTTTTGTATAGAAAAATTTTTGAAAGGATTTCTCTTTCAGTTTTCAGTTGTGTGCGTAGGTGAAGTCGACTATGCTCTGACTATCCCCCCGGGGAGGGTGTGGGGCTTGGACAGGGGCAAATTGCATGTGCAAAATTAAATAAAAGCGCAAAGCCATAAATGCAATTTAGCTGCAACTGCATTGATAAAATAGATATCAATTGATTTTTAGCTATTATTTAGATGGAGCGCTGACTCGGCATCAGATGAAGATGCAGGAGATTCAGAAGATGGAGGAGATTGTAAGAATAATTTAAGAACAGATTCAAGAGACAAGAAATGGAGTTTTCCATTCCCATTAAATCTATATCCTATATTATTGAAAGCTTTTGGATAAGCGATGAAGCAGATTTCTAGGACAATTTAATATACGTCTCAATGGGGGATCCAATGCGGATCCGCAAATTAATGTACACCTTTATTACGCATTGGGAAACCCATCCGCTGAAATTTATTGCCAAAATCCGGCAAAAACAATTAAATAAAATTACCTACAGGCAGGGAAAGTATTAAAAATCCATTAACATTGCATTGCCATTAGGCGCAAATTGTACGAACGGGATGGAATAAAAGTTAAGTAAGTTATTTTTATTTGTCGTCATTCCTTTTGCTTAATTTTTATGCGGCTGAAGCTGAAGCCGAAGCTGTAGCTGGTTCTGGTTCTCGGACTGGGGCTGGGCAATAAAAGATAGAAACTTATTTTATGGCGCTATTTATTTTGCCTGATTACAGTTTTTACGAGGCGATGGCGACAAGGCGACCACCGCCACAAAGCGGGCCGAAACTGCTGCATACCTTTTGGCGCAGTAACTGAAAACCTAACTCAATATTCAAAAGCCACAGAGAAAAAGAGAATATAGAGGAAGACAGAGAGGAATGGAGAGAGTGAAAAGTGTAGAGTGGAAGTGGAAGTGGGACTGGTAGTGGGAGAGTGGGAGAGACCAAAAAGCAGCGCAGCCAAAGCAATAAAAATGCATTTTTATGAGCAAAACTACCAACAAGCATAAATCTCTATCGAAAGCTGCTTTGCATTGCCAGAGTGCAGAGCAGGAGGTGGAGAAGCGCATCCACTTCCACTTCCACATCCACCTGCCCCGTGTGGTAGTTTGTAGGGGGGGGATGTAGGGGGGTACATATGTAGTAGCAGATATAAGATAATGCGGCGACTTCACTAAGACTCCTGCGACACTACGACACGGACACAGACACTGCCACAGTCAGAGGTAGATGGTGATGGTGGAGGGAGAGGGAGAGAGAGAGGTGGTGCAAGTGACAGAGGAACATGGAGACATGGAGCCACAGTCGGAGAACAATAACAAATGCATGGGAAAACAAATTACAATTCGTTTGCGGCAGTGGCAGTAGTGGAAAGGGGGGGCAGTAGTGAAAGCAGTCACTGGCAGTGGGTGGAAAGAGGGAAAAGGGACCTGGGAAAATAATCCCATTTGTAAAAATTGATTGCACTTTATCGATAAAAAACGTTGCAGCAGCAACCAGAGGCAGAACCAGATCCAGACCCAGAGCCATAGCTTCTATCAGGAGGAAAGACCAGCACAGGACCCGACTCGGAGGAGAGCCATAGACAGAGAGTCGAGAAAGATGAAACACGTCTGTTAAGTGGAACGTAGAGCGCAGTAGACGTTGACCAGGATGGGGGCGATGAGGGCTAGTGGAGGCGGAGACGGAGGTGGAGGTGGAGGCGGAGGGTATAGGATATCCAGTGGCATGGATAACGTAGATAGTTCATCTATAGGCCATACAACGGGGGTACATGTGTAAAGCACAGATCATTAGTGTGCTCTGACAGGCAGCTAGAATGGTGGTGCTGGTGCTAGTGCTAGTGCTAGTGCTGGTGCTGCTCGACATTAGAACGTGATTAATGGACAGATGACGACAATACGAGTAACTCCAGACTGTGGACAATCAGCTTTGGTGGTCTTGGCCAATTACCCAGACGGCATTCATCCTCTTTCTATTCTCTTTCATTTATTAGTCCGGGGAATATTTTTGTGCAGCCAGAGATTGGTCACAGGTTTCGCTTGAGTTGCGGTTTTCCATTGGCTTTGGCTTTGGATTTGCTTTTGGGTTTTTCGGTTTTGGCAAACTAAAACTTTTTGCTTACCTTATACAAAAATAGCCCTAAACGTGGGTAGGGCCCCCATCCTGGGGACTGCATTCAATGAAATTGTGGGAAAACTTTTCGTCTCTCTCTCGCTCTCTCGTTCTCTCACTCATATTTTTTTTTTGGATGTTGTGGGGTGCTACAAATGTTGCCAAACCATAAGACTCGTAGCTTGGAGAAGCTGGCGCTGCACTTGCGGCCGGAAATCTAAATTTACAGCATTACAACTTCCGGTAAGCTGCTTATTGGCATAGAAACTCCCGACTCGGACGCTCAACGGTCGTCCAACTGCAAATAAAATCCGACAATAAAATGATTTATAAATAAACGTTTGCCTTGCCATATACGTTTACACAGGGTGCGGGTGCGGGCGCCAGGTCCATGCCATGCCATGGCTACGAAGGAGGGAGGGCGCGATAGGTGGGTAGGTGGAAAGGTGGGAGGCAGTCCTGCTTCGAATCGAATGCCCGGAATGACTGCTCGATTTTTGCCATTTCAATTGGCCAGCTCTCGCCCCCGTTGTGGCAGAGCCAGTGGCTGGCGGCTGGCGGCTGGTGGCTGTGGCTGGTGGCTGGTGGCTGGTGGCTGTTATCGGTTGCGCATTATTAGCATTTGTGTGCAATTACACGTGAGTGGCGGCCATTTTGTGGTAGTTTCAAGTGCCCGGCAATCAGTAAAAGTAGCAAAAATTTAACTATTGTACGACGGAGAGTGGAGTTCGGAATGAGTTATTAATGCTTCAGGTCAAGAGGGCACTCGCTCACTGGCAAAAGTTACTTCATGTCAAGGGCCTGCCATAAAAAAGTATATTTCTATCTATATCTCTTGGCATTCAGACATTCAGTTATTCAGGTATTCAAGCTTTCATAAGGTATTCGTGCTCGTAATTTCCCTGGGCATTGTCAATCAACTCTGATGGAAGAAGAACCTCCTGGCTAAACATTCTTGGACTTAGTTTCCGCTCAATGACGAGTGCTACCTGCAGCTAAACCAGAAACCAAAACTTTGGTTTGACTTTTGCACTCCCTGCTCTGTTCTGAGCTAAGTTGGCAACAAACCAAACTAGCTGACAATGCCAGTCGTACTGGTAGTTTTAGTTCGACAAACTTACAGCCAGCCCTATTCCGGGCTATGTGTGTGGGATGAATGTCAATCATTTCCATCAAATAACTGAGGCACTTAGTGGAGCCAAAAACCGCTGCCCTGAGCCTGAGCCTGGGCCTGGGCCTGGGCGTCAACTTTTTAACAAACACTTCATGCAGAATGTTGTGCCAGTTCTCGGTTCTCGGTTCTCGGTTTTCGGCTCTCAGTCTCCATCCAGCTTCCCGCTTTCATTTAGCCCTTAGTTCCATTCCCCTCTGAGGAAGCAGAAAGCCTTGAAACAATGTCAAAAGAAACTTCCTACAAAGGGCGACTTGTCAGAAATTGCGCATACGCCGCGTTGTCAGCAACTCAACAAACTGAGACCATAAAACCAGAGTCAAGTCCTGCGGTAAATTTGCGCCATTGTTTCGCCTTCGACACATTTGATGAGCATTTCTTTCGGGCAGTGGCAGTGGCAGTGGCAGGGGTATGGGGCATGGGACAGGGACTGTAATTTGTATGGCTCGTGAAATTGAAAACTTTTACAAATTCAGGTCGGGTCACACTCAATACTCGTACTTATTGCAAATGCAAAATTGTTTTCCCACTGCTCCGGGAAAAACATTCCTCCAACATGAGGAATAGAAAGAGGAAGAGGCAGAGGAAAAGGAAGGAAAAGGAAAAGAAGAAACCAGAAGCGAGCCATAAAGTTAAATTGAACATAATTTAATTTGGCTGTGAACCGCAAAAGTTTTGCGTTTTTAATTAAACAAACAGCAACAGTGAAGGAATCAAAGAGCAAAAACTGTGGGAAGACCTTTCAATGCTTTTAGCCATTCCCGGGGATTCATTCTCCATTCTCCCCTGTCCCATTCTCCGCGATGCCATTCTCCCAGGCCCATTCCTTGCCATCCCTATCTGGGTTCCAGGCCAAGGCTTAAACATAAATCATGCTCGGCGTTGAAATTTTGAAAAATATTTTTGCAGCGATAACTTTGCATTGTTGCTATTGTTGCTGCTGTTGTTTTTGCTGATGCTGGCGTTGGTGTTGCTGTTGCTGTTGTCATTGCGATAATTAATCAACATGGCGGCATAGTCCTAGGCACTGCCATTATCAATTACAGGATGATAAATTGTACGGCAAAGAGTTCTTTCTTTCTTTAATAAAATTTATGATGCAATTGTTAAGAATCAGATAAATAATTTCAATGAATTTCATTGACAGCGAGTGCCCAAGAAAAAACAAATGGAAAGAATGAGTATTAAAACACCATTAATATGGGAATACTCGTAATTATTTATGCGCACATGAGCGAGAGAGGCTGTTAAGAGATGTAGACGTATGTATGTATACGAGTATATTGTACAACAGGCAGCTGTCAGCCATGGAGTTCAATATTCACCAGCCGTCTTCGGAGTTCAATATTCTCTTAAAGTTCGTGAACCAACCCATCAAGACGGACATTGTCTCGACCCTTTCATGTTCGACTCATTCCGTGCCACAGAAATCCAATTTATTATGACACAAAGCAAACCATAATCTCTCACTATATGTCAACGTGGTCCTTAATCAGTTATTATCACGTACGAGTGGACATACATATATGTATACTCACACATACAGAGTACACATTGCAATTATTTGTGGAGCATCGCCGAGTCTCTCTAATGTTGTAAAATTGTTTCTCATAAAAATAACAATTGAGAAATTAGTTGAAAGAGGAAAAGGAGGAAAAAGTGTAGAAGGAGAACACGAGAAGATGGGAGTTGGTTGATATCAAACAACATGCCTTTGTTTTACAGTCGAACTTAATTGCAGTGCGGCGGGGCGAGAGAAGGCCAAAAGAAAGAAGACAGATGAATGGGATGAGGAGAAGGGCCAACAGTAGGAAGGACATTGGCCAGAAGCAGCAGCTAGATGACGGCACAGGAGCTAGGTCCCGGACCCAGACCCAGACTCAGAGATAGACCCAGTGCGAGAGGAGCCAGATCGAGGCTCATGAGAAGCGACAGCAACAGCAGAAAATATAAATTGCATGCGAGCAAGGGCAGCCATTACCTGATGCACACACAGATACACAGACAAATACAAAGCGAAAGAAGGATGTCTATGTCTGCCTGTGTAGGTGTGTATCTGTGGCAGCCTAACATGGCACATCTATGTGTGCATCTCTCTCTCTCTCTCTCTCTCTCTCTCGCTCTCTCTCTCTCTGTCTCTCTGCTGTCTTTTGTGTGTAATTAAACAGTGCTGTTGGCATGAAATAAAATATAAGCAGAGGCAGTCAACAACCAGAGCCAAGAGAGGAGTGGGGTCGAAAAGGGTCGCAGGAGGGGTAGCAGAGGGAATGGACACTAAAGTGGGGGGAATGGGGTGTAAAGTGGGATGCGGTTGGGTAAGGAAGACCGATGCGGAAACGTACAAAGCATAGCATGAAATTTTCTTGTCTTGGCATCCTGTCGCCGGATATGTTGCCTCAATATGGCCGCCGGATGAATGATGCGTGCACATACAGAAACAGATACAAATACAGCACCAGCTACAGCGACAGCTACAGCTACAGCTACAGATACAGATTCAACTGCAGCACAGCTATAGATATTGTATGTAGTTACATCTACAAGAGACAGAGATACATCCTACAGCTGAGCACCGAGGACAATGGATATTTTATTGAATTGTGCCTTTGGAAATGCGTTTTATACGGATTTTATATTGTTTAAGATTTTAGCTATAAAGTATTTCTTAGGCCATTAGTTTGACACTTGAAAATTTAGTGGCCGAACAAGGTTTCGAATTCGATTCAGCAGTTGATTGTGTGGCAAATTCCTTTGGTGTAGTTTATTTTCCTTTACTTTTGGGGAAATGGCATGGCATCCTGCCCCAAAAAACCCAATGTATTGGAAATAAAAATGGACAAAGTGTTGTGTAATACACTTGAGCTCTGCCCTCCAACTCTCTGACCGACTTGTTGTGTGTGTTTTGTTGTGTTCCAAAGAGGGAGAGAGACAGAGAGAGAAATTCCTTGGGTGAATTAATTATAGAGTTTCATGAAATACTAATTAGGAGGCAGCAAACGGCGGGGCATGTTAACCGCAGCCAAACAACAGCTACAGGACCTGGAGAGCCGCTCATTATCAGGATGCAACATTTGAACGGGGGGGGATAAGTGAAATTTGAGAGTGCAGATCCTGTAAGTCCTCTTCCCGATTCTGTGCCTCTTCCGGGAGCCGCTTCTGTTTCTGTTCCTGTTGCACCTCTTGCTACATGCTGCATGGTATTTAATTACCTGCGGTTAAGCTATAACTTATGCCGTCCACCAAATGTGCTGTTGTATTTTCCACCCTTTGTATGCTCTCTGCTCTGTCTGCGGCAGGCGGGTAAGCGGTTTCTCTGCTGCTGGGGAAATTGCATGCAATTTTCTGCAGCTTGTGAGAAAATTGATAATAATATTAAAGTTGTTTCCACAGCAGGAAAGTAACAGCCATCTGCAGAGCATGCACTGCAATGTAGGTGCAGGAAGAAAGCGCGCCCAAGAAGGCCACGATAATACCCTGCCGACTAGAGAGGCTAATATTTTCTCACCAGTAAAGATATGTATATTCCACACATTTACTCGTACTCGTACGCGTACACGTACTGGCGTCTTTCGGTGTGTGTGTTCTCAATTATCACAAAGTCATTAACGAAACAGACATGCCCACACCACAATCGGAATCGGAGTGTAGCAGAAGCATCCTTTTTTGTTTTTACGCCGCTGTGGAAAATTGCTAAGAAACTTTTATTATTCTCGCATGTCGCGCCGGCAACGCGGAAGGCGCGGTGGAAAGCGGGAAGGGGCTGCAAGGGGTCGCCTGATTGCAAAATAAATGCAAAGGCAAATGCATTTAAAAAGTTTTCGAAAAACTTCTTGCAATGGCAGCAAAATTTTCAAAATCGCTCTACGCATTTAATATTGAGCGAGTCGAAGGGGCACGGAGCGAGAGGGAGGCAAGGCAAAACCAATCAACTTGCTTTTTGTTGCATATTAAAATAACTGGCAAAGTAGACGACGTAGGGACTAGGGGGTACCCTTTAAAGGGGGAGTCCCAACAAGAGGGAAATACCTCTGATGAGCATTTGTTTCATTGTGGCCCACAAAAGCATTTCACAAAGTCCTTTACTATGATGAACCCCACAATTTAAAAGGTATGAATGCAAAATATTTATATATTTAATATATTATCTATGTTAGAAAAAATTTTTAGATCTTATTATTAATCATAAAATCAGATCTGAAAATTACCAAAAAATATTTGTAGTATTTTGCTAATATTTTTATGATATTTTTCGGTTTTTTGTTAGTTTTGTATTTGTATTTTACTTGCCAGGAAATACTACATATAGAGCTTTAATCGAATTTACAGAAAAAATGGAATATGGTATAATCGAAAATAGTTTATTCCTTAATATTCTTTCTTGAAGTAAATTTGATGAAAGGTATTGTTGAATTATAGATGGAGAATATTTTTAATTTATAATTTTCTAATACACCACTTGATTGAAAAGATATTTAAATAAATTTGTAAATTACAAAAAAAAATATGAATAATTAATTTTTATTTTTGTTGAACAAATACAAAATAAATGGTATTTTCTAACTTTTAAATAAAAATTTTTCTTTAAATATTATTTTGCATTTTTAAAGTAAATAATAAATAAAGGTTTGAAAATAATTTTCAGATTGCATTTTGTAATTTTAAAATTTATGACAGTTACGGTGGCTGGCTTTGACATCCTTCTACCTGTTGCAAAAATTTTTGACACACACAACGACCTGTGTGCCCCGGATATACTCGGCTAAACCAACTACACTCCTACCTCTTATAATGAGTATTCTGTGCCTGTGTTTGCTTGTGCCTGAGTTAGTGTGTAAAATGTAATAAAATGCAGCAGCACTCGAACAACATCAATAACGTGGCACAAATTTTGTTGCTGGCACATTAAAATAAAACTATTTTTATGCGATCTCCAATGCCATTCTCCAGTCGAGTTTTATGCGTTTTTGTAGCCAAAAAATGCGCTTACTTTTTGCCGTACTGCTGATTGTTATGGCTGTAGTAGTTGTAGTAGTTGTACTGTACTATTGCTGTTTGTGTTGGTGCTGGTGTCGCTGTAGCCATTTTGTTTTAGTTGGCAATTAAAACCGATTTCCGAAAATCGCCGAGAGCTCCTCCTTGTACCTTCCGCAACACAACAGTCAGTTGTCGTAAAAGTCACGCGCCATAAAACTGACAGCTGTTAAAATGTTGTATGATTCGGGGCTGAAGTGTGAAACACACTCACGCACACACGTGCACAGTGGGGGTGCACAGAGGGGGTGCAAAAGGGGGCGTGAATCAGGGGCTGTGGGGAAATTGCGGTTGCTCTGATGAGTTAATGTGCTATTAAGCGCAAAACCTCTTAGAATCCGAGGAGCATACTCGAAATGCAATAGAAAAAGCCCTGGAAGATGTTTAAATAGGTCGTCGCCGGTATTGTGGAGGTGAATGGTTCTATTCACGTTAATTGCAGCATAAACTGTACTTTATGCGGCAGTATAAGTGGGAGGAACTATCAATTATAGTTGGTTGGCAGATGGATAGACGGCAGGCAGCATTTAAAGGCCAAGAGCCATCAAGCATTCCCGCATCCAATATCCGCCGTTATTCTCCCTCATGCGATGTGATATTTTGACAATGGCTTCAATCATTCCGCGCCGTCACATATGTAGCTGAAATCCGCTCAATATCCGCTGCAGTCGCAGTGACACTCCCCACACACACACACACAGAGAGGGAGATTCCAGCCATTATGTATGGCCATTTCCGCATCATTTTCATTTTCATTTTCATTTTGATTTTTGTTTCATATTGGGAAATATAGATGCTAGAGAGGGAAAACCCAAAAAAAGACGGGGAAAAACGACATGCATATTGATGTGTGGCATCATTTTACATTTCGGCAATGCATAATTTTAGGCATTGCGGTTGAGTTTTAATGTGGGGCCCAGCTCTGCCACAGGACGTGGAACATGGGAACACGGGACACAGCTGCGAGGACGCATGGTAAATGCTTTATGCAAATACCCGTAAAAATCGTAATTAAAATGAACAATGCCTGCAATGGTGAAGGCTGAATGGCGAATGGTTCTATCCATTCCAGTTAAATGCCATATCAAACGAGAGACGAGACAATAATCGTTAGCTCAATCGCAGCACCACGGGGCGTATGATTGACGTTGGAAAATAACTGCCTGGACTGCCTGGACTGCCGGGCAGTGCGAAAGCTTTCGAGAAGTTTGTCGTTTATTCAACGGTTTAGTTGTAAGCCCCAGAACAGGACTAATTTATTAGGGCCACGTGTAATGCTGGCAATTATTGAAAGCGTGAGACAAATAAAAATATATGGCAAAATCTATACGGGAAGATATATATATAAATGTACGTATATGCTATAGGAAAGGAGAGCTGCACGTTGTGTGTGTGTGTGTGTTTGTGCGAACAAATTGCAGTTGCCCGGGCACGTTCGTGGCCAACAAATCACAAGCAATTATAGAAATTTAAGAAGAAATAGCCTGTCCAGTGGCGCAAGGACCAACAGCTGCCGCTGACACAGGACACGGACATAAAACTTGAGACTTGCACGAGTATTTGTTTAGTCGCAGAGTCGCAAGTCGCTCTGGTCGCTCTGGTCGCTTGTCGCTGGAAAACAGCCGTCGACTAAATCGAAAATGTTTATAGATAAACGTTAAATATAACGTGACAGCGGACACCGGACACTGGACACTGGACACCCCACAGCGGACAGCGAACGGTGGAGGAAAATTGTATTTGCAAAGGACACTGCGATTAGTGGGCCTCTATCTCATTGTCTATCGCTGGGCCTGGACGACTGGACGCCTGGACCGGGAGCCTGGGGCCTGGGGCCTGGCTGGCATGTCTGCTGTCCGCTTCCTGTCCGGGGTTACACTCGTAAGCACTTTATTGTTAAATGTACATGAGCGATTATCGCCGTGTTCTACATATTTGTGTTCATTACAAGAGATTAGTGCCCTGAAATCGTTTTGTAATCCGTTATGGGGGGGCTGCTGCTGCCGCTCCCGCTCCCACTCCCGCTGCCGTGTCAGAGCCGTTGCGTCGGTGTCGGGGTTTCGCGTCGCGCCCTATAAACTCCATCAATTTGCATAATTGCACTCAAGCATGTTTAATTTGTATTTATTGCATTATTACGCATATCAACGGACCGCAAATTCCACGACAACCGCCAAAACGAAGCGAAAACAGTTGCGAATGCCGGATCCTGGCCGAAACCAGGATGATGCACATCCCCAGGATGATAATGACGGGGATAACGATAATGATGCACTGCGGTTCTGGCTCATCGGCGGTTCGCTTGGTGGCACTGGCAACAAACTATTCAGCGCAATATGTGGGAATTTCCACGATGTTTGGTTGGGGTTTTAGCCAAAAATGCAGTGGAATCGGCATGGGAAGGGCAGGGTAGGGTATAAGTATAAGCACAAGAGGTTCTCCAGATATTGGTAGTAATTCCATTTTCCACGAAAGACACTCTGGAAGCGTTGAGTGGAGTGGCGAGTGCATGTGGCTTTAAGCCTTCTCAGTTTAAGCCCATTTCAATTATAAGATAACCTATCGCTTTTGAATGAATAATTAAACTACGGCCCTGCCACACACAAGTTTGGGAGGGTCTACGACAATCTTTGGCTTCTATCTAATTGTTGGCTACCTTTTGTTGGCCTGGTCAAGAAGAGCAAACAATGTGTGGGTATTTATTTATGGCCCAGCGGCTATCATCCTCAGATTCCCCCTCTCCCAACCACTCTCCATTCTTCGGGCAACAAGTGGGCAATGCAGATGCATATATACGCAAAATACGTACGATTCCTGTTAATTATTTAATTAAAACTTTTATCTTCTCACGCACACGCACACCCACGCAGTGCGGGGGTTGGGGGGCCGGGGGGAGTGGGTTTGAAAAGCTTCGAACTTTTTGTTTCAAGTGGAGAGACGACCAGAGCTGCAGCCCGAGTCTGTTTGGGTTTAGTTTTCCTTTCCTTTGCTTTGCTTTCCTTTTCCCTAAGAGTTTCCATGCAAATACTTTCTTCAGCTGGATAAACTGCAAAGTTTTTATCAAGTTGCTGCAATGGAAATTGCAATTGTTGTGTTTATTTAGATTTCGCCCGCTTACACGTAGCTGCCTCCACCCTTCCACCCGTCGACCCTTCAACCACGATTTCCAGGGGGCCGTGTGACAGCAGGGTTCGGTAATTAACATCATGAAGAGCTTTGGATGGATGTACATGATTTATCTTTGCAGCCTTTTAAAACACACTCAAGAGGTTCATTAATTTTCGCTTCGTCTCGCATCCAGAGACACACGCAGATTACTCATACGCAACGTTGCCGGGACAGGAACGGAGGGAGCCGCATACACAACGCTGAAGTGAGCAATTAAAAGCCCATTAGCATTTAAAATGTTCACACGAAAAGCTGAAAAATTCATCCAAGCAAATCCCTGTGAGACTTGACTAGCTGCCTCCTAGAGTTCGCCCCCCTTTTTCCATAAATAAAGGGAGATGCGATCCCCGCCGGGATGCACACACCGCATGCTATCGCCGGGTCGAAGTTTTTATTAAATTTTTGTGCCGCCCCGAGTTGCAACAATCAATTACGCGGCCGACTTTTTATGCCCCGCCCGACATTTATGGTTATTGTTTGGCGGCCAAAGCTTCGCTTTTGCCTTTGCCTTTGCTTTTGTTTCCGACTTTGCCAACCGAGCCGCCGCGACGGGCGAAAAAGCAAAAGTTATTTTTATTATAATATTTTTCAAAGGTGGTCGGGCCGAAAAATGATTGCAAGAGTTAAAATTAAAAGCAAATGTAAAATCATATTTCTATGTGTAAACTTTCGCCCAGGCCTCAAGGTCCTTGCCTGCCAAGTGAAACAAAAGTTTTTTAATAAAATGTTTGCCTTTCCACAGTTCGAAAACTTTATTGAGTGCGGCGGAGGAGCACCTGCAGCTCTGGCACTCTGGCAGTCGGAAGGAAAAAAGACGAAGCGAATGCCAAAAGAAAGCCCACAGTTACAATAACAGATTCGCAGTACACATAGCACTAGCACGGCAGTCCAGTGAGTGACTATACGCCGCCACCCAGAAGGTAATCGAGTATGAAAATTGGAATTGAAGTTGCTGCCCCACACACACACACAAGCACACACACCCTGAAGACAAAGGGCGGGCCTCGGTCGCTCGCCTGTAGTCCAGGAAAAGAAAAAACATTGCCTTCTGGAAATGAAAACGAGCCGCCAAAAGACACTCGAAGTCGAATGCGAAGGCGAAGGTATTTTCCTTGGGCATTATCACGGTGCGTATGCGTGTTATTGCAGCTGTTTGGCAGAGGCTTTCCTTTGCTATCGCCCGCGCCATCGCCATCGCCCGAGCCATCACCATCGAATCGCCATGGAAAACTAAACAGCGCCCGGGGCGCAAATTCTGAAGTTACCAAACCAATGCCGGCATTGTCAATCGCAGACAGCGGCAAAGTTCATTTAATTTTATCATCGATTTACGGCAACTCGATAAAAATCTTTGCTCCGACTCGAGGGCCAAGGCGCAGATTGAAAATTTATTACATTTTTATTGCTTTAATGTGCGCGATAATCGAAAATTTATTTAAAAAGCAGCGATGGTAGGAGTGCGGCTGGGGCACAGGTTAGGGTAAGTTCCAGGTTAGCACTGGCGACCGCAGGGCTTTTGCAATAGCGGAGGCGTGGCAGCATTTGATTTGTGGCCACAACCGCAGCGGATTCGAATGGCAGCGAAATTTGTCCGTGCCCGATCCATGGCCAGGGCTTAAAACTAGAAGCACCATACACAGATAGATATACCCCTACATATAGAGAGAAATATCTACAAGCAGCTTTGCATGCATAATTAACAGGCCAAATAAAAGCAAAAAGGTAAGCTCCAGCCCTAATGGATGGGGGACGGTACTGAAAGTAGGACTCCCTCCATTCTCTGCCGCAGCCAGCCTGTTGGTTATTGAGCTGCTCTACCTTTCAGCCTCGGGGCAGGCGAACTTAATTTTAATTTCGTAGTAATTTCCTGGACTGCCTTTTGTAATTAGTTCTGGGAAAGGTCAAGTGTGCGACCTTTGTTTGCTATGCAGCCTCACGGCTTCTCTGCCTCTCTGTTTGATCGTTACCAAACGTCTTTCGCAGGCGATATTCCCGGAATGCTAAACGCTTTCCGAATTCTGTCCTGGCATCAGCATCAGCAAAGATAGGGGAAAAAAGTTGGCTATTCAAACATTTGTGTTAAACTGCAGGTAACCAACTGCAAATAAGTTGCTAACAAACGACAGACAGACACCCAGAGACCAACCAGAGCCAGCTCAGTAACAAAGGGGACCCGAGCCCTCTCCTCTCTCTCTAGAGGATGTCCATGTCCATGTGTGTGTATGTTTGCGAGAGTTAACATTGTAAGCCGCTTATACTGAGCCAAAATTTCTGTTTGTTTTCGAAATTTAAGCCGCAAAATGGCGCATGTGTGTAAGCATTATAAAAATATACAACCATTCAGCGGTACAGTGGCAGAGCAGCGCTGCAGAGTGCAGACTGCAGGGCCCCTGAGTATTGCGCATACGCCGCATGGTGCGACCAGGTCGCATCGGTGGTTTGGTGGGTGGAGCTCTCGTACGGGAAAAATATGCAATTAATAGGAGATGTTTATGGCATTCATTAAATAAATATTACTGGTATAATTTGAGGCAAGGCATTCCATTCACTTGGCATTACACCGAATTCGCATTCGCATTGCATATTAAATATGCTTCGCAGCATTTGAATTATTAATTAATATTTAAATAAAGCAAAAAGTTAAAAAAAAACAGCAAAAGTTAAATTGAGAGCATTCTCATTTAAATAAATATAAATATAAATGAAAATACAAATGCAAATGCAAATATGCGCAAATGGTGCCCATAATCAGGCGGGGCGGCAACAGTTGGACTGAACGATTTGAATTGTTTTTCAGCGTTAAGTGAATGATGTTCCGGTCTTCGGTTTCATGTACAATTCGAGGGGATTATAATTTATTTATGAATTGGGCGGAAATTAAGATATTTTCACAAAGAAATTCAATTAAGTTTGTGAGTGCATAATGATCTATCTATTGGGTGGTGAAATTCAATGCCGTAACTTGGGCGATTAATTACAAGCTGTATTTGTTTTTCCGTAACAACGGCTATTTTTATTTTTTCTGTGTCTGCACGTTTGTGTGTGTATGTGTGTCCTGTGTCCTTTGTCCTTTGTCCAGTTTCATGGACAACAGCTGCCGGTTCGGGCAAATACAAATAAAACATTTAAATGCATGACATCGAATGGAAATTGACACATTCAATTTGGCATCAATTTAGCCGGCCAGCTGCAACAAATTGCCAAGAGATTTACAAAAGCCAGCAGCTGCCAAAAGCTGCCCTATCACATCCCGTATACTCGTGTCCTGTTTCCAGCCCCTGTTCCTGTTCCTGTTTCTGTTTCTGCTCCCGATCCTGATCCTGTTCCCACTCTTACTTGCACTCTTTGCCCGGTCATCAGTTGGCAAAGCTGAACTTTGCTTTTGCTGCAATTTAAGTTTTGACCGGCTCGTCTTGATTTCATTTTGAAGTTGGTCTCAAATGCAAAAACTTTGCTAATGCAGCAGCCAAGCAGCCATACAGACAGCCAGCCAAGCAGCCATACAGTCAGCCAGCCAAGCAGCCAGACGGCCAGCCAGACAGCTAACAAGTTTGATGGCTCTGGCAAAAGTCAATCGCAACGGCAAATGCATTTCTGATATCATACACGGAGCTGTTTCAGCTTCATCTTCCATCTTCCATCTGCATCTGCATATCCCTTTCTTATTCCGATTCTGACTCCGATTCCAATTCCGATTCCAAATCCGAATCCGAAACTCGAAAGTTGCAATTAAAAAGTTCCCTGGATCCGTTTTACAAGCGCATTAATTCTGTGCAACGCATAACTAATGATTTAATTTGTTCTCCCTGCTGCAGGCCTCAGTTCTGCAACTGCTGCTGTGTGTGCCTGTGCCTGTGTCTCGTCCTGGGCCTCGGGCTGAATTCTGGGCCTGTTTTGCCATCATTAGCAACTTAAAAATGATTATTTGCAATGCAAATTCTCCGGCTACTGCTACTGCGCTACTCTCCCCTCCCATGGGTCCAGCAGTCCAGCGGTCTAGAGAATATGAAATGCTTGCCATCTGCATGAGAAATGCAGCAATTATGCCGGCCCCAGAGCCAAAGAACATGGACTATCAGAGCTAAGATTTAAGAGTTAAGGCTTTCGGTCGGATTGAAAATAAATATCATCTTTAGAGAGGTCCTGCAGCAATGCAGAATGCAGAAAGCTGGGGATTAGCATGAAAGATAGATGCTTAGAACAATTTGAATGCCACACAAAAGGAACTAGTTATATGTACGAGTATGCATACAAAAAATACACTGAAAATCCAGGGATTGAATGGAACATTTTATGAATCGAGGTGCTAAACATTCGCACACTTTCGGAGGCAGTAACCTCTCCCCAAAGATCTCGTGGAGAACTTTTTCTATAAACGTAATAATGACCTGAGCATAATAGACAGCAACTAGACGCAATACACACAAAAATTGAAATACAGCTCCCACTGCACACATTTTGGGGCAAAATGGAGGGCCTGGCACTGGCACTGGCACTGGGACTGGGACTGTGGCAAATGGCAGCTGGGAGCTGGGAGACCGAGTGCCACAGCCGTACCATTTTCCACTGCCTACAACGCGGCGAGGCGGCCATAATGTCATTTAATTAAACGCTAGAGAGCAGTTGCCAGGGCCTCCTGGCTGTTGTTTGCCGTGAGCTCTTCGCCTCTCGCTCCCCCCCCTCTCTCCCTCCCTCCCTCTCTCTCTTTCGCTCTCTTGCTGTGTAACAGTATTTTTTTTCGGCTACTTGTGCGCGGGGTCAACGGCGGCTAAACGGTTAACCAAAGTTAGCGGGAAGCCAGCTCCACAGCCACATAATTTGGCCAGAAGGGAGGACTGAGGACTGAGGGCAAGGACGAGCAATTTATGTTCATTTGCATAGATATTAAAAATTGTTAGGAAGTCATTAGTAGGCATCAGTCAAATGACGCAGCCTGCATATAAATTAAGCATAATTTTATTAGGAGAACTCCACTGGAAGGTCACCCACTTGACAAATGTCCTGGAGAGGCATACCCATACCCGTGCCCATAGTCAGACCGGAGGACAGCGGAGACAGGAAGACAGAAACGTGTGCTTGTTGTCGTATTAATTATTAGTTTTAATTGCGTTTTGTGTGTCCTTTTTTCTGGCCAAATCATCCCTTAAATACCTCCCACCGAAATAGTTGGAATGGAAACCCAACCGAAAATCTCCGTAACTTTCGGACTCTGACCCATACATCTACACACTCGTCCCCGTCCTCGTCGTATATCCTTGTTTGACTTTGCCTTTTGGGGTTTTCGGGCAGTGGCGGAGGCGGAGGTGGAGGCGCTGCTCGAACAACCCCAGAAATTGTGTGCAATTAAATACTTTAAACCATAATGTATTTTTCACAAGTTGAGCAATGTTCAGCAATGTTGACCATTTGGTTGCGGATGTGGTCGGGGGGCGCGGGCGCCTAACCGAACTCCGACCTCCGCCTACGTCTCCGCTTCCGCAACCTCTTTGGCTCTCTTCAGTGTAAATTACATGCACAAAGAAAACTCATTTGTATTCGGAGACCCTGGACCCGGGACCCGAGACCCGAGGACTTCTAGCTCAACCCAACACTGACCACCGTCTCCCGCAAGTCAAAAGCTCAGCCACAAGCAATTTTATTATTTTGCTCCTTCCCATCCCCCATCCCCCTCCCGCTTTTCCCCTATTTTCCCACATTTTTGGTAGCTGTTTAAAACACATCCAGAGATATAACTAATTCGAGTTGCGTCTGCTGTTTGCTTATCAAAATTTTAATTGCATTTTATCTGTATTTTTTGTGTAATTTTTTTGTTTTTTTTGTGTGTTCCGTTTCGTTTCCTTTGAGATTTTGTCCCGCGGCTTATCCATTTGTTATAGATATTGTTGTGTGGATTCGTTTGTTTGGTGTTCGATTGCGTTTTCCTTTTGGCCATTTCTCGCATTTCGGCGAAGGGAATCCGCTAGAGAGAGACTTGGCGCCGTCATAGCTGGAGCTAACTCACGTTCGTTGGGGCTTTGGACTCCCTATCCTGCTCCCTCTTCTGCTCCCTCTCGTGCTCGTTCTCCTGCTGCTGCTCCTCCTTTCGCAGCCAACTTCAGCTGGCTCTCGCACTCGCACTCCCGCTTCCGTTTCCGCCAGCGTCCGCCGCTTCGGTATTAAATGGTGCGCGTAATTAGATTTTAAATTTATTGTGCTGTGTGCTGGTATTTATTTTGTCTGCCTTGGTGTGCATAACAATGCAATGGCTGCAATAAATAAATAAGCAAAACGTGAATGTGAATTCAATGCCTGGCGCTGCCCCCTCTTTCTCTCTATATTTTTTCTATTTTCGTCTCATTGTGTGTCTGTGTGTGTCTGTGTCTGTGTGTGGGGGGGCCTCTGGAGAACCACAGAGAGAGGCATGATCGAGTGGGGGAAAGGTGACGCCTGGCCATGTGTATGTGCTTGTGGCAGTGGCAGCTGAGGAAAGTTGAACGCTAAATTGAATTTGGCAATTGATTACCAGATTGATTGTGCTCGCCATAGGAGCGGAGCCTGCGATTGGGCGCATTACTGCCATAATTTGTATCGGATCCCGATTAAGATTTTACCTCAAATCAATTTGGAAATCCTTTTGCTCAAACTCTAAACCAGTGCGGACTAATTGCTCATCTTTGGCAAGCCCGTGCCACAAAACTGCGGCCATCCGTCGACCGATTCATGCACTGTCATGCCAACCGCAGATAAGTGCCACCGCAGACAAGACAGTGAGTGCCCTGCCGCGCCGTGCCGTCCAGCTCGGGCTGGTTGGCCTTTAAATGTACATAAATTCCGGGGCAGGCAGCGTGAGTAATGAGAGCTTAATAAGGCGTCATTGGCATATTTTAAAGGAAGGAACAGCAGTGGCAGGGGCAGGGGCAGGAGCAGGAGGAGGAGCAGGAGCAGAAGCGCCGCAGTGTATGTTTCATAATTTACATATTGCGAAAATATTTATGCTCATTAAATATGCGCGCAATAAATGTGAGTGCAACTGCATCTGAAATTGTTGCTGGCTTGTTTGCAAATTTCATAAATCACCGATGTTAAAAGCGATGTTGTACTGCTGTTCTGTTTCTGTTTCAGGGGCTTCTGAATCTGATTCTGCTCCTGCTGATGATGATGGGTTGTCTGTCGAAGCAGCGGCAGCGGCAGCGGCAGCGGCAGCGGCAACGGCAGGGCCAGTGCCAGTGCCAGAGGCGGTATCATATGCCATATCCTGTGGAACAGCATGGCACAGATAGGAAGTGGGTTATAGATGGATGGTGTCGCAGTAGCATTCACAACCATCTGCCTTGTCTTGTTTACACATGTTCCAAACGCAAATGAGCCGTGAAACGCTGATAATGCAACAAACTGACAATTGACGATTCAACACATTTGTCTCCATTTCCCCGGCGGCACGCGGCGGCAGGAGGCGGCAGTGGCAGGCTTTCCTGGGCCTCCCTTGAATTTTTGTAAAAATTAAGTTTATCAAAATTTTTTCGCAGCTTCCGCATGAGTGTGTGCCCCCGACTCCTGATCTGCATCCGGTCCGTCTCTCTCTCTCTCTGCGTGTGACTGCCCTTTGTTTTCCAGTTTTCCAGTTTGCCGGCCACAAAGTTCTGTTTACTTTGTTGCTTCACCTTCTCCTGCATCCCCTCTCCAATTCTCGATATGGCCGATAGAGTCATCCAATCTTTGAGCCCCGGCCGTCTCTCTCTCTCTCTCTCTCTCTCTCTCGCTACATATATACATGTATCAGTTTTCTCCCGCCCCGCTGTTCTCGCCGTTCGACAGCATTAAAATATGCCAATAACAGTGCACTGACGATGCAGGTTTCCCCGGCACTCAAATGATGCCGTCGCCCATCAAAATAAGCTGCCGGAGAGAGGAGAGGACTGCCACTGGCCGTTGGCCATGGAAGAGCTCATGCATGTCAGGGGCGGGACCGGGGCAACGCCCATCGGACAATGGCGCGAAATGTGTAACGGAAACCACAGGCGAGTGCACAGAGAAAGCACATAGTGAAAGGAGATCGAAGGATTGAGACCAAGTCCGGCTCCCGGCTCCCGGTTGCCGACTCCCGGCTACCAGGTCCGGGCTCAATAATGCAGACAATAAAATTTTAACGTAAATGTTGCGTAATTAAATGTGTTGCCCGCAGAGCAGCGTAAAACGAGATTGAGATTGTTTTTCCTCCATATTGTCCGATGAGAAAAGAGAGATATGCGATGGCCCGGCGAGGCAGCGGTACTCGTAAAGTCCTCACCGAATCGGTTTAAGGAATTCGCACCACAACTCACAGTGAATTCAGGTTAATGGAATTGAATGTCGCCGGGGAAGAAGCACTTGTACACTTTAAACTGAAGACTAAAGTCCCCATAGTAATGCTGTCTGTCTGTTATTTGGAATGCCACACTTTTAGGCGTTCGAGGAACAACCACAAGCTGCGATGTGGTCATCGCCATAATATCGATTAAGCCATCAAAACTTCGACCGCTTATTAATGCGCGTACATCAACGCTAAAGTGCGGTCATAATTCAAACGATGACACGGCCCTCTGTCCGGATATGGAGCTGCCTGCTGCCACAGTCCCCAATGAATAGTATCGGCACGATGAGGAAAGTGAATTTACTCAACCGCTGCACTCGGCTCTTCCTGTTTTGCATCGTAATGCTGACCCAGCTCTGCGGCCTGACCACATTCGTCTACGATTTGAAGCGGGAACGCATCTATCAGTCCAATACTCTGAGGGCGTATTCCATACTTGTTCTAGTGGTCCTTACAGCGACCGTTATGTCCAACGTCTACTATATGATCATCCAGGAGGAAGAGTTGTCGCCCCTGATTGGATATTACGTTATTTTGGTGGTCCGTGTACAGAACCTAGTGTACAGTGGGGAGTGCGTGCAGCTGCTGAATGAAATGCTCAGGCTGGTGGGGCAACTCCAGACGATGGCCAAGCATCCGAATATCTTCCGAGGGCGGCATCTACTGCTGCTCGTGCTGGCCCTTCACACTCTCGTACGGTCTCTTATAGCGGCCATAGATCGGGACACCAGGCAAAATATCATCTTACTGCTCATACCTGCCGTTCTAATGGCCTTCCTGCTCCAGATCACGATCAACATCTGCCTCTTTGTGGTGCTCATTGCCTGCTACCAGGAGCTGCACCTGTGCACCCGGCGGATATCCAATGATGTAGCCAAGGTACGACGGGCTCAGCCGCTGGACGGTGTCCACCTTTCGGTGCTGGTCGAACAACTTCGGTGTCTGACAGAGGAGCTGATTATGCTGCGATCGAGGGTGTTTCACATCTCTCGACGACTCATCGAGCACTTTCGATTCCACTGGCTGTGCGCAATGGTGCACGGACTGATACCCTTCGTATTCATCACAGCCATCGAGCAGCGGGATCTCTATTTCATGACCACTTCTGCGCTGAACATAGTGTTCTACTTTACAATTTTTGAGATGTTGTCATGGGAATCTCGGTTGTCGCGCAGCTTCTGGCACTTTCACTTGACCAACTATCAGCCCAGCTTTGACAGAACGGTGAGTCATCCATAAGGATCAACAATTCCATTCCATTCCATTCTATATTCACAGATAGATGTGTTGATACACCAGGAAATCAGTGAGCACATCAAAATATCCGTCTATAAAATTACGCTGGACATGAAATTCCTCTTCAGAGTGCTATCCATTTCCATCTTCTTCATTTTCGTGAACACGCAGAGCTACTGGCACCGCCACCGTTAGCTGCCCTGCCAGATGGTATATGTGTCTATCGGTACATGTACCTCCTGAGATATATAAGCACTTTATTTCCATTTTCAGCTGTCAAATTAAAGTCAGGAAGACATTGTTCCTACTTTTCGATATTGTCGCCTTTGTCGCCTCGTCCTTTATTAGCATTTTGGGCTGTCACGCTATCGCAACTCTTGTGCTGTGTTGTGCTATGTTGTGCTATGTTGTGTTCTGCTCTGTTCTGCTCTACTCTGCTCTGCTGTGCTGTGTGCCAGTGTCAATTGCACAAGTCAAAAACTGCCTCATAGATGACTTTCCAGATACTTTGCCGGCAATTACGTTGCCGTTTCATTGTTCCTCGAACTTGGGGCTCAAGCTGGGGGCTGAGGGGTTCGAACAAGCTTCATAATATTTTCACTTTTATGGCAGGCTACATAAAAGACGACAGCTCTGGCAATAGCAACGGCAACGGCAACGGGCAGCGCTGGCAATAGCAACAACATCATCATTATCAACACCATCAAAGCGCCAAGAAGGAGAGGTCTACCTCGACAGGACCTGCTGCTCTGGTCCTCCTCCGGCCCGCACTCAATTGTCGTAAAATCCTAGCAAAAAAAGAAAAGAGCGAGAGAGCACGAGAAGCAGCACAGCAAAGTGTGAGTGCGTAAATTTTACGCTCTCTGGACTCGGCCTGGGAGTCGGAGACGGAGACGAAGTCGGAGTTGGAGTCGCTCAAGTGTCCTTCCATTCTGTGTCATAAAATTAACGCTTTATATGAATGAAAGCATAAGGCGCTCGATTTTTATCACCAAGGCCAACAAGATGGCAATGAACGAGCTGAGCTCCAAGGCACTCGTGGCTCATGAGAGCATAAAAAGTTTAGAGTTGAATTAGAAAGACGCCGAGAAAGAGGGGAAGAAGAGTGCTTAAGGATGCCCCCAACGAGTGTCTAATTATTTACGTGCAATGAAAGTTATGAATTGGGGGCACTGAATGTCAGCGATGACAGAGCAAACACACACAACTACTACGTGTACATACATACGTCCCCAATACCCTTTGGAAAACTTCTCCACCCCATCCATAGCTCTCTGCCTTTTCTGTCAGATAGTCGTTACTCTGGGTTTTTTTCAGTATAATACTGTAGACACACGTTGAACACACAAATATTTCAACTGCTCTGGAACTGAATTTAAAATTAAACACACTTATCGTTTCTCTCAAACAAAACACTCGAGCGTAATGAACACCGATCTCAAATTGGTGCGCAAAACGCGCAACACAACGCGCTCCGCTTCCAGCACAGAGATCACCGCCCACGGATCGCCGATGGATCCAGTTGCTCCTGTGATAAAGATGGTCAGTTCGGCTGTCAAACATCCGCTGGAGCACACCTGGACGCTCTGGTACTTGGAGAGCGATCGCTCCAAGTCCTGGGAGGAGCTGCAAAACGAAATCACTAGCTTCGACATGGTCGAGGACTTCTGGAGCCTGTACACCCACATCAAACCTCCATCGCAGATCCGATTGTGCAGCGATTATTCTTTGTTCAAGAAGGGCATACAGTGAGTACTCGCTTGTGAGATCCGCTTGTTCGGGCAGAGTTCTAGCTATAGTCATCCATCCAATGTCACCCCAGACCCATGTGGGAGGATGAGGCCAACAAGTTTGGCGGACGCTGGGTAATCACTACGAACCGTCGCAGCAAGCTGGAGCTGGACAAGCTCTGGCTGGATGTGGTAAGTATCTCGAGGAAGAGCTTTGTGTCTGTTGGCTGTCATATCTAGCCCTCGACTCTCCCGACTGTCGACAGATTCTAATACTGATTGGCGAAGCCTTCGAGCACACTGAAGAAATCTGCGGCGCTGTCATCAACATGCGTGGCAAGCAAAGCAAAATTTGTACGTATCAATAGCCGCCTACTATTCCAGGAATAGCTCCCGTAATTCCCCCCCGCCTCCTCTTTGACAGCTGTTTGGACTTGCAATGGACAGAACGAGTCGGCAATCGTTCATATTGGACTGAAGCTGCGCGAATCGTTGAAACTGCCGCCGCTCCAGATGAAGTACCAGCTGCACAAGGACTCGATGACCAAACAAGGATCGACGGTCAAATCGGTTTACTCCCTCTAAACCAGCCGGCCGGTCGGCCTACCCAGTGGCTAATGCCACTACCCGAAAATTTTTGGTCTAATTTTCGAATTTCTGTAAATACATAAAGTTTTACCATGTGTAAAGCCAATACTGAAATGCTAAAATGCTGAAATGCTGTCTTTAAGGTGCGGTGTGCGTCCCGAGGGCTCCTTGGGCGCGGCTCTCTTCACGCTCCACAAAATGTTATGCAAACATATGCCGCACCGGAGCGCAAATAAAATGGTTTATATCCACTTACAGTTTGTACTTTTGGGTCGAGCAAACTAACTAAAATTTCGCTGCAAGTGCACAGTGACTGCAAAAGATAAACGTCCACTTGGCGCGCTTGGCTGGCCGAGCGAAAAACAAAAGACCCCAAAAGGGTCAACAATGGAGGATTGTCCGTGTCTGTATCCGTGGCCTGGTGTCCTCGTGTCCTGGTGTCCTGGTGTCCTGATATCTGGAACTGGCGTCGAGTGCCGGCGCAAACTGGAAACAATTGAATTTTGATGAAAGGCCACAAAAAGCCCGTGAAGACCATTCAAATTCATTCAAAATAAGAGCCAGGCCAGGGAAATACTCGTACCTTTAAGGATCCGGATCCAACCGAAAAATTTGTAAAGTGCCAACAACATTTCAATCAACATTCAAATGGCAACGGCACGTGCCACTCCAGGGCAGACGCAGACTGCAACTTCATTATGATCAACTTTAAGCTGACAAAACTCATCTCTAGGATTGGGACTCCCCTGTGTCCCAGCTCCCAGCTCCGAGCTCCACGCTCCTCGTCGACTGCATTTTATGGGCTCAGGTGGCGGTAGGTAACATGGGGAGCTGTTAAACCGAAACCGCATCAAAACCGCACACGTCCCACATGGCATGCAGCTACTTTCAGCACTCGCTTTCAACCTCTCTGCCTCTCGGGCTGCCGGGCTCCCGGGCTCTCGGCCGTGGAAAAGCCACCTATCCGCCCACCCACATGCCGCGTTCTTACACCTTTGACATATTGCCAGGGCAGTGGCAGTGGCAATGCCGAAGGTACAGGTAAAGGTACAGGTGGGACATGGGACATACATATATGTGGAGGCGGAGCACAACACCGCAAACTTTTTGCCCTTAGACGAAAATTTACAAATTAGTTGCTCGAAACGTGACATCGAGAATGTTGCAGTTGCACTTGCAGCAGCATGAGCATCAGCAGTATCTGGCTTTGGTCTGTGTCTATGTCTCTGTCTCTGTCTGCGTCTGTGTCTGTCCCTGTGGCTGCTGTAATACCAAAAACTTTTGCAACATGCTACTTAATTAGGAAATAAATAAATTAGGCTGTCTTATGACAGATGCGAGTGTAAGTGCAAAAATTGGTCATCATTTGCACCAGGGGAGTGGAAGCATGAGCGAGAGCAGGGGAAGGGACAGGGGCATTTCATTTCAAATTCATTGCCTTTTCACTGCCATTCGAATGAAGAGCTCTGGCAATTGGTTATGTAGGTCAACAAGAAGCACTTCGGCTGGTTATCGATGTTACTTCATCATAAAAAATTATACATTATTCGTATACAAAGAGAAATGGAAATCGAAGTCGAAGCCGGGACCAGAGCCATCTCGATTAGCTTGGTTATAGTCCTCGGTATATCCTCCCATCGGCCATCGGCCAACGGACAACGGCCATCCCCATCTCCATCTTTCTCATGCATATATCAACACTTTACGGATAGCTGGGAGAAACCACACTCTGCTCCAGCTCCAGCTCCAGTTCCAGCTTTGGTTTTTATGGCCACACCAGCTGGAAGCTGGACAAGCACTATGGTGCTTGCGCTACATCCCCATCCCCATCCCCATTCCCATTCACACTCCATCTTCTCCATTGGTCCTGGGCTTTTGTATATTTTGTGTATTGTTTGGGGCTCTCGCGCGCTCGCTGGTTTCGGCTTTTGGTTTGGTTTGGTTTGGTATAGTATGGTCTTCCCTTAGTCTTGTTTTTCTTCTATTTTTTCCTGGCCAAAACAACACTACACAACATAAAAATAAATTGCACTTCTGACACTTGAATACAGTCAAAGAGGAGGATGGAGTGCGAGTGGGAGTGAGAGTTGGTATAGGAGTACCAGTCGATGGAGGTGGAGGTGGAGGTGGAGCAGCCTGCTGTTGCTGCTGCTGCTGCTGCTTGGGCAGCGACACATGATTAAGTGGAGTTTGCGGTTGGCTTTGTTCGGGGAATACGCATGTAAATCTATTTGGGTATACATTATCGTCGTCCAGTTGAAGCTTAACTTTTATCATATAATAAAATGTAATTTTCCAACTCGTAACTCTCTGGTAATTAGAATTTATAGCGAACCAAATCGTTTTTGGCACGCAGTCTCTGCAGTGAAGGGACTATTCTGGGGGATTGGAGGGGTTCTGCTTTTAGCATACAGTACATTTCATTCATTTCCCAGTAACAGAATTTCATTAGCCGCAAAACGAACAAAAGCATGCAACAATTTTTTGCTTAAGGAGATAATATTATATTATATGTATGTGCGATTGTGCTTCGTAGAGAGTTGAGTTTCCAGAGCATTTGAAATGAAATATTAATTTGGAAAATTCCGCATCAAGCTTCGTCTCGTCTCGTTTCGTTTCGGTTCGTTTGGTTTCGGTTGGCTCTTCACAAATTTTTATTATAAATTAATAAGAATTTATGACGCCAACAACAAATGAAACGAAAACGAATAACCCACACACGCACAAACACAGATCATAGCCGCAGGACTGGGCTCCTTTCCAGTGAATCACCTTCAAAGAACGCCCGTGCAATAAGAACGAAGGGATGTCAAGATATTTGTCTACAAATATTATTGCTATTCGAAATGTGTAGTATCTTGGGTTCTGCCCCGTTTCGGTCGGTTCTGTTCCTGCAAAAAATTCTTGTCTGCCAAAAATGCAGGAAAAAATGCGGCCCGACCCGGCCCGGCCCGGCCCGGACGGAGTTCGGCTACTGGGTGCTGACTGCTGACTGCTGGCTGCTGGCTCGGTAAATGGTAAATGGAAACGGTCGGGGGTCTGGGCTCTGGGCTCTGGGATCCTCCCTCAAGTTAACCTCGCTTCCATATAATTCTTAATATTTCGCTTCATAAATATGTAAATAAATGCCAACACGATGGTCCAGGAGAGGCCCGGGAGAGAAAAAAACAAAAGAAATCTTGGCCTGCGCCCCTGTAGCCGTACTTTGTTAGCCATTTCCCAGAGATGCGTCAGGACACAAGCACAGACAAGGACACGGAGGCGGAGGCGGACAGAGATGCGTTGTGTGATAGAAACTATAAAGGAATCCCACAAAAACCGCACGGAACTCGCAACGGGATATTAAGCACAAAGTTAGCCACAAAGATTTTCGGACGAAGCAAACTTAATGAAATAAAGCACTCGCTTAGCACACGCACACACACACACACACACAGATCGAATAAATGGGAGGAGAAGCATAGCAAAGGGGGATAGGAGACAAAGACCCAAAACCGTAGACGGAACCTTAACCTAAAGCATAAGAAGTCAGTCATGAAAAGCGTACGTGAGCAATGAAAAAGTCGCAAACACTTTATTATACGCGGATGGGGTGCAGAAGAGTGGGGCACGGTGTGGGCATGGCGGCATGGTGTGGCAGCCAGATCAAAATGCTACGCGCTGCGTATACGTAATAGGTTCTATGTAGATGCAACCTTCCGCATACACACTTACACACTTACACATTCACCCACACAGGGACACCCATTACTCATACGCTGCCGCGTCATTGTGCCGCAGTCCGAGATAAAGACCGAGAGCGAAAGACAAAAGAGGAGCGAGCCCAAGCCCGAGCCCGAACCAGACAAAGCACGGTGCCCAGAGGGATGGACACAAGCCGTACGGACACCACCGAGGATACCAAGGGCACGCAGCGATTCGAGGCAATGCACATAAGGTATTTTGGTATTTTAAACATGTGCCCAGCAGCTAATGCATAGTTTATGGGTCCCGGGGCCTACGACTATTGCCAAAAGTGTTGGTCAAATTTGGTCAGCGAATTGAGCGTCCCTCCGAGGCGCCTGTGGGCCAACCCCCGGTGGAGATTCAGTGCCCCTACTCCTAGTGAAAGCTAAACGTTTAAGCAAACTTTTATATCGAATATTTATATAGCATCGGGGATAATCTTTAATATGAGAAGATTCCTGTTTCTAATTATAGCCAATAAACCGGAACCCATTCGAACTTATGTCCATCTCCGGGTGGTGGTCTGTGGTGTGTGGATGCGAGGATGAAAAGTTTCTTTTAATTTCACACACAATCAATTTGTGTTTATTAGCTCATTATAAACATTTTAGAGCTCCTTCGGCCCCAGGCCCTGCTAAGATGACTCTTAGCAGTCCCCGCACGTGGGTCGTATACTTAATTTGTTTAGTCAATGAAGCAAATCATTGACCAGGAGAGGACTCCTTGGTCCCAGCCATGCCATCGTCTGCAAGACGTGCGTGAAATGGTTAAAGATTTATGGAGAGGCTCAGACAAATTTTATAATTCGAACAACAACCAAAAACGAAAACGAAACGAAACCAAATCGAAACTACAAAGTGCACTAATTTGAGGTGTTGAAACGACAGGCAGAGGCCCAGGCAGAGGCACTGGCCGCAGCCACAGGCTTTTGATGTTCACCGAAGGGTTGAAAGGTAGCATAATCAAATCAAGGCAGGAGTCCCCAAAAGGGTTTATTTGTTTGACCCGCAAATCTCTTTGTTTGCCCGTTTTGAGGTCGACTCCCGTCTGACACCTTATTTGGCATTCGGAGCACACATCCACAACTTGAAGGGGATTTCGGATTGCAGATCCGCAGTGGGCTCTCGCTCGGGCTGCTTATTAACTGTCACTTGGCATAATTTAAATATATAATTCTGCGCCCCTATCAACTGGTTGGATTTTGGCTGTTGGCTGTTGGCTGTTGGAGGCCTCATATTCTTTTTAATAAGTATGCAAATGCAAATGCTACTGCTACTGCCACGGACTACGGAGTGGAAGGAATTTTCACTCGAGCTCTGTTTTCCAAATTTCGCGTAATTTGAGTTTGAGTTTCTTGTGTTTTTCTTTTCGCTTGAAGTTGTGTCTAGACGTCTTAAGCGCGACAGAGATTATGTGAAATTCATAAGTGCCTCTTGGCCGCCATCAGAATATGGTGATGGGGATGAAAACGGAGATGGAGATGGGGATGGGTACAAGCGCGTTGTTTCGGGATTAAAGATGCCACAACGTGGGTTAACGCAATGATGGCATTGGGAGAAAGAGGTCTTAGCTTAATTTAAACACAAAGCAATTAATAGATAAATGTTCAATACTCTACTTGAAACGGCTTAGAATTGGTTTAAATCATAATTTAATTGACTAATAAAAGCTCATAGTTGTATCTCATCTCTCCTTTCTTTAGCGGACTTTCATTCAGCAAATTGAATTTGTTGCTGTTCAAAGGGGAGGAAAACAACGTGTAAACTCTATAAACTGGCAGCTGGAGAAAAACCAGAAGCAGAGGGAGGAGCACAGGCAGGAGCAGTGCAGCATGCTGCTGGGAGAATAAAGTGCTAGCAATTTTCCGCTGCGGAAAATGCCAGCCAAATGTGTACTCGTATTGCGGGTAGATAGCGGTAATCCAAGAATCCCTGTCTCTGTCCCTGTCCCTGCTCCTGCTGCCCCTGCTGCTCCTGCCGCTCCTGCTGCTTCTGCTTTATATTAAGTTAATTACTCCGCGAAGCTGGCATAATTTGCTACCTATGCATGCCTTTTGCTTATTGCATTTTTATATGGCATATTCGCCGGATAAATGTACAGATATTCGCCTGCACAAATACATATACATTTATATGTATATCTGCTTGCCGGCCGGCCTGCCTGCCTGCCCGCTGGTCGCCGTCGCCGTCGCCCTTGCCATAGCCGGCAATGGCCGCTTACTTAAGCTAAAAGCTTTTGTGTATAAATTTTAATTAAAATGCAACAATTAAATGCACAGCATTCTGGCCAGACTCGACTCGACTCGACTCGACTCTACTCGACTCGACTCTCGTTCTCATTCTCGTTTTCTCGTCCTGGTTCCTGTTTCCTGTTTCAGTGGCGGCTCCTGCTCCTGGTGCTTGTCCTCCCTCCTCTGCGTCATCCGGCGGCCATGCGTGTAAGTTGTAGTTACAGCGGCAGACGATGCATAAACCAGTGTTAAGCTCAAATTAATGACATTAATTTATGGCCACGCCCAGCCACTTTCCAGCCCCCCCACTTTCCACCCACAACTGCCCCCTCCGCTCCGCGAAGAGAGGCTCATTGCGTTTTAATAAGTTAACAAAAATGTATTGCCTGCTTTTCAGCGCCCGCTAATTTGTATTTCGTAATTGAAAATGCTCACGCCAGCCATCGAGCCACCGCCAGCCATCGAAAACCATCGAAAACCAGAGAGCCTGCGTTTCAGCGAGGCAGCCACTTGAATATCGACGGCGGGCACACTGTAATCAGCACTACTTAAAGCCAATTAGCCGCAAATATGCCCGGTAAGCCACCCATTTCCGTTCCCCCACCTATACTCCTATACTCCTGTGCCGCTGTACGCCCCACATCCTCTGGATACCCCTGGAAGCCCCCGGGATCCCTCCGGGTTGACTCTGTCAATGGCGCATGAAACGCGTTTTGTTCGCATTTGGTTCGGACCACGCCTTTCTGTCCACGTTTGCGGTTTGCTTGGGTGCTGGCAATTTTGTGATACTCGTACGTATGTCCCTCGGACCGTACCGTTCCGTTCCGCTTCAACATTGTGCAAACGCCAAACTGCTTTCCCTGCTTTTGCCCCCCTTCCGTGTGTATCGCCCCCGTGTATCTGTGTCTCGTGAGTGTGTCATGGGAGTGTGTGTGTGTGTGTGTAAATAATTGGCAACATTTGTGCTGCCCACACACTCATACCATGACATTCACGGACAAAGCCACGCCCCGTTAGATACCGCTGAAAATTGCACAACGAAATGAAATTTGCAAACGCACAAAAGGTGTTGACAATTATTTGCATAACAAAGCGAATTCCTCCCAGTCCCTTTACCAACCCTTCCCCCCCTTCCCATCATGCACCCATGCATCCATGACAAAATCAACATTTGAAATTTAAACTTTAAGTTTTGTGGATTTTGCCGAGAGTTCCCGTTCCCGGAATAGAGATCAATGTTTCAGAGCTGTCCAAGAGGAGAGGAGTGGTCCCGGTCCCCCCCCCCCCCCCCCCCCCTCAACGTGCACCAAAAACCACTTTATTTGATGTGAGACTGCCATGCAGGTGGCCAGAGACCAGAGACCAGACCCAACCGCAGGGAGGCGACGCTGATTAAAGACGCCCCAAGGACCGCAAGAGTGTAAAAATAGCCTGAAAGCCTAACCAGAGTGGGGAAGCTCGAATGGCAGAACAGCATATCCCCAAAGAAGGCCAAGTGGAAGATGAAGCTGTTCCAGAAGCAACGAGAACATTGGCAGATTAATGGCGTGTAGCGTTAAGTGAATCAATTTGGTTTATGTACAAAATTCTGTGGCACAAACAAAGATACAATCTCTATATTCATGGCTGGGGGGGCGTTGGGGTTGGGAGAGATATCTTTGTATCCGAAGAATAAGTGGCATAACAATCTCTAAATCCAGAGAATGAGAGAAACCGCACAGAAAACAAAGCAGTAGGCCATGCGTGATGCCGAAGTTTCCTTCTGTCTGTTAATTACATAACATTCAAAGTTATAATCTAGGCCCATCATCAAAGTTGGCCCAAAAATAAACTGACAGCCAGATGGTCAAATGTAATTTTTTAGCCAACTTTCCTTGGGTTTTTTCCTTCCTTTTTCTGAGATTTCCTTTGGCTAATGGAAGCCGCAAATGGTGCGATGGGAGAGGGAAGTGGGATGTGGGAAGTGGCAAATAGACAGACTACAATTTGACTTACACAACTGCCAATTTGCAGCACAAAACTATATGGCAACACCTCCGCCATCCCTGCGAATGGTCCTGCGACTGTCACTGCCACTGGCACTGCCACTGCCACTGGCACTGCCACTGGCCCACTGCTACCGCCACTCCTCAACTTGTCGCACGTTTATGGCTCCTCGGAACATTTTTGAGTAACAACTTTGCTGCGTGACACGAATGTCGAGCAATGAGGCACTTATAAAATGTCTTGGCATGTGATCAGCGGGTGCCCTGGCGCTGCCGTAGATGATGATGAGGGCGATGATGATGGCAAGGTGACAGAAACGTGGCCACCAGCACACATAAAGGGGTTCCCGCTACCATGCCACACGTACACAAACACACACACACACACTTTTAGGTTAAGTTATTTCGTTTGATAAATTGTCCCAAAATGAAACTGTAAGAATTATTAAAGAAATCGATCAGCAGTAACTTCATTTAGTCAAATGCAAGTCGCGCGTCATACACACATTTGAATACTTCGAAGGGAATGCAGTCTGTCCGCCGGGAAGTCCCCCCTGGCTGGTCCCCAGACCATCAACGATTCATTCCATTTGTCAGGAGGGTGAAACCCATCAAGAAGGACTTAACTCCTCAACCAACAAGATGTTGACAAATTCTTTATCGTTTGGCATACGCTTTCCGCTGATATTTATTTAGAGGAGCGGGTATTTGCACTACCCTTTGCCAAGGGTATTGTTATCTTAGCACCACCCAAGCAGCCTCTTGAGCAGCCTTGACAGACGAGTACGAGAGACGATATAGCCGTGCCCGTCTTCAAGTATATAGCTCTCATTGGAACAATGCTATTCAAAGAGTATCAAAAGCTTCGTACTTCCTCTAATACTCTTGATTTTATTTTTATTGTTGCTTTTGTTGTTTGTTAACCCATCATCAACAATCGTGACAAAAGGCTCAAATCTGTCACATTCGAAACACGTGAGCGAGCATCATTTATTTTGTGGGCTCCCTTTGAATACGGTTGTAAATGTTTTTATTTCCCTTTGACTAGGTCTTCACCTGTTTGTATCTGTGTCTGTATCTGTATCTGTATCTTTAGCGGTAACTGTGAGTGTGCGGTGTGCGTTGTGCGGTGTGTATTAGTGTGCGTGTCAAACGCCAATGGAATTTACAAATTTCGAATTTCAAATACCATTTTTTATTTGCACACGTTGTTTTTTTCGTGCATCACCATCACCGCAAACAAATTGGCTTTGATGAAATAAATTATTTTTCACTGAAGCCTAATAATTGGTTATGCTATATATGTATATGTTTTTCTACAGCTATTCCAATGTTTTCGCATCACAATTTTAGTTGAGAAATATAAATAGTTTAGTGCATAATGAATTGCACAACATACTCGTACGAGTACGAGTACGAGTGCCAGTATCCATGTCCATGGCGTTTTCCTTTCATCAGCTTAATAATTAGAGAGGTTCTTACACAATCGGCCAATATCAAGGCTCTCAGGCCCACTCTAAGGTCCTCTAAGCCACTTTGGCTGCCCGCCCCGTTATCTCGGCCCGCTGACCCACTTACGGACCAAGAACATATGCTAATGCCTCGCCTGAAAGGCGTTTGGGAAGCCAGTTTGTAACCATCCACCCACCTGAGCGAATTCGAATTCGGAATCTCAGCCATCGATTGCCACACACACAAAGGACAAAGGACATTTCCATTAACCGAAACTGCATTGTTTCCCGTACAATGGAGCCACACTGGGCGACTGGGCGAAGTGCCGACTAGGCGACTTGGAGACCAGCAACTATCGTTGGAGATCATGAATTGGTGGGTATTACTTTTAATAAGTAAGAGCCATCCGGCGAGGCAGTGTCGCTTGATCTTTATGCCAAAAGTGCTTACTTACGATACACTCTAAGCCACTTAACGTGAGTCAGCAAAGCGAATCTCATTAACAGGCTTTAATTTTGAAAACACACTTAAGTACGGGGGGGCTTCCAGCCCAAGTCCAAGCCCAAGCCCAAGCCCAATCCCAACCTGCACCTTTCTTCCCCTTCAACCGAGTCGACAACTCGACAAGCCGGGCAACCCTCATCAGGCATATAGAGAGGGAGAGTGAGGGCAGGAGGCAAGGGGAAGGAGAGAGGAGAGAGGAGACAACGAGGCCAAGGCAAGCTCATCATCATCCGCCCACCGTCGCCGTCATTTAGTAGTCTACTTAACTCGTCTAAGGATGCTCCTGGCAGCAGCAGAAGAGCAGCAGAAGAGCAGCAACAGAGAAGCAACAGCTTGAGCAGCCGTTTGAGTTTCGTTGCCATTTGAAGGCAAAGGAACCAGCAGCAGCAGCAGCAGCAGCAGCATCAGAAGCAGAAGCGGCAGGCGGACAAGCGATGGCATCTGTTGCCCTGCTGTCCTGCTCTTAGTCCTGTTTCTCATTCTGATTCGTCCAGCGCCACTCTCAGTTAATGACGCAAGGTTCACACAGGTACAGGTACAGGTACAGGTGCAGGTACAGATACAGAAGGTACACATATACAAGAGAGCAGTACCCGAACTATAATCTCTGGGTATCTCTGGGTTTCATGTCCGCAATCTGCTGGTAGTGACAGCGCACAAAAGAGGGCCGACAACGACGGTGAAGACTTCCACCATAACAGCAATTAATTGGCCCGAGTGGCTGACAGTAAATAAAAAGAGTTTCTTTTTATATTTTCCGCCAGCACAAAGGTTTTTGTTGAAATGCTCCTCGATGCTGCCCTGCCGCCCTGCCGCCGTGCCTCAACTTCAACTTCAAGTTGAAGTGGAAGTGGAAGCTGATGCTGCTGCTCATGCTCATGCTGATGCTGATTTGTCTTTTGGCCCCTTTTCAAATGAGCAATTATCAGGCGAAATTGAGCTCGGAATTTTAAATTGAGTTTAGGGCGAGCCCGAGCACGGTATAATAAGTTGTTAAATGCCATAAAGGCGCTGGAAAAGTGCTTGAGAGGCATTTGCTCCTCTGATGATCTTTATATAGCCATTCCCAGTGCATATGCGAGTATGTATGGACCTTGAAACGTTTATCGTTTATCCGAATCGTGGAGAATCCTCAGCGCTTGAGGGCACTCCCTGTCCTAATCTAATCATTGTCACGTATGCGCTGGGGGCACAATATTTGTTTTATTTCAGGAAATTAATCATAAACACATGAAGAGAACTGCATTCGACAGTCTGTCCCAAGGCTTAGGGATACATTTCTTTTTTTTTTGGTTGTATTTTTGTGTGTCGATTGCCTCGTCTCCGCATCAAAAATTTTGCAATGAAAATTTCAATTTATTTTAGCCCGAGGCTGCAACATTTTGCGCCAACTGTCTTCGCTGAGGCATGCCACACGGCAAAGGCAGTCTGTAATTTCCGCCTGTCTCTGGTTCTGGTTCTGACTCTGGCCCTGGCCCTGCTCCTGGCAGTGGATGTCCTCCGTTCTGGCTCTCATCCCAGTCCCAGTCCTTGAAAAAATAAATAATAAATCTATATGTATGGATAATTATTTTGCTTATCAAAAATGCCCCAAAAATGGGAGCTCGTGTGTAAAAATTAATATAGGAAAATGGCCAAAACACCGAAAAAACCAAAAAAAAACAAAAAAAACAAAAAACACAGAAAGAAGAGAGAAAACATTTCCAAAGTTGGGGGAAGAACAAACAAAAAAGAAGGCGAAGCGAATATGGGTGTGGCCACTAAAAGCCCACTTAAGTGGCAGGCCAGCTGACAGGAGCTGCAGGGGCATAGAGCAGAGTGGAGAGTGGAGAGAAGAGAGTGCGGGTGCGGGTGCGGGTGGCGGCACGAGCTGACCCGCATAAGGCGCCTGGTCGAGGTCGAAGGTCAAGCTTCCAGTCGCGTTCCGTTTCCTCTGTTTTTGCCTTTTGTTTCAGCCGCTCGCAAAGTTTCTGCGAATCTGCTGCATAAACAGCTTCTTCAAATGGCTAGACTTTAATGTTTTTTTCAAACGCATCCACTTAAAACGTTTTAACAGTTGCCTCTTTGATGTTTTCTTCTATTTTGCTCGTTTCCCTCGTTTTCCCAGTTTTATACTTTTATATTTTTTTGCGAATTGAGATGAAAATTCGGTTGAAGAGCTCTTGCCTTTTTCTATACTCTTGCATCGTCCATAATTTCAAGGAAAGTAAGCTCTGCGGTCTCTAGATGGAGTGGATGATACATAATCGTATTTCCAAGCCCAACTTATGTTCTCCATAGCAATTTCTTTGCTCAAAGTGTGTTCAGCTGTCGCCAATTGAAGTTGTCAACCTTTTCCGCTGCTTTGCCCGCCGCACTCACTTCCGTTTTCTCATAGAAATGCTTGTGTTTTGATATTTATATCCACAATTCATATTCGTGACGTACTTGGCTTGGTTGCCAAGAGTAATTAGGGCAGTGAGGGGCACTGGATTGGGGCTGAATTGGCAGAGTCAAGTGGTTTCAAGTGGCCTGACAACGTGGCTGGTCAACAGCTGCTTATCGGTCAGGCATTGGTATCATTATATTCGCCCTATACTCGTACCACTGCCACACTCCTGACATTGTTGAAGAGCGCTCTAAGAGGGTTTGGGGCTTACTAAACGTGTAATGACGTTATGTAAACTAATTTCATCTCATGCGTATTTGCTGTTTAAATTAATTTCCATTGTTTGTCGGCTGGTAATTTACACCGTCGCAGCGCGTACCCCCGTACTCCGCTTACTGGCATGCCTCACCCTGCCATGCCCTCATTTCCAAGAAAATTTAATTGTTCAGTCCTAATTAGAACATGAACTCTCATCAAGGCATAGGCATCGGAATCACCATCAGCTCGGGCATAACTGATACAAGTATGAATTTATTGAACACATAAATTGAATCTGTTGCCCCAGCTACGACCTTTCCATCATATCAGCCAACTCAAACACGGTCTCAATTGGATCTGACACATTCACAGACCATTTCCAATGATTTCCTACCCAAAATTGTACGGGGATAAGTCGAGCATCATTTGCATGGAGAGCTAATGCAAAATTTACTTTGGCTTCTGCTGGCCTTTAAAATGATTAAAATATGTAACAGTCGGCGACGGGGGTGTTTGCCTGTTGAAAAACTGTTCCCAGTTAGCTGGGGTAATGCTATAGGGGTGGTTCTGTTAACAGTTTGTGGAATGTAAATGTTCCATAGGGGAACGATGCAGAGCTGTTAGCTTGAAAAGGGGAGGGAAACAGAGCTGTTAGCTTGGCAAGGGGATTAACATTTTATAGCACTGCTTAACAGAAATGTTAAAGGTGGTCTACCGTCTGGCACGGAGAACTGTGAGCGTGTGGAGCGAGCTGTTAACACGCATAGATAGAGCACTGTTGAATGACTTATGTTAAGGACGAGGACACTGAACTGTACAGTACTGCTAGATGTGGACAATGCTGTTAATGTACATATATGGAGCACTGTTGAATGACTTATGTTAGGGGCGAGAGCACAGAACTTTACAGTACTGCTAAATGCGGGCATTGGACAACCCTTAAGGGTGAGAACGCAGAACTACACCGAACTGCTAAATAGAGCCCTGTTGAAAGAGTGTTTCAATGGAAAACGTTTCGTAAACGAATTTCTTTCAGTAATTTATACATAAAAAGCTACCCCTTCTGTACTTTAACTCGTTGTTCAGAGTTTCACCTGAAAACGTACTGCTAATTACCATCAATTCGCCGACTAATAGATGGGAATAGATTACCATTGTATTGTATAACAATATTATGCAGGAACAATAAGAGGAGGAGGCGATTCATCTGAATGAGCATTGTTGTGAGCGGTGCACAAGAAAATCAAAATTGAAATCAGGCAGAGGGAAAATTGCCATCGGCCACAATTCAATTGTGCGACATAATTGGAATATTAAATGTTTACAAAATGCAATATACAAATACGAGTACGAGAACTACAGCGCCAACAACAACAACAACGGGGAATGGAATGGTGAAGCGAGTGGTGTGGCTCTGTTGGACTGAGGGGCATCCGTAACATAGCTACAATTTGCACTTAAATGCACACAGGCAATAGGCATAAATCAAATAACAATAATAGCAACAATGAGCCAGAATCTGCAGAAGATGGGTACAGTTCGGGCGCAGACGGATGGATAGATGGATGAATGGATGGATGGATGGATGGATGGTTGGAGACAATGCCTGGGCCGGGGTCGAAGTTGGGGACAGGGCCGGGGCCGGGGCTCTCCTGTGTGCTGTTTAATGGCATGTTCATATGATTTGCATTCGAAACAATGACAGAATTTTGATACTGATCCCTCACGGACATCATCTACCCCTGTCTTTGTTCGGTTTGATTAAGCCGAACATTATAGAGCTGGAGTTCAGTCCCCCTCCCCCACCCTCTCTCCATCACCCTCGCTCGTGGCGTGTGAATTGAGTGACCAATAATGCAAAATTGATCCAAATTATTTCCCATGTGTTTCGATGTTCCCAATGTGATTATTGACTGGAGGAGGAGGACTGGGGTAGCCCAAACCAGACCCCTGTCCGAAGCAGCCAACCGCCCAATTCGTAATTTCAGCATTTTGGTGTTTAAATGTCATATAAATTTGACCCATAACCCCCTACCATGCACTGTTTACACATATTTGTGGAATTCCGTTACGAGGTAAATATTTTTGGGACAAAATTAATTCCAGCTGCAAAATAGCTAAGGGAAAGACCGAGCAGGACAGAGAGAGAGAGAGAGAGGGAGAGGTGTTTTCGCCTATGAAATATCAAAGCCATAATGAACAGGCCACGCCCACAGTGGTGTTGTTTTTGGGTGCGGGAGGTGCCACATGTGCAACTGACAAAAGCACAAATACAGAGGAGATTCAGCCGCCTCAGAAACGGAGCCAAGAAAATAGTTTGCGCTCGAAGCATAAACAAGCGGAATATATAAAAATTCCCTCTGAGAGCCAGGGCCTTAGTTTTGATGATACCCCGGCACATTCGTGGAGTAAAAGGGTATACGCTGTTCACTCGAAAGAAGGTGACGGGCCTTTCATTGTTAGGAATATTCGTTCATGGATCCCCACCACACAGTTAGCGGGTATGTTTCCGGTCGTAATATCAGCTCTGGACTTCTTTCCTGTTTGTAGTTTAAGTCGCTTGGCCGGCAGCAGCAGCAGCAGCAGTAGCAGTAGCGCTCTCCAAGTGAGGATATTTTATGAATTTAATACGCTGCTTGACCTGCCTTGGTCAACACTCCCTCACACCCTCCAATTGTGATTGTGTGTGTGTTTCTGCGGAGTGTAGATTTTAGGGTGCAGCCAGCATTGTCGCATCCCTTTGGGGCCACTCTCCGTGTCTTGCTCTGGGTCCAGGGAAGAATGCGCTTGAGATGCGAGGACGTATTGTTCCTTGGAAAATTCCAATAATAATTAATTATGTGCGTGGTCCTGGCCGAGGAGGATTTGGTTGCCCTGTCAACCCATGGACATGCTGAGGAACAGATAATTGGGGCTTAAATAATCAATTTTGTATTCACTCAATTATTGAACCCTTCATTATCCACACCCTCGAAAACGAATTAACGCTTTAAACTGACCCATTGCCCGGATACACACACACACACACACACACACGCGCCCACGCACCCGCACTCGTTACATGGACATCCTTCGGCCACGGCAGGCCTTCAGCGTTGTAAGCCACCCCCAATTGGGTCTCCAGCCCCAACCGCAGCTCACTCCCATTTCCTTTCAGTGGGAGCCCGGGCCTCTCTTGGCCACTCAATGCTTAATGAGCAACAAATGTAATTTATTTATGTATGGGCCGCCAACATTTCAAGTCCCTGCCGGGGAGGTCCAGGTCCTGCGCATTCGAGTACCACAAAATGCTTCAAGTTTTCAGCACAATTACCATAAGCACACATAGAAAGAGAGACGATGCCAGGGGCACGGTGTATGGGGTACGGGGTACGGGGTACGGGAATTGGACGAAGAAGAGGATAAATTGCCGGCCACTTTTGGTCGAGCGTTCTCAATTGCCGTGGCCTCTCGGCCACCCAGCCAAAGTGTTGATATTTATGGATCATTTGCATACGAGACACTCGGCTTCTACTCTTCTTTTCCTGCTGCCTTCCCATTCGCACTTCTCGTATGTGGGCCAGGATGGCCGCCGGACAGCTTGCTGCTCTGTGCGGCGGCAACAATGGACCGAAAAGCGAAAGAAATACCAACTGGCGAGACAGTAAAGCATTTGCTGCCACTTCCGCCCAAGCACACAGACACAGAGACACACACACACTCACAGATACAGATACAGATACACACATACCAAACACACACACTCTGAAGGAGCCGGATGCTGAAGCTGCTTTTGAAAGTTGTCCAGTTGCGGTAAACATAAATTCTCGTTGACACGTTAATATTGTTCCCTTTTGGTTTCTCTCGTGTGTGTTTGTGTGAGAGAGCTGATCCCCAGTCCCAGTCCCACACTCCAATCTCCACTCGTATTTCGTGCTGCTGCTGGTAGTACTCGTCCGAGTGCGAGCACTGCAGAGTGCAGTGGCAGTGGCAGTGGCTGACTGCTCCTTTACTGCTGCTGAAAATGTCCAACAAAAGCTTAAAAACATTTAAAAAGGATTTATAGACATTTGGGGAATATGCTACGAGGCAGCATGGCATTCAAAGCAAAACCCAGACCAGGAACAGGACGCACCAGACATGGACATGAACCCGAACCCGAACACGAGCCCGAGCCCGAACCAGAGCTCGACCATTCCCAAAAAGGATCACAAAATACAGACACGTACGCATACACCAAGAAAAAGGATAGTTTTTAGGTTTTTTTTGTTTTTGCAGATTACTCATTGAATGTATGCTTAGACGCTTGTAATTTTCTCTGAGTGTACTCAAACACACACACTGTGCCACATAGAAGTCATTTAGCCAGTCAGTTGGCCGAAAACAATAACAATTTTCAAGCTCAAAATCTAATTCATGATTTCATTACCAAGCGCCAGGCAGCCAGTGGCCGGAGGGCCAGAGGGCCGAGGAGCCAGAGGGCCAGAGGATTGGTTAAGCTAAGCTACGGCTCTTGGCCTAGCTCGAGAGTGGCCAGAAAATCATTTCCTGTTTAGCACTCAATACTGAGGGGGTTCGCCCAGTAATTGTCTGCCCAACCCATCTGTAGTTGTCTTTTTTACGGCATCATGATAACAATTGAAAGTGTCACTATCGATGGAATGAAAAGCCATTAGAGGAAATTACCCAACTTGACTTTGACTTTGTCCTCCCTGCCGTTAAATGGCACATTAACCAAAAGGAAGCACGACTCCTTGCTGTGCTGGGGCCGGGCCGGGCTCCAAAAAACAAAGGCCAAATTGTCTATGAAGTCATCAAAGTGCCTGCTAATCACATTGCAAGGCGTTGCTCATACGCACTGTAAGCCGATGCCCAAGGAGATGTCGAAGCAGAAGTAGCAGCATCAGGAGCAGTGGCAGGGGCAGAAGGAGCAGTTCGCTTTGATTCAGTGTAAATTGAATTGGCTTTTGAGGTAGGCCATTAAATTTGATTACAGTTGAGGGTGTGTCTAGTCGAGAAAATGTGCTCGAACTTGAGGCCACGGCAGAAGAGCCGAAGAGCAGTAGGTGAATTTTATTATGTGATTTTCGCAGAGAGCGGTTTTTCTTTTGGGTAAAATTCTGAAATTAGTATTTGTTGCCACTCATCCGAGATCCGAGTTGGATTAATCATTCAAATGCTTTCTTCGTTTCCATGCATCTGACTGACTCGGCAAATTGTCAGGCTGACATGACAGGCAGCTCGAAATTAGAAATTTAAAAAGAATTTGAGTTTGTTTATACTTTTTATACATGTCTCCGGCCACAAAGTGCTGCATAAAATATTCAAAAATCTCATTTCCCACCTGCCACGCCTCAGCGGCAGTCAGAGGGGCAGCCAGAGGATAGCAGAGGGGGGAGCGGGAGTCGGAAGTTTTTCTACTCATTGCCGTCAGTAATTTTTATAAGCTATTCAACAGCCACCCAAATGCTAAAAAATGCTAAAATCGCTGTCTGCTCAAATCGCATTCCTGTCAGCCACTCTGACAAACCCAACACCCCGCCCCAGCCCCAGTCCCCGCCCCCCGAAAAAGAAGTAAAAGAAATAAAATATAAATGTATACGCGCTAAATAAAATGTCAACGGGAAGGCCATTTAGGGGCGCCTGTTGTAAAGTGAGCAAGATTTATGTCGACAACAATAACGGCGCGGCATTCCGAATATTTACAACATTGCCCGGAAATGTACGAGTGTACGGGTGTACGATTATACGATTGTACGATTGTACGAGTGTTTGCAAATGCAAATCAAAACAGTCCATTCCAGTCCACCTGCAAAGACACGGGCACTGCTCGTCAGAGAAGGCCAAATTATGGAGGCGTCCGGGCCGGACGACACGGATTCGCCATTAGATCTCGCCCCATGCAAACGAGCAGTGCAGGTGCAGGCTTTCCAGTTGCCAGCAAGGACTGAGTGCCTTCTAGTGTTGCCTTCGATTACTCTAATCGAAAGATTGAGGGAGGCCTTCATCAATGTCTGAGACCCCACCTTCATCTGCCATAACATTTTGACCGATTCGACCTTGCACCTTGCCATTTCCTTACGCTCAGAAGAAGGCATCTCATCTCATCCCATCTCCGAACTTGGAACAATGGAACGTCATGGGATAAAACGCTTAAAACTCCCAATTGATCAGATCCCAAATCTGAGTAGTTTCCTTCAGTTTATAATCATCACCCAAACTTCGTTATGGGGTATACAAAAAGGTGCATTTCCTTATTATTCCACTCCCCTCTCTCTCCGTTTTCATCTTCAGGCGTGTACATACGTACTACTCGTACGTACACACCACTTGAGTGGCTCGCTCTCTCTCTTATCCACACTTCTGCCTTTTTTATGCCAAATGGTACTCGGCAAAAAGTTGCCGCAACCACTTCCGCAGTCGGCCAGTCTCTCGCCCACCTCTTGTTGGCTTTAATTTCAGTGCAGTGTAAATTTGCCACCAAATAATGTCAGACAATACACTCACATGTGTGCGTGGAAGGGCGGAGGAGGGCCCAATGGCCAGGGCCAGGTCAAAATGTGAACATAACTTTGACTGGAAAACACCCATCGGGTATGGGTGTGGATTGATTTGTGGATTCATTATAGCAACAGCAGCAGGGGCAACAGCAGCAGCAACAACAGCAACAGCGGCAACAGCAACAACAGCAGCGGCAGCGGCAGTGGGACGACTCGGGGTATTTCCCTCACTGGATGCTGCCACATATTTTCTATTGTTCAAGTTTTGGGTTTTTACTCTATGAACGTTTCCCCTCCTCGCACTTACTGCCCCTTACCGTGTTCTACTTTTGGCTTTTCCCAGTGTCGAGTCCTTTTCATGGCTTTGTATCCTTGCTGCGCTGCTGGCTTTTCCTCTGATTCTGCTTCTGCTCCAGCTCCTGCTTCTGCTTCTTCGTCTTCCACTTTTTTGACATAAATTTGAAACTTTTTCAGTTTTTATTGTTGGCAGACTCGTTTGCAGTAATGGATTTCAAATAGAGTTACTCATGGGTAAAATGTTTCATACTTTGGGGTATTAGCAAATCTGCTAAGACGTCGACTCCGACGACAACGACGAGACTTTCATCGTCGTATTAATATGTGGTACTCTTACTCCTTGTACTTATACATTTTGTTGCATCGGACTGCCACTGCCACTGCCACTGTTTTGTTTCGTTTGCATTCTCCACTGCCTCTGCATACTTTTGTGCACACTAAAAGCCTCAAGTTATTTGTTGCATGCCCCCTGCTAATGCACATTTTATTGAAATAAATTCCGTGCCAGCGGCACACTGCTCACGGCTCACGGCTGCAGCCCTCTGCTCCGCTGATCCACTGGCACTTTGGTGTTTTGTGGCTGCTTTTAGCTGATTTTATGGCCTTAAAAGGCGCCCACAGTGGCCCTGGCGTTGATTTGCTGCTTGCGGTCTGCTCCCGGGGCCAGTTTATAGTCCTGGACCCCGGGACCCGGGACCCCGGACCCTGGACCCTGGACCTTGGGCTTGGGCTTGGTAACCAACCCGACCCGCTTAAAGGCACCGGAGGCGCCCAAGACCAATTGCAAGGCATTCCACTTAAAAATGCAAATGATATTTACGTTTCCAGCATGCTCTCGACTTGGGTGCTGCTGCTGATCCTCCTCCCTCCACCTCCTGCGATTCTTCTGCTGCTTAAGTGCAAAGTTAAACGACGCCCCAAAGTATGCAACGCGAGGGGTGTTGAGAGGTGGCTGCATTTTTAATTACGCCTGGCAAATCGGCACAGATACCAGGGCCTGAATGCACTCTCGGTCTGTTCCGGCTTACAGAATAGACAGCAATTCTGAGGATTTTCCCCATAATGGTTTCGCAATGGATTCGCTATTGTGGCGCAAGTGAGCGGCAGAACATGATCATATATCCCACCGCCTGGATATATGGGCCACACTTCCGCAAACGGCAGAACGCCAGAACTTGGCGCATTTAAATGGCTTTGTCTTGGCACACTGCTGGGGCCATAGCCAGAGCCAGAACCAGAGCCAGACCCAGACCCAGAAGCAGAACCAGGAGCTGAAACTGAAATTGAAGCTACAACTGGAACTGGAACTGTGGATGAAAGGCCCGGCAGGGGCTGAAGGGCTGAGGCTGCATTTCAGTGTCATGCTGGCATTTAATTTCACTCACTGCAAAAATGTTTTATGTCTTGGCCAAACACTTGCGCCTCGTTCACTTCACACTGAGAGACGACAACAGCAACAGCAACAGCAACAAAGACTGGGCGACCACCGCGAAGGAGAGTTTTATGCGCTGCACGACATTTTAGCAGCTGCGCTGCTGCTGTTTTGCATTTCGTTTATACCCTCCACTTCACTCCACTCCCCTCCCCTTCCCTTCCGTTCCCTTCCCTGGCCACCCTACCACACCACTTGGCTCATGGTTTTTCTTTGGCTCTACTTTTATATTTATTTTTATTTTTATTTTGGGTTTCCAACTGCCAAAGTGAAAGTGAAAAACGACGACAAACACACACAGTTACAACAGAGGAAAAGCGCAGCGTACACATACTTAGGTGGAAAAGTGAGAAAAACGCAACACACAGGTGGTGGAAATTTTATATGCACACTTCGCACCTTCGCCGCGTCACGTGAGGCAAGTTGCTACTTTAACTGTTGGCGGCCAAAGGGTGCACGGATGGATGCCGTTGGCCAGGCGTAGGGCAGAAAGAGAGAGGGAGAGCGACGTGGCAGTGTGGCAAAGTGGGGCAAGAGCCGCCAAAGTGTTGCAAAATCACAGCACAAAAGAATTCAATCAGCAGTGCTTAGCCGGGCGCCAGTCATACCAACACAACCAAACATTCAGCCACACACGCACACACAGACACGCACAGAGAGAGGGAGAGAGACACAAACACTAACACGCTCACCCTAGCACACATATGTGTGCACAGAGGCACACACATCAATTCACATTGCAGCTGCGGTTAACAGGCCAAGCGTAATATAAACTTGAGCTCAAAAGCAAGCTACAACAGCAGAAGGAGGTGCATGGCAGTGGGAGGGGCGTGGCAGGAGGAGTGCCCGGGTACAGCCCCCGGGGTGCTGCAGCGTGTGTGTATGTGTGGTATTTATTTTTGCATTTTAAGCTGCACAAAACAACAAAATGGACGCCTCTGATGATGGCAACGACGTACTCGTTCTCCTCATTCTCGTCGTCGTCGGCAAGCGCCAAACCGGAAATGCACAAGCACAAGCCAACTCTCACACACACGCACACTAGAACACATGCACACACTGTGCCGGAGGTGGAGTACACTCCCACTACCCTCATCCGCTCTAAAGGGCAGCTTTTAAACTGGCAAACAAAGGTGTCAAAGTGGAAAAGCCGCCAACAGTTTCGATTTGCTGGTTCTCTATTTTATTTTATTGCATTCGTCAATTGATGGGAAAAACCCCAAGAAGAAAAGCCAGAGGTTAAAGAGCAAACCCCGGGAGATTTCCATGAGATACTCGCATTTCCAACGGAAATTCATTAAATTTTAATATTGTTGAACCGGCAGTTCATTTGTCAAGCAAACCCAATTTACCATTTGTATTTATTTTGCCTTAATGAAGCGGACTCTCCCTGCCCCTCACCTCCTCTCCTCACCGCTCCGCCAACTGCTGAACAAATATGAGAGCCGCAACAGCTGTGAGATCCACTCGACCAGGCTGCAAGACCACACCACCCCCACCCACGCATTCCATACCAACGCCAAGAATACAGTATGACAATCTTTTTGGGCTCCCAAAAGGAGCTGGAACTGGAGCTGGAGCTTGGGCTGGAGATGTAGATTTGAGATTCCCCGTGTTTTAGTTTGGGGGGTCCCCATCCGCCTCCTCTCGCCCGACTGCCTGTGGGGCATTTACAGCTGAGGCCAAATTATGGTTTCGCCTGTTGTTTGGGAGTTAAAATTTTCCACAAATTTTCCTGTGCAGAGCGGTGCGGTGCGCGGCGGTGCGGGGCGGGGCGGGGCTGTGGCACTGCTTTGCATTGCGTGCCTCGTACCTTATAATTTTGTGCGATACAAACGAAATGTATGTAATTTCCCTGGAGCAAAATTGGCATAAGAGCAACCGAAAGGAGCGCCAACAGGCATATATGACAATCACTGAGGTATGGGGGCTCGGTTCAAGGGCTGGCAACATGGCTTCAATCATTATTCATCATCCATCAACGTTGCGAATTTTCTTTTCCTTTTTCTTTTCCTTTTATTATATATATCCTCTCTTTCTTCATTTCTTTTTTTTGGCAAGCAAATGTGCAAGTAAAAATTCTAAAAAAAAAAGGAAAAAAGGAAAATGGAGGAGGAGTACAAAAAATAAATGAAAATGGTTTCGGGCATCGCAGGGCGGGACTCCTGCGACTAATTCGTGGCTGCGCAGCGAACGGAGTATAAATTATCATCGTGGAAAACAAGTGGAAAATGTCATTTATCATATTTTTCGGTGCACCGACAGCAGCGACAGCAAAGGCAACAAAGGCACAGCACAGCACAGCACAGCGCCGACCCATCGACTGTCAGGTCTACGAAACTACAAAAGCAACAGCATACGTAGGATACACGCAATCAGAGCAGACACAGATACAACACACCCGTACATACGGGAATATCCCCACGCACATGCATACACATATACAGGCATCGTATAGCCATAGCCATATGTGGGCTCCTGTGTGTGTGTGTGTGGGTTTATTCCCACCAAATGGCTGTCAGCCTTGGCCGCAATTCCGCACTAATTCCGAAATAAAATTCCCCAACAGGAATGTTCAATAAATACAAAAATTGTTCCAAAAATACTTTGGCAAACAATTTTGCTACCATTTAATACGGAAATTTCCCAGAAATATTCGTTATATTAAACACAGTATAGACCCAGGCCCATTTACCATTTTTCATTCGATTTCCATACCATCTTAAAGTTATATATGCGTATGTATTGCTTAAAAATGGTAATTCATAGCCCATAGAAATATCAGTTAATCGGACAAGAAAGTCTGACAAATTTACAGCATTTTTATGCGTCCTTCTAGGTCACAGTTAATTTTTATTTTATTTGATGAAGATATTTCCTTCTATTAGATTTTCCTTCATTTTTTCCGAGCTCAAAGGAGACTTCAAAGGAGAATCGAGGGAGAGCAATGGCTGTCTTGTCAACTTCATTAACATTTTTATGATGCGCCTTGGCAACCGCAAATGTGGCCAGAGTTCCCAGACGGAAGGAAGTCGAAGGAAGTCGATGGCAATAGAGAAGGAGAGAAGGAGAGAACTCTCTGGCGGGGGTCAGGTCCGGCACACTTTAAGGACCCTGCCCCTTGCCTCGCGTCACGAATGCTATTGTTTCTGTCGCAGCCTTGGCGCATTTTTTTCGCTCCTGCCATTATGATGATTTTTTATCTAACTGTTTTTGTTTTTACGGGTGTGTTGCCTTGGTTCTAGGAGCAGGACTAGCTCCATGGGTCGGATGAAACAATGAGGCGTCGTCGCCATCGTCCTTCGCCTGCTTTCGGACCACCTGAACCATGAGCCATGGCCAAAACAAAGCCATTACGGTTATTTGTTGTCTATGGTGCGCTCTAGTCTCTCACTCTCTCTCTCTCTCTCTCTCTCTGTCGCTCTTGTAATTTACACAATAAACATTGACAAAGGCGATGGCGAAGTCCCCTCAAATGAAGCGAGCCCTGCAGTCGTTTCCAAAGGTCTTTCAGTCTTCATTTGGAGCCTTGGCCAGGATAAGAGCGGGCCCTGCCCTGCCCTGCGCTGTCCTGCCAGACTGCTGCCACTGATCCTTGACTCTCCACACATGGCGGATGGCTGTTTGAGAAGACCCCCACTCTGCCATCCCTCCCCCATTCCTCACCTTGGTCTCAAGTTCCTTTAGCAAAAACCACTCGAGTTGACTTCTCCTCAATTTTTCCATGTTTGCTGTTCGCTTTATTTTCCTATGCCCCCCAAAACCAACCCCAACCCCAACCCCAACCCTACAACTCTGCTGCTCCTCTGCGTCTGGCTAAGCGTTTTCCACTGCAATCACGACTTTTCCGCAGCTTTCGAGTGCCATTTTTTACGCTCCTCCTCGGCTTCCTTGTTCCCCCTGGCGTCTTGCCTCTTGCCTCTTGCCCCTTTGCACTGCGCTTTCCTTGAAGGCTGTGAAAAATGCAGCGCTGCAGACATCACAATGGGCGTGTGTTCCAAGGAGTAGGATGTCGGCAAGTGTCAATTGTTTTTGGAAGAAAGGAAGCAAAAAAAAAGTGCCATGAAAGAGATGAACTTGACTAAAGAAAGATTGACTTGGCCATAAGTCTGGCATTAGTCCCATACCCCAGGGAGACTTACAAAGAGCAGATCCGACGCACACAAGCCCAATGCGAGTACGCCTTAAAAAAGCCACCTGGCTGATTGATTTAGGCTCTTCCAGTTCCAGGGCTTTCGCAGCACTCCGATTTCATATTTAATTAGAACCACTTTGCCCAGCCCGAACCTCCATTAACTATGCACCGTGCTGGAAGAGACCCCGGGGCAAGCGTCGGTTGAACTGGTCACAGCTCGCTCAATATTTCAATTTCGCGCTACACTTTGTCCGGCAATCAATGCCATGGTACCCAGCACTAGGACCACCACCAGCACCAGAGCCAGCACCAGAGCCAGCAGCAGGAACAGAATCAACGGCAAAGCAGTCAGCAGGAGTCAATAGTCCTCTGGTACGTATACGTATTCTGCATATGCGAGCGTCCGGGCCGGGTCCTTTGACTAGCCCTCTACTCGTACTCGTCCTCGTCCTCGTATTCGTATCGCATTGCATCGCATCGTATCGCTGGGGCCCCCCGCACCGCCTGGCATGCCTGAGATGCCAAAGCATGGCTTACAAAAAAATGCCAATAGTTTTTTGTCGAAACGCCGTTGGGCAAAGAATTTTTTAGCGCCAAAAACCTCAAAACATCAAAAAGCCAATACACACACACACACACCACACACACACACAGCAGCAGCAGCAGCGGGGGGCGTACTGGAATCGTGAGTGGAATCATGCAACCCGACCGAGCATATTGGCCACTGTGACCGCGACCAGGACTTTGGCATTTGGGTGAAGGTTGCATGGAACATGCCAGCGATAAATTTGTGCATGCCGCGCATAGATCCCCAGTCCCCAGTCCCCAGCTCCCAAACTCAAACTCAAACTCAAACTCAAACCAGGACCCAACCGGGAGACGGCCACCGCAACTATGGCCGGCATGCGGGGCGGTCTGGTCATGTGTGCGTGTGTGTGCGGTCGGGGCGTGGCCTTTGTAGTGAATCCCCTGTTCTTTATTCAGCCTTTTTTGTGTGTGCGAGTACACATCCTTGCTTGGATCCTGTCGTATGAAAAACTGCGAAAAGTGGAGGCTGATTAACTTTATGAGCTACGTGCGGCTTTTAATGGTAAACGGGAGGCGATCGCACGCCCTTTGGCCTTATCAAGTACACGGCCCGTTTGGCACGGCCACGGGGTGGGGCCAAAGGAATGTCTCAAGTGTAACATTCCGTGCACTTTAAATTTATGCAGGATATCGGCGGAGGTGGAGGTTGAGTCGGGTGCAGTGGCAATGGCAGTGCCAGCTTCATCCCAACACTTGCACTTCCAGCATTTCATTTCATTTCAGTTTATTTTATTTTATTTGCATTAATCACGTCGCCGGGCGACGCTATTGAAAAATATATTTGCCTGCTGGGAAATTCCGCGCTCTCGCCTGCTGAGCACTGCACAAAATGCGCAAGGACATCGTCCTGGTCTTGGTCCTGGTCCTCGTCCTGGTCCTCCTTCTGCTGCTGCTGCTGCTGGCAAGTGCATACGCTTCGCTTTGGCTGTTAATGTGAAAACGATGGCAGCAGGTTTTTGGCTGCCACGCCACGCCACGCCATGCCACGCCACGAAACCAAAAGCAAAAGCAAAAGCAAAAGAAGTACCAAAGAAAAATTGCATAAAAATATATTGTACGTAGCTCTATAGGTACGTACTCGTTTATAGTATACTCGATTCCAAACCATTCCATTCCATTCCATTCCCTGTGCTTATGCTATATATTCTGTATATACATACATACATATTCAAGTACGTCTATATGTATACACGTAAGTATAGTCGCACTTGTACTTTGTATTGTAAAGATTTCCGCGCGTAAGCTGCAAATATTGTAGCAACATTTTTATTGAGGTTTTGTCTGTTTGTTCAACAAAAGCAAAGGGAGAGGGAGAGGGAGAGGGAGAAGCCTCCCTTGGGAGGCGCCAGGAGGGGGGTTAAATCTTTCCTTTATTGTGGAGGAGTTTCCTTGTATAATTTCAATGTGAAATTGCAGAAGTGGAACTGTAGCTGCAGCTGGAGGAAGGCGGAATGGAGAGGGGGGAAATGCAAATGCATCGAGGCACAGACACACAAAAGCCAACGTGGCGTATGCGCAATTATTTAAAAAATAAAGAGAAACCCCAGAGAAGAGAAAGTTAAGGCTACAGATTGAGATTGAGACTCAGATGGAGCTCGTTCTCGAGAGCCCGTCAAATTCCCTTCCTGCCGGTCATAAGAACTTCACTTCGATTTCACTTTGTGGGGCCGCCTTTGACGCGATTAAAGTTCTATTGATTTGATTGGGTAGAGCAAGGACTTCTGTTGCGATTTATGGGCAAACCCTCCCTGCCAGCTAATATACTCTGTTCTCTCTGGCTCTCCCTTTGACGTCCTCATGGTTTTCCCATTGACATGGGTGGTGGGAAGGGGGGGATAAAGAGAATTGCTGGCTATGTGGAAAATCTTTTGTGCCTGCGTTACATCCTTGCCAACACCAACTCACAAACACACAGGCAGATATCACACTCACAGAAACACACACGCATATGCATTTTAATTTGTTTCATATTGAAACGTTTTGTTTAAATGTAGCGTGCTTTGTTTGTGCCTCTCTTGTTGTTTGAGTTTTTATACCCCATAATGGCAGAGCGCCATCAAGGGTATATTGTGCTCCTGCCGAGACATGTAACGGGAAATAGATCCAAGCAACGAACTTGGAGGCCAGCAGAACGAGAGGGAACCGATTTTTAGTATCTAAAATCCGTTGGCCGTATGGGCAGACATTTCGCGAATAGTAGTGGGTATCCCTGTAACCGAAGACACTTGTTCTATTTAGTAATTCTGTTGTCGAATCCAATTTTTCTTGTTCTGCTGCGTTTTATGAAAATTCAATTGGATGGCGTCGAGTGTGACATCGACATCGGCAACGCCAGAGCCGAAATCGGCAACAACGCAACGCAACGCAACGCTGCTGCTGTCGACGTCTCTGCATATTTGGCTAAAATCGTTGCCTTTCACTGTTTGCCATTTCAATTATGTGCAGAGCGGCGTATGCACAATGTTGTAATGAAATGGGCACACAATCGTAGCCTCCTCGCTTTATGGCACCCTTTTTCGAGAGAGTCCCAGAGCATCGCATCGCATCGCATCGAAAGAGCCGTCGTATATACATACTTCGCCGACTGAACGCATAAATATTTTGGCCAGCAATAGCCGCCGGACCCAATTGGGCAAAGAGTTGGCGCTTTTTTGTGTTCTTTCAGTTTTTTTTTGGGGGCGCCACAAGCAGAACGAAGTGGATTCTGTTATTTAAAAAGGCATTTTGTCGTCGCCTCTGCCGCTGCTGGTGGTGCTGCTGCAGCTGTTTCTGCATAGTGTTAAAAGTTCATGCATATTTATGGTGTCATTCATATTAAAAAACGTTCGAGTACGAGTATAAAACGCATTTAAACGGCCTCTGGAATTGGTGTATGGCTGGCTATATGGCGTGGGCGACGGACATTGTAAAGTTAAAAACTGCTCAAATGTGACTGCAGATCGGTATAAACAATTTGCATTTCGAATTTTATCAATCTTTTCACTTACTTTGGCTTCGGAAACTATCAACAAATGGTTGGGGGGCATTAAATATATCCAACCCCAAATTCTATAGCTGAGCGAAGCTTTTCCTTTGCCTGTTTTGGTTCCTTGCCGTACATTATAGGGCTTATTTCTGACAAAGTTGCTTTTGGCCATTGGCAAAGTTTCCCACAAGTTGGGCGGGTGAATCCATTCCCCATCCATTCCCCTTTCTCCCTTTCTCCCTTTCTCCCCTCTCGTTTCTCGTTTCACCCCTCTCGAAGGACAATCCTCATTCGCATCCACATCCACCATTAGCAGCTACTTTTCAATGCGGTTAGCCGGCAAACAAAGCGTTGCACATTTTCCCAGATAAAGTTCGGGCTCAATACCGAGGGGGAATAGGATCTGGTCTGGTCTGGTCTGGTCTGTTCTGAGAAATAGTTAAAAATATGTAAAAGTATTTCCCCTTTTTTATGTTTTATTTTATTTGTAAAAAAGTTCAGACGAAATGCACAACAAAAGTTGCACCCAGGAAAACTCCCCCCTCCCGTCTCCTGCTAGAAACACAGACCCCCAGCACACACACACGGCAAAAGTTAATTGCATGTGAGAGTGGGCGGGAGGGGAAAAACTAACTTTTTAGGTAAGTTTAAAAAGGAGCCGGTTGCACGGATACAGAATCAGAGGAAGGGTGGCTGGTTGGCAGGTTGGCAGGGGGCAGGGAGCTTCTCGGAGCAATAATTAAACACACATTTCATGCTGCTAATGAAACATTAGTTGTTTGCATTTAATTTGCTATTTAGAAGCCCCAGCGCGCACACATCACCCATTGCCCCATAGCCCCATAGCCCCATTAGGCTGGTGGAAAACTAATGACGAAAAGAGAACTTCATCCGGAGATGGGACTCCGGATCTGGATAGTCATTGAACTAGTCAAAGTCCCATTATTAATAAGTATTTTTCTGGCAATCAACTGCTGTCGGGTAGCCCTTTGCCTTTGCCTAGGCGTTTGATTTGTTGATTTTTCCCAAGGAGAGAAATATAGAGAGATTTATGAACAAACATACAGAGCATACAGAGCACACAGGCCAGCAAAAGCAGCTTATATATGCAAAATTTTCAGAGCTTACACACGAATGCGAATGGGGGGGCACCGACACCTCCCCGTCCATCAGTGGCCTGGCTCTCGAAGCTTAGTTGTAATTTATTGGCTTGATAAAAACCAATGAAGAAATAACAAGAAATTCTACAATAAAACAAGCCAGCAAATATGCATTGTGCAAATTTGACTATGCCAAAATCGTTGCAAAATTGAAATCGTTATCATGCTGCACACATCCTGCATGTGTGTGTGTGTGTGTGTGAGTGTGTGACATGCATGTGAAATATATGTATGTACAGTTGGCAGGCGCTCCCTTCAGTTGACATACATTTTTAAACTGTGAAATTCTTTCATTTATTTTGATTTGCTGCCAAACGAGTCAGTCTTAATATCCTGCTCGCAATCAACTAAACGTATGACAGACCTCAACTCTGCGGCTTGCAATTCATAAACTTTCGTATGTGAATGCACTATTTCACATGCCAAATGCCACATGCCAGGCAGCATTAGTTACCTTTCCATTGGCTGGCTCCTTGCAACATTTTTCGCCGAATTGTATTCAGCGATGCGTAAATTTCACTTATGAGAATGTGCCAGCATCCTCATACTCGTCCTCCTAGCCGTTCTCGTAGCCGTTCTGGTAGTCGTGTGTGGCAGGCAGAAGAGCTAGCAAAAATATTAAAAATGGCAAATCAAAGTGCTGCCTACATACGAGCTGTATTTTTTGCGGGCAAATGTTTGCGGTTCGTAGTGATCCTTTTCCAGGATTACTTTCATGTGGCTGCAGTCTACCTAAAATAAAAGAGAAAGCTTTTGACCCAGAAATTTCAGCATTTCGGCAGCATTTCCATATTACAATATTAAAATGGTTCTGCTGTTTTTTGCAGTCAGTCCCCCCCCCCCCCAAATGGCAGGGCATGGAAAAAGAATCCATTCTAATTGAACCTGTCAAAGTCGACGGCTGGATTAGCCAATTAAATAATTCAGTGCTCTGGCCAGCCCAGCAGTAAAATCAATTAAAATTACCTATTACATGGTGGAAAATTTGGACAGCTGTCCAGCGAAAATGATTTCCCATTCGACGGTTGCATTTCCCATTTTTGTGGCTGTGATAAATACATTTCTATCGATTTTGTGTGACGCCAAAAACCAGGTGACAGAAAAGACCATTATAAAACACTTAGCTGAATCAATTAGCGAGCACTTTCTCTCCGTCCAACGCCGAAGAGAGCACTGGCTGGCATTTTGTTTTCCCCCAAAAAAAGTGCAGTAAACATGCTTGCTCAGTCAGCATTTCCCTCATGGAGCTCATAAATTTTCCAGCGCTTCTCCCAATAATGAAATTATGAATTTGTTTGTGTTTTTCCAGCGTGTACTCGTGCTCGTACTCGTTCTCGTATTATGACAGCTATATAGTAACTTTCTTGGGTATCCCCCTATCCAACGCCCCGCACCGTCCCGCCCCGCCCCTGACGAAACTTATCAAAAACTTTCACGTTCATCATTTGCAAATATTATGAGTTTTCATGCAAGACACACTCGCAAATAGGAGAATTCTTAGCATATGGGTAGGAGGACATTATATTTTTGATTGCGAGTGCGTGGCATATATGACTCCCAATCTTTCTTCTGCTCCTCCGCCGACTCTGGAGGATCCCCCGCTGACAGTTGGCACCGAAAAATCCGTTGTGATTTTTGGCCATTACCAAAAGCAGCCACGCTTATCTCTGCAAGAATGCAAGGACTACACAGATACTCGTATGTGCAGATGTTTGTGTGTGTGTGTGTGTGTGCGTTAGTGTGCCTGTGTGCGCGTATCTATGCAGATACTTTTATCGTGCGAGTAAGTCGGGGATCTGCTTCCTCTCCGGCAATTCCTCAGGAGGAACTTTCCACCGCACCCTGCCCCACCCCACCACCCCACCATACCACATATACGCACAAGGATTGACAAAATAAATAAATATGAAAATTTACGGCAAAAGTTTCGGTTTCGGTTTGGGTTTGGGTTTATTTTTTTCCCCTCTTTCACTTAAAATGGGTCTTGGGTTTTGGCGGCGGATCCCTGCATGGGTTTTGCGGGTTGTGGCTTTTAACTTTTGCCTCTGAATTTATTGAAAAATCGATTGTGGTATTAAATCCGAGGACCATGGGCTATGGACTATGGACTACGGACTATGGACTCCTGCCTACTGTCGCACAAATCCTTTGGCTTTTCAGCAAATCATCGGAGCTTGCAGCTTCAAAAGTGGCGCGTGACTCCGTCGAACGGGGATGCAGAATGCCGCCTCGTAAATTTATGCAAAGCGCTGCCAGTTACTTAAAGAAAACCCAAAGCTGCAGCAAGTTTTCTTTTCCCTTCGTTCTGTTCTGCTCTGGTCTCCTTTTTTTTTTTGGCCGTGATGAAAGTTGTCTTGGGGCTTGGGGCCTGGCGAGTTATCAGGGGGGGGGGGGGGCGAAAAAATGCTTTTGATGATGGGTTACAAAAAGATTTGCATAATCCAAGCCTGGGAAACAAGTCTGCAGGAAAACTAAGAGGTGAACGCCCCAATACCCAGCAGTAATCCCATTCCCTGCTTTAAATGTTCCCAGGTGAGCTTCAATTACACATTCGTTGTATTACAAATTAACAAAGCCCCAAAGCACTTTGCCAAAAACAAACCAACCAAAAATGTTAACAAACAATGTGCAAATTAGGCCGCAATCTCGCACACCAATACATTCACACACACACATACATACAGAGAGAGAACTCCCCACAAAGGAACGGAGCGGAGCGGAGTGGAGCGGAGTGGAGCGGCAAAGCCGCTGACAAAGAAAAGCGACAAAAAACACACCGCCTGCTAAACGCCACAACCACAATCGCGATAAAAATCGCAAAAACCGAGCTGAACGCAATGAAATCAAATCAAATAAGGCTAATGCTCACAAAGCCGATTTGGCCGCAAATTTAGTAAAATTAAAATAATGTGCAAGACAGTTGCTCGAAATCAAATTCCATTTTCCATTTCCATTTCCATTGGCATTTCATTCGATTGGCAATATCTAATTAAATCAGGAAAACCGCAAACAGAAACGCAAACACACAAATAGCCGTGCACTCGTTCGTGAGGAGTGGCGTGGTGGGGAAATAATAACAATTAAAATAATTATATTAGCATTAGCTTACATTAATTTGAGTTCAATTTAAAACTGAAACGAATGAAACTATGTATGTATATAGCTCCAGCCAGCCGCTCGAAGGCCTAAGCTGCGATGCGCTGCACTGCGCTGTGGCTGCTGTCGACTTTCCCTGCCTTTCCCCCGCAGATGTGTTTGCTTTAACTTCGATGCTCGTACATAATTTAGCGGGTACATCGGTTGGGACACGACCGCAGCCAGAACGCACCCCATCTAGGTAAGGGGTAAGAGGTAAGAGGCGCAGGCGGAAAGCAAAGTTTCTGCACTGAAAAGCCTCTTAGGTTTGAGCCACGTTTGCCCTTGCCCGGGTTTTGTTAAAACTTTAAGTCAACTAAGCGGCTTACCTCCACATCGACAGACAGATGCACAGGCCACCGCTGCTAGAGATACATAAACGCACACTCTGGCAGCACACTCTGTTAGATAGGCACACCCATCATACACCCCCACACCTACATATGTATAGACATCACTCATGCGACACGTGTAACCCGTTGGAATGGAAATGAAAACTCAATTTCTGATTTTGCTTACAACATACGGCTTTATTATTAGAGTATTTTTGGAATAAGTAATTTTCACTTAACCTATGTACAGGGTTAGTATTTGTATTATTATTAGTATTAGTATTAGTTATAGTTAATTTATGCACGCACGCCCTTGTATACATTTATCAAAAATACAATAATAGTAATTATATTATAATTATTCTGTACAGTTTTCGAACGCCGCCTGCCATCATTCCCATGGTATTCGCTCTATGTAGACCCGAGAGTTGATTGCCAGCGTCGTTTAGTTATGCGTTATCGGATAATGCGTTAATTATTTACAAGAATTCCGCCATGCTAGCATGCTGGTAGCCGGGACATCGCTTACATGCTGTACTGATAGCGCACATTAGATGCCAGCTGCGGGGGAGAGAGTTTTTTTGAGGAGATATTCAGTGGAATTACGAGTATTCTCGGTAAGTAAGCCTTTGGCCTCACCTCAACGCCCACCAATCGCTCGTCGTACTCGCTGCTGGCCTGCATCGCCAGCTTTGCCTGCGAGTGCATAATCGCATCGGAGAGCGAGTCCCGTTGATATGTAGAGGAGCCCATCATGCCGGGTACGGTTACCCCGCCGGCGGTGCCGTTGGACGGGGCCTTCAGGCGCGAGGTCTTGCTGCGGCAGAAGAACTCCACGATGGCCACCACCACGGCCAGGAGCAGGCCGCCGATTAGTATGTAGTAGATCCCTGCCACGTTGCTCAGCGACAGCTCGTTGGGGGTGGAGGTCTCCTGGCTGTCCAGATTGGGGTTGCACTCGGTCTTGTCGTACCACCACTTGTTGCGTATCCTCAGTAGTTCTCCGTTCTCCTTCAGCGTGAGCACGGCTTCATTCAGGCGTTTTCTGGTGGGGAAAAGGAATATTCTTTCGATTCACCCCTAAAATTACCTCAAACTAACCTTATGGGCGATCCTATGGGTGTGGCCACGCCAAATCCCTTGGCATCGATGTTGCGGCCCACTTTCATGGTATCGCAAGGGGACCTGGCATTCACGTACTCATTCTTTGGGGACTCCACCAGCAGGGCGTACTTCCCCTTGGAGGTGCGCACCCTGCGGATGCCCTCGTCGTAGGCATGGACCGATAAATGGGGATTGGAGTTCATGTAGTCCCACATCTTCTTGTGCAATTCGATTTGCGATCGCTGAAAAACATCTCCATTCTAAGAGGGAAAAAAAGGGGAAACGCTAGGAGGAGCTCACCTGAAAGAAGTCCCAAGTGGCGCCATGTAGGAGCGTTCCATACTGCACATCCGTTTGCATGGCCAGATCCTCGGGGGACTTGATGGGGGACACCATGCGTTCCACGGTGAGGAAGGCAGCCAGGTTAGCGGTGTACGAGGAGATCAGAATGATGGTGAAGAACCACCAGACGGCGGCGGCAATCCGTCCGGCAATGGATGGAGGCGTCAGATCGCATCCCTGCTGCATGAAGGCGGCCAGCGAATACCAGAACGAGTTTAGCAGACTGAAGTCGTTGGCCGGAACAGGAGACTGATGCTGCGGCGGCTCACTGTGAGTGGCCCCACCAATGATCCCGGGTGGCTGCTGGACGGCGCCCTCTGGCTGGGGTCGCCTCACAATGCGCCACTCGTACGGCGGGAACCGTGTGACGAAATAGAGCACAATACTAACACCCAGATAGCTAAAGATCACGCTCATCTGAAAGGTACCTCCATCGTATGGGACACTCTTTTAGAAACCTTTCCAACCCCAGTACTTACCCAGATCTCCTGCGATAGGGGATTGAGGAAACTGAATACTCCTGGAGTCTGCTTGACGGGCTTTTTGATCATTATGGATATGCCCAGGGTCATGAAGGGCTTGCTAAAGTCAATCACTCGCTCGCGCTCCGCTGTGATGGTCATGGCCGCTATGGCAATATCTGCCTCCTTGCGCACCAGCTCCCCCACCATGCCATCCCAGCCGCCAGGAGCATATTGATTCTCAGAGCCGTAGTTTCCATCCTGCACCAAACGGAGTTCGTCTGAGGAATAGAGAGGCCAGATTGATCCAAGGAAAGGAAAAGAAAGGGAAGCTCAGGAATATAGCTCACATCGTATTCCCAATTGATTTGCCAGCATATCGGCCAGGTCCTTGCAATAACCCTCGAACCGATCATTGCCCACCAGCTCCTCGCCATAGTGCGGCTGCTTGTGCATCAGATAGGGTTCCTCCAGAACACTAGTCACGATGTATGTATGGTTCTTGGAATAGTCCCCTGAGTTGGCCGAGGCAGAGCGCGATGAAGTCGCATAGCTGCGGCTGTGGAGGGGCAGGAGACCCACATCGTCGCGCCACTCGGCCACCTGCTGCAAACTGCTGTTCACGGACATCTCCACCACATGCAGCGTGTAGTTGATGCGGCGCCCGTCCTCATCGAAGCGAATCTCCCCGGACAAGCCATCGATTTCCACCTGGTTCCGGGGCGGAATCAATGGTATGTTTCAAGCACTGCTCGCAGAACCTGTCCGTCACTCGTCACTCACCTTCCGTAGGACTCGAGAGATTTTTTCGCCCTGCTCCCACGGCGTCACCCAGCCCTTGCTCGTGTTGCAGTCCAGCAAGGCACTCGACTCGTTCGTCCCCGAGGAGGAGCTCGAGCCACCGCCATGGCTGCGACGCTGCAGATGATTGGAACGGAACTGATCCGGCTTCTTGCGCAAAATGCGATTGAAGGCCTCGACGAGCACAAAAACCGCATCATACATCAATGCCGCCTGAGCCTGTGGACCAAATCAGAGGAAGATGGAAAGAAGAAATGAAGGAGGAGGTCAGCACAAGGGGGTGAGCACAAATCAATGCCCCGTTGGAAATTTACCGAAATGGCTGGTAAGCTGTTGCCTCCCGCTGCGCCCAGGCCAGAGCCTGACGGCTCCAAGCGTTTCCGGCTATCATGGAAATCCCGAACCGCCCGCCGATTAGTGTCGACAATGCGAAAGCCGGTGATGTTGATGGCACCGAACTCTGCCACATCGCTGGGCCAATGATTGTCCATGACCTACGCCCCCCAAAAAAAAAAGAACAGAAAGGGAGACAAGATGGGAAAAAGAATAAAAATGTAACACAACGCAATGAAGGATCCCCGAACGGAAGCTAGCAATAATTGCTTATTAAAGTCCCGCACCCCTCGCCAAACCCAGGGGGGGTCTGCTCTCCATTCCACTCACCAGACCACTGAGCAGGTAATGATAGGTGCGCCTGCCCAGCTTTATGTCCCGCACATGCTGCACGATGATCTCTTTGGCCATTTCCGCCGGGCAGTCGAGCACGATGCGCTTTTTGCTGAAGCGACCCAAATCCTCCAGCGTGTGCAAAAACTCAATGGCCATTGTTACGTTGGCGATGCGTTTCACCATTTGCACACGGAATGTTTCATTTCCGGGCTTCAGTTCTTGATAGATTTGCTGCAGCCGTAGTAAGCCTGTCGGTTTCCAAAGCGATGGTCAGGTCAGTCGAATGGTTGAATGGTTAAACGAATCACCCAGAGTTGGGATTGTTTGTGGATGTGGTAATTCGGAGGGAAGATGGTAGATGGTTGGTGGGGGATTAAAGTATCTTGAGGCACGAAAAACAATCTGATAATGCCACAAACTGAAAGACAGCTTAGGGTTTTATGGTAATAGCTGCCATCCATAAACAATTTCCAGCATCCGAGTGTATATACGAATAGATCTATCACTTTTATAGAGTAAATCAAGCCTGCTCCTTCTGTTCGCTCCTCCCATCATGGGATCTGTCATTTAATCATATTCCTCATTCCTCATTCCCCGAAACTTCATTCAATCTTTCAATCTCGCCTCCCTACCAAATCCCTCACAAGCCGCAGAGAAGCAGCCGGGCGAGCAGGGGGTAGACAAAATACATTTTCACACGCCATTTGTTGCACGTCCAATATGCCCCGCCATGTGGTTGTTGTTGCTGTCATTGATTTGCTGCTTGCATTGATTCCATGCCCCAAATAATAACAAAAAAAAAGGAGAGAGAGAGAGAGAGAGGAAAGCACACACAACAGACGGAAAGTGGGAGAACAGTAAACAGTCGCGTGAAAAAGCGGAAACGGAAGTGCACAGACAATTGAAGTACTTTTTTGTGGTGTGCTGGTAACATTTCAATAAATAGCAACCCAAAAAATTCCACTGTGCGTTGCCACTGCCGCCGCCGCCGCCGCTACCGTTGCTGTTTTATTGAATGTTTCCTATGTTGTCGATGGATTCGGTGGATTGCTTTTTCCCTGCCACTTTTGTATTCATGGATGCGCCAAAAAATATGCTACCAATTTGTCGCCGTGTGCAGCAGCCCCATTCGGAGTGATAACAAGCAGAAAAAGTCGGCCAAAAAAGCACGACGAAGGGTATGGCAGAGCAGGGCAGAGCAGAGCAGAACACAAAGCAATAACAACAAACTGCTGACAGCGGCATTAAAATATAAAGTCCCGCTGTGGTGCCTTTCGTTAACAATGTAAACGCCAGAATCGGAGTCGATGTCGGCCAAAAAATTCCTCACAACAACAGCAGCGGCAGCAGCAACAAGAGGCAGAAGGGCAGATGGGGTACAACGAGAGTAGCAACAACAGCAACAGCAGAAGCAGCAGCAGCCAGAGCAAATGGGGCACAAGCTGGTGAGACTGCCTGCCACACTCCTGCCACTCGTGCTACTGCTGCTACTGCGGCATTTCCTTTTCCTGCAACGAATGCCAGCGGCAACAATGTCGGCCTACTTTTCGGCGCCGTGGCAAATATTAAAAAATGGCCCAAAAAGGGAAAATAATAATAATGTTAAGGCAGAAGCAGAAGCAGGACCAGAAGCAGCAGCAGTAGCATCAGGATCTGAAGGACCGAACAGAACTCAGTGCTGAAGGCAGCAGTTGCATAAAGTCATAAATTTTATTTCACACAGAGTCATTAACACATGACACACACACACACACAGACACACACAGACACAGACACACATGAGCAGTCATTACAACGGCGTGTGAACTCATTACAAAAGAGACAGCAAGCGAAAAAGAGAGAGAGAGTGTGCTGGCAAAAAAAATCACTGCGGCGTATACGTAATATTATATGAAATTTTTACTGAGCCAGAGAATTCCCTCCTCTCCCCCGTCCACTATTGTGTGTGTGTGGCTGTGTGCGAGGGGGTGTGGGTGTGTCTTTTCCGCCATCTGATGTCTTCATCTTTGGCCGTAATTGTTGCCGTCGTCGTATTGTCCCACGTAGACGGCAGGAAATTGCTTTGAAATAAATTTCAATACAACAAAAAGCAGCCTAAGATACGCACACACACACACATGGAGGGTCTATATACACACAGACTACAGACTAAGAGGTAAACTTAACCATATGTGTGTCCCAGTGTATGTGCTCATGTGTGTCCTTCTCTTTTCAGCTTAAGCCCCGCTGAGGAGCCACTCGAAAGAGCATACTTGAAGGCACTTGAGAGCAGGCTGTCTGGCAAGCTCTTCGTCTGTTTTTCTGGTTTTTTTCCCGTTTTTCTTTTAGATGCGAGGCACGGCGCTCTTTGTGCCGCTTATTTAATTACATATTAGCAAAAATGAAAAGGCTAGAGATACAAAAGTGGAACAGAAAGAGCAGAGATACGCTCTATAGGACTAGGAATAGAGCATAGAGAATAGAGTTAATCCCCAGCAGCAATATTGCCATAACCCTTCTGCCTGTTTGACGCTTTATTTGTTTAAAGGGAAATGAAAGTCAAATGAAATGAAATGAATACAAAGGAAATACACGCAGGGATAATGTGTGTGTTGCCTTTTTATGAATATGAGGGGGAAATACTCACCGTCGTGCGAGTCGTAGAGATAAATAATGCTCTGCCAGCCGTAGTACTGGATGGTATCGATAATCGCCTGATGGTAATCCGGACGCATGCTGATAGCGAAATCCAGCAGACCCGACGAGGGTGTAAGCACCTAAAAGTATGCAAAACCAGAGAGAAAGGCCATGAACTGGATGTAACAATGTAATGTGTACGCTACATGAAGCAATAATAAAATGAAACGCGTTTCCGCTTTGCGCCCTCCCAGCGTCATGTAAGTCTATCCATTGGCGGAGGCGGAGGCAAAGGCGGAGGCAGCAGGAGGAACGATGGAGGAAGAGGTGGCTCCGCCAACAAGCAGATACATCCAAAGAGATATACACACAGATACTCGCTTCCGTTTAGCTCCACTCACACACACTCACACACATACTCGTACACTACAGAGTATAGCCTGCCCCGAGGAGCACGCAAATGCGCAGTCTATACGAATATGTGTGCTTGTGCTGATGCTGATGCTGGTGCCTTCGGTTGCTGGCTGCCTTTGCCCCCGCCGCCATATCTTGATTTATAGTGATTGAAATAAAAGAGGCCAAGAGCGTGTCATAAATTTTTTTGTGCTCCCACTGTATGGGAAAGCGAGTGTAGGAGTCTTCGTCGCTCGTTTGGCATTGTCTTCCGCCTTGTGGAGCGGATTGGAGCATAGTGTGGAGTGTGGAATGCGGATGGGAGTGGAGTGGAGTGGAGCGTTTGGTTTGGCTTTTTGTTTCGCAAGTGACAACAACACCAGCAACAGCTACTCGTACATCCACATCCACATCCACATCTACAGACTATGCCACCGCCAACAGCCACAGTAGCATCACCAACAACAACAAGCTCTCTCTGTCGCTGTGTCTCCATAGCTGTTGTTGGTAGTAAATTTTCTTCAAATTACAATTATTATGATTTGTGCTTGAGCTTTGATTTAGTGCACTGTCTGAGGACAACAGCAGAGAGCATGGCGAGCACGGAGGGCACTGGGGGGAAGCTGTCTGAACTGTGAACTGCGAACCCGGAACGATACCCAATGCTCCACTTTAGGCAATGACTTCATTTTTATAAAAGTTGACAAAATTCTTGAACCACCCAGTGATTGCGGGGAGAAGGAGGAGCAGCAGGAGTAGGGGCAGGAGTAGGTTGTGGAGGTTGCAATCCCAGCCAATTAGGATTGGTAATTGGAAATACCGTAATGGAAAACTAAATTTCATGTGGAAACCCGGCCAACAGTCGGGGAAAGCCAAAGGTGGCTTGGGTATAATGACTAATACGAGTACTAATAAGTAAATTAGTGCTGATTTAGTGTGACCTGATTTCCTAAAATAAACGAGTATGTACATGTTTGCTTGCCCCCGATGGTCTTACTAGTATATTGGAAGATCTATTTCTATTGGACCGTGTGTTCTGCTCTCAATATTTGCACTTCTATTAATGTGACCGATGTCTATCGATTGTGCTTTTCATTGTCTACTTATGTTTTTCAATTTGTTCTGCTGTGCTCTGTACGGTTTCTTGACCACATCCAGAATTCTGTAGAAGCAAATGAGCCTCAAAAGGCATTATAGAAAATATATTAATAGTGATAAACTATTTCAACCGAAAGAAATAAAACGTTCTTACGTTTTAAATGAATTTTAATAATTTTTGGCAAACGAAAGTCCTGTTTGGCTCAAGTTTTAGACATAAATTTTGAAAATCTGCATATCTCAAAAATTTGCATACAATAAAAATGTCACATTTTTCAAAAACAGTGTCAAAATATTCAGTAGTTTAGTGTCAGGCCTGCAGAGATAGGTATATTTTCTAAAGGAACTTTCTTTGGTGGGTAATTTAATGGCAATTGACACAGGGAAAAAAGCCCTGAAATTTTTATACTTTCACTAAGATTTAAATATTTATGCCATTAATTTGGACCCGATATTTGAAATGTGTTTTTACATACATTTTGGAATTAATTAAATACATTTTCTACAAATGTAAAACAATTAATATTGCAATTAAATATGTGCCGTATTAAAAACACTTTTTGACTCATTTACTATGTATTCAAATCAATGTAAGTTCTATTTCATTTTACTACGTGCTGTATTTGTGTTTAACAACCACTTAATTTTATTTAAATATGGGTGTGCTTTGTTTGACATTGCCATTTTTATGTGAGTGTAGTTTCCTCATCATTTTGTCAACAGAAACAGTCGAAACACAATTTAATATTTAGTTATAGATTCTTAAACAACTAAATTCACCTGCAGTTAATTATTGAAGTTCTCTCATACTTTGATGTGGAAAATAAACTACTTTAGACAAACACTCAGGCATAATTCAATTGTGTAAGCGCCACCCACTCTATGGCTTCGACCCTAAAACTTTGCCTTTGTTTCATCAACCTTCATTAACGCATAACTGAGTTTATCAAACCCCCAATCCCATCCCCATTCCCATCCCCATCTCCATCCCAGTGCACCCCTTCACTCGCATCGAAACCACAAAATGTAAATAATTGCGCAGAGCGACACAGAAATCAATTACATATGACAGTTTTTTCTTTTCTGTTCTGTTCTGTTCTTTCATAGGGTGCGCTTCAGGACTTACCTTCTCGGGGAACCATGGCGTCACAAATGGCATTTGGAACGTATTCGAGTAGGAGTGCAATGTGTCAAAGGAGTCCGGCGATACGGCGCCCAGCATTGAGTAGACTCCGCGCGAGAATTGATTGCAAACTGGAGGTTACAGTAATAAATTCTTTTTGTGTTTCTTTCGTTTTGTTTCATTTTGGTAGGAGTATTGGAATGGCAACAGTTTCGGTTGCAGCATGAAAGAATGGTGGAATGGTGGAGTGTGGAATTGTGGAGTGTGGAATTGTGGAGTGTGGAGAGGAGTGTAGTGAGAAATTGATGGTAGTGCGGTGTGAGAGAATGGAAGGATGTGATGTGCTGGAATGATATGCTGGGTGGGGGAACAGATGGAGAGTAGGTCTGGGACAGTGTCTAGGTCGGGAGCAGGGACAGGAACAGGAACAGGGGCAGGGACAGGAGCAGCAGCACAGAGCGCACAATTAAATTGCAGCTTGGAGTGTACAGTGAACAGTGTTGTACAGTGCGGACGTGCGGAGTGGAAATGTGAAGTAAAACCAATTTTCAATAAAAAATGCACATAATTAATGGGTTCTATGTATTGTGTAATGGATTTTCGTTTTTTGTTTTTTATCTGCAGATGGTGCGGATGAAACACATACTCAGTCGGGATAATTTGAATGCATCCGCCGTATTGATGACATCTACGTACGCCTGCAGCTCGAAGCGCCGGGAGCTAACGTTCAGATTGTGATTGAGCATTGCATATTTAAAGGCTGATTGCACATCATCTGTACCCTGCTCAAAGATGGCACCTGTGGGGAGAGAGGCAGAGAGATATGCAATGAGAATGAGAAGCTTGGGGGAAAATATTTTTTGCTTCGTTAAATATTTAGGCAGCTTTTGACACGGTCCTGTTAATATTAAACGAGAGCGCACAGGGCAAATATTTACACAAATGATAGCATAATGTTGCACCCACACCCACACACAGGCGCCAAGCACCACACACATATGCAGATGGAGGACACACAGATACAGATACAGAGCCAGTGCCATAGCCAGAGCCAGAGCCAGAGCCAGAGACAAGTAGCAGCAACAAAAAGCGCAAACGAAGTGTTGATGCAGCAATTTTGTGCTGCGCTTTTGCTGGGTGCCCCCCGCGCTCTCGTGCTCTCGTGCTAACGTGCCTGTGCAGGTGTGAAGCCTAGTAGCCAGGAGCAGGAGCAAGAGAAGCAGCCAGGAAGCAGGATTTGAGTGCAAGCCAGTCAGCATGACTGTCACATTAGCAGCCACCATACGTACAGGTACGAATACTTATACGATTATATACATATACATATATATACAGAACCAAAATGACTGCAGGTGCAATGACTGAAGCGCCATCGTGCAATAAAAATAACGAAAAGACAGCAGAAAATAAAAAAAGCCAGTAAAGTTCTGGAAAAGAATTTCAACTTGAAATGAACGGTGCGCGGTGCTAGGACATTCATAGAAAAATCGCACAAAAATATAAGAAAAATTTGAGGTTCTGGGAAAGCTACAAATTAGTACTCGTATAACAGGGAGTACTCCCCATGGCGGAGTTCGGAGAAAACCACCAAAATTGTAATTGTAATCCCCATGCCCATTGCGGAAAATGGTTGGGGATAATCTGCATGCATCAGTTGTGGACAATTTCCCCAACGAGTTACGAAAAGTATTTCAGGAACCCGAACCCATTCCGGGAATCACCAATGACAGACACACACAAGCACACAAACAGGCACTCCAGCAACAACAACGACTAACGGCTATACATTGTAGCAAAATCCTAGCACCAAGTGCACCAATGGCAGTGACAATTTCTGTTCCAGCCTTAGCTGCCGCCTCGGGCCGTGCTTATGTTGTTCCGCAGTGAGTGCCAGGCCATGGTCTGCTGGCTGTTGCCTGCTGGCTGCTGGCTGTTGGCTGCCTCCTGTGCGACGCTTTTGAGACTCACCTAATGGTATTTTCTCGGTTAACGATGCCGTTTGTTGCTGCTGCTGCTGCTGCTGTTGGGCGGCACTGAATTCCAGCCAGCAAATGCTGCCGGCGCATATTAAATGTAAATATGCCAAGAATTTTAGCCTCGAATGCATTTTGCGTTTGTATTTTTTGTTGTTGTTGTTGTTGTAGCAATTTTCCAAGTTTTTTCCACTTCTACTTTCGTGTATTTTTTATGCCCATGCAATGGATAGAGTATATCTTTTATTTGTTACTCAAATTGGTTGCCCATTACGCTGGGGCTTCACGTTGTTATATTTTTTGAGGGTTTTCGCTTGAAAAGTTTCCACTGGCAGGAGAAAAAAATGTGCTGCCTACTTATAGGAGCAGTATCAAAGTGGTCTCAAAAAAAAGGTTCACTTCAGCTTAAATCACTAACTGAATATTTGTTGATTTACTAATAGTAATTATGATATTTTCTGATAGTTTTTGTCAACGTTGGAACGCTAAACATTAAAAAATTGAAGTATTTCGAGTGTTGCCGGGACTCCCTAGTTGACGCAAAAAATAATCGGACTTTAAATGCGAACTGTAGTGTGGCGATTCGCTGGACTTTAACTTCGGACTTCGGGCCGCCTGCCCGCCTTTGGCGCTGCTTTGAGATGTGCCCCAATCGAAGGAATTTCTCGTCTGGCCTTTGCTCATCCGCTCACTTGAACCAAACGGCAACGCGTTGTAATCAGCACTAAAAAACACCTAAGCTGCCTAGTAATACGAGGCCCAGAGCCGAGGCAGCGAGCGCCCGGGCGACACGGCCACAATGTCGCTTTGTCGCCCGGGAGAGCGCCACAAGGGATGCTGTGCTCTTTGTACTAAAAACCCGAACAGCCCCGCTCGTGTGTGTCTGCAAAGCCCAGAAGGAGAGGCTGAACGAGCGTCGGCGAAGGAGAGAGAGAGAGCGTGGCGTGGATGCTGTAACTGACCTACTGCAGACGGCATGTTGGATGCCGTACAAGTAGCAAGTTGTCGTAGTCGCAGTCGGTGTTGCAAGTTGTTGCTTTTGTTGCATCTCCTCCTGGCGGTGGTTAAACGTTTGTTTACGTTATGCTGGCGCTTTTTGGGCGGCTGCATAATTGATAACAGCACGAGGACGAAGCAGCAGATGATCCGGGGCATGCCACAGCGGCATCTGCTCGTCTTTCGAGTTGACTCTCGCATAATGAGAGGTTTAACATTTTGTGAGGTTTTTCCCCAACTTGTTCGCGATGTTCTGCTCTGTTATGTTTTTTTTTTGTTTTGTTTTTGGTAATTACGAATGATTTGGACGAACAATCCTTTTAACAAATCTCATTACGTTGTCAATTACGCGCCATTACCAACATCACGGCCCGGAGTCGTTCCATTCCGTTCAATCTGGGTGCCCGCACCCGCTTCCGCACCCTCGCCCGTTCCGTGCTTTCCTCCGCATCGCGCTCTCTCGCGAAATGAAATCTCATTAACAGGCTTTAATTTTCCAAACAAACTTAAGTGCGCCGAGTATGAAGGAACCCATCGGAGCAGCAGCAGCAGCGGCAGCAGCTCTAACTTTGCACTACTCGTTCTCTGCTGTCCGCACTCCTCTCCCCCTCTCCCAGTCAGCATATTACGGGGGTCTCATGGCGAACGATTTCGTCATAATCTGTAATTAGTTTATAATGCGCACAGGAAATGCTAGCAGGAATGAAATAAAAAAAAGTAAAAAAAAAACTTTGAGAAAAGAAGAGAAACAGAAATGGTAGGAAACACGGACAATGGCCACAACTCCCGACTTAACCCTCAGTTAGAGGAGTAATCCGAAGAGCCAGAAGCCGATAAGAGGGACAGGGGGACAGTGGACAGGGGGGCAGAGCCAATAAACATAAAAGCTAATGGTGAAATTTTTTAATTAAGAAAATCAATGAATATTTCTTTCATCCGATCCGCCCTCACTCTCGGGGGCGAACTTTCCGCACTTTCTCCTGGGTTTTCTGCATTATGGTGTGCTGTGTATTTTGCTGTGCTGTTTAGCTGCTCTGCTCTCATTTCCTGCTCTTCAGGATGGCATAATTTTAACATTTATGACTTGCGATTTTCATGGCTCTCGAGCAGCGGAAAGGGAAAAGGTCTTGGGGATAGAAACGTCTTTGGTTTGATTTCCTTTTTATGTTTAATAAGCTCGCAAACAAACTTGCTTTCATGCAATTATTTAATGCAAACGTTTATAAATTTTAATTGGGTTTTTTTCTACGCTCTTTTCTGCGTGGCTGTATTCTGTATGCTGTATGCTGTAAGCCGTAAGCCAGGGCTATTTAATTATAAATTACCATTTATCCGAGTGCCTAAGTCAACAAAGTTAAAGCGTTTAATTAAATCGCTCAAACAAAGCACTTTGTCAGGCAGTTCTTAAAGCCGCAACAAAATCAAAGCCGCAAGTACAAAGATAAATAAGTGGCATTGTCGGTTTCATTTCCGGCTGCAACATTTGCATTCAAATCGCTCTGCAGATGGCTGTGTGAGTATCAGTATCTGTGTCTCTGTCTGTGTTTCTGTATCAGTATCTGGCTCTGTCTCTGTATACGGCTGTGCGTGTGTGTGTGTGTGTGGGTCGTTGTAAGCGGTATATAAGTAGACTCCCAACTGGTTTTATATTTAGGCGTTAGCCTCCGCTAAAAGCACAAAAAGAAAGCAATAAAAAGCAGCACGCCGCGAATACGAAGCCAACCCAAAGTGATGGCTCTGTGACAGAGGAAGGAGCGGGGGTGCCGAGGGAGCTTCCCCAGTGGGTGGCTAGCACTTTCAGTTAGTAGCAGCTGTCGCTTCAGTCCCGCACCGCCGTCGCATCCACATCCACCCCATCTGTATTGGCTGCCGCGACTTGGCCTCGACTGTCTTTCAGCTTCTCACTTCATCAGTTACGCCAAAAAGGAGACTCTACAATAAATTTCGCTGATTGCTTCCGACTTTTTTCCTTTTGCCCCACTGCGTCGCCACCGCCCCCCACCCACTTTGCTGCGTCCGTTCCCACTTTCCTGGGAGTCGGCATCTACGCGGACTCATTTTTTATGCCGCTTGATAAAGTAATATCCGTTTTAGGTTCACTTTGTTGGTCCTGCCAGAGCTAGAGCTGATGGCAGTTTTGTGGACTCTGCAATACCCTCAAGACACGGCGAAAGTGGCAGTAAGTCAGTGCGGGGTATAAGACTGAAGGGCGGATACATCAGGCCAAGGATTGGTGGGTGTCTAGCGTTGGGCAATCCTTTCAATCTGCTCTCATCAACTGTACATCTACAAATGACTCCAAATCAATACAAATCATCAGCCTAGCCCGACGGATACATCTTTAGTTTAAGCAACATAATTAAAGGGTATTAACTACAAGGTATGAAAAGTCTTTGCTGTTGCTGCAAGTAATGTTCCAACTTTGGGCTATAATTTGGTCACAGCTCTAGCCACACACAGAAGCCCACCCGCTTCTAACACCGCTGCAACACAGATTTGTGGCCTTGGTTACAGAGTTGGTCAGGGACTGGGACCGGGACTGGGGCTGGAGCAGGGGGGCTCCAATGGGCTCATGGGGGCGTATGCGTCATATCAGCACACGCATACGCTGTGTAGGTCAATGCTGTTAGGACCAAAGGGAAAGCCATTGCCATAGGCATGCTCTGTTTGCACTGGCCTTGCCTCTCACTCCTTCCCCTCTTTGCATGTGTGCATGTATGCGTGTGTCAGTGTGTTGGTATATGGTTGGTGTAATTGAAACTTCCGCTTTGGTCAGTTAGCGCAATTTAGCAAGCTGCAAAAAAGTTAGCCACGGCTGAAGTAACAGGCAAAGTGTAAAGTCCATTGCAGCTACTTGGCTTTCATTTCAATTTAAACTTTAGAAAGCCAGCACACACACACACAAGCATTGCATACCACATACTCACACACTTGCGCACAGATACACACAAAGCTGAGGGGCAGACACATGGAGAGCCATGGAGAGTAGAAAATTATTTAAAATGATTTATTTCACAACAATTTTCATTAGGTGGCCAACTGCATTGCAGGTTCCCATGCTCTGCCGCTCTACCGCTCTACCGCTCTACCGCTCTTCCGCTTTCCCGCTCTCTGCACTAATTCACTTTTGCTGATTCCTCTGGAAAAAATATGCGAAAAATGCCTTGAGAGCAAGGGCCTCCCGACCACACTCCACTCCAGTCCACTCCACTCCACACCCCACTCATGTTTCATATATGAAATAATTATATATGCGGTCAGACTACGACGACGACGACAGGCTGCGGGCAGTGCACCAGTCGCTCCGCTCAGCTCCTCCTGAAAGTTCCTAGGAAAAAATAGAAAATTTGTGGCACTGCTACATATTCGTTCCTACCATGCTGCCGCTCCACGGCGACTGGTGCATAACTTTTGGCGGAGATTTCACTCCACGACCGAAGCGTGTTCTCTGTTCCCTGTTCCCTGTCCACCGCCGTTGTCTGTATGCACAAAATTAGCAGAAAAGAAAGCAGATGCAAACGGAAAAAATGCAGGCCAAAGGAAAATTCAACTTGGAAAAGGTTAACAAGCGTCAGACAGCCCACAACAAGAGCGGGGAATTACCCAACAACATTACCAGCAGCAACAGCCAGCAAAAAACAACAAGAACTTATAATTTTTGGCCACGAACCCAACAGCAACAAAAACGAAAAAAAGAGAAAAAGGGCTGTGCCGTAAAAAGAATGTTAATGAAAAGCAAGCGTGAAATAAAATCATAAATTCTGCAACGCTTGAGGGGCAAGTGCAGAGTACGAGTACGAGCGAACATGCGGGTGTGTGTGCGTGTGTGTGTATGTGGGGGTGGTTTCCTGTTATTATTATATTGCATTTGTGTGCACATGCGAGTGGGAGTGGAAGTGGGGGAGGGTTAGGTTCGAGTTAGAGCTAGGAGAAAGCTCGGACTTGCTTGAGTGCATTTGTGGTAAGCCCCCAAATGTAAACTACGATAACGCTATGGTACCCCAAAACGAGCGAGTGTGTATGTGGGTGTGGATGTGGGTGTGGGTGTGTGTGCGTGGCCTGACCATGGAGTACATTCCGTCCGAGCGTCTAGACTTTGGTAAGCTTATCCAGCGATAGCAGCATGTGGCAGTCCCCGGACTGGGGGGACAGTTGGATTCAATAAGCGGTGATGCAGGAGTGACAGAGATGTACCAGAGATAATTTGTGTACATTTCGGAATAGTTAGTAACTATAACATGTATTTTGTTGAGATTGTATACGAGAGTACTAGCTGGCCCGGCAAACCATTTTCCGCAGTCTTGTCAACTATTTCTGTTGCTCCAAAAGATGACATTTGAACGCATGAGTTGAATGTGCGAATGGACTGCAGGAACTGGCTTGAATCTGGATTCGTGCCGATGAGCATTGAACGGCTTCTGGTGGTGTCTCAATTTTAGGTAGTTGCACTTTTCCTGATCCGCAACACATACCATCAATCAGCCCTTTCGGATGAATGGAATATTCCATAATCACGTACTAAAATCCAGCTTAAAAATGGTGGGCGGTAAGATGTCGAAAAGTAGTTAATAACATATTCGCATACCTACTAAAATAAAAGAAAAATCGGTCGAGTCGAGTCGTTTGAGAGGAGCCCTCTATTAAATCCGAATTATTTTTACATATTTATATCCATCTATGTATGTATGTATAAATACTTGTACCGCCCCTTGCAAAGTGTTCTTCCATGGTGAATGTCTCCGCAAAGCTTTCTTTTAGTTGGGTTCCAAACATTGCTTTTGCAGAGCTTTCCTCCGGGAAGCTTTAAGGGTAATCCAATCCACCTCTGCAATGCCCTTTTTGAGCTTTCATCGTTCTACCCATTAGAAAAAAAAACACCATCTGATTTAGTACTGTTTAAAAAAATTGTGTACATACGTTTTTATTAATTATTGTTTAACTACTTTTTTGCTTGAATCTTCTTGTCTATGGCTGATGAGATTTCCTTGCTGTCCTTGCGATTGAAGCGTGTGAATTTTCCATATCGCAACTTAGGCAAAAAGAATTCGAGGCGGCGCTCTTTGATCTAGACATTAACTAATAAAATGCATAATTCTGTTAACAATTTGTGTGTTCAGTGGCTGTGTGTGTGTCTGTCTGTATCTGTGTGTGCTTACATAAGTAATTCATTCATTCACTATGATTAATGCTAATCTGATTGTAATTGGTATTTATGCGAATTAGCTATAGCACTTCGTTATAGGAGTTAAAGCCAAGAGCCGATTTAACGGCAACAGAGTTTTCGGTGTGTTTCAACGCATTTTGCTCTATATATATATTGTATGTATATCTGCATATATCGTATATATGTATTTGTGTGTGTTTTTTGTGTGTACATATGTATTGGTGTGTGTTTCGTATATAATAAATTCCATTTCTTTTACATTTTGCACAACAGTTAAAAGTATATTAAACAATTAATAATTATTTTTTGCTATGGCCGGGCCGAAATACAATTTGCACTATAATTTTGTTTGTTTATGTTTTAGTTGTTGTTTGCTTGATTAACTTGTAGCTTGATGTATTTTCATGATGTACATACATATTTCTGATCCACAGACCTGTGATACTCGCGCGATATAGTATATGTATGTATGTATGTATGTTAGATCCGCGTGTCTTAGATTTACTTCTTGTTTTTGTTTTTTTAGTTTTTTTTTTGGTATTTGTTTGGTTTGTACTCGTAATTTGAGTCCAGCTACAAAACGTTGCATAAAGTTGTATAAAAGTTTGTGGTTACGAGTTTCTTCTGTTATCATTTGACTAGCGGGTAAATACAAAAAAACGAATCGATCGACCCCTACACATACATGCACTCGCACATACACACACATACATACATATGTAGGTACGAGCAAGTATGTACATATGTATATAAATAACACTATATAGTTTTGTTAGAAACGGCTGCTATAAAATCACTGCCACTTTTGGCCAGCACTGTACCCTTCCCTTCTGTTGTAAGACTAACGTAATCATTAACTATCTATATGTGTGTATATATGTAGTTCATAAGCGCTAATATTCGTTAATGCAACAAGTCTATGTGGGATCGTCCTCATCCTCGTCCTCATCCTGCTCCTCGTCCTCCCCGTCGTCTTCATCCTCATCGTCATCCTCCTCGTCGTCCGACTGTTCGGATCAGTCGAATATGCAGACAAAGACACGGAGGCAATTCATGCCGAGCTTCTCCCAGCAACCCTCCTCCGTGGAGCGGCCCTCGTTCGTGCGGCGCATCTTCTTGGGGTAGTTCTTGGGACTGCTGCGATCGCTGAGATGGACTGGCATGCGGGCGTATTCGGCACGTGGCTGGCGGAACTTCTCCATCAGCTCCGCCTGCTGGTCGGTGAGGTTCCTTAGCTTTTTGCCTGCAATTGACAGAGGTTTTAGTAATCGAAACAGAGCTTGGGGCGAATCAACTTGTGGACTCACCCTCTAAGGCATCACTGATGAGAGATATTTCGACTGGTGGGAGAAGCTCGATGCGCTCACAGCAACGACGGAACTCGGAGGCACTCATCCGCAGATATCTGGGGGTCAGGCAGAGGGGTCCCAGCACAGTGCGTCGGTTTTCGGCAGTGCCAAAGATATTCTTGCGGGCGCACTCCGCCAGACTCCACGAGGCCAGGCACTCGAACAGGGTGACCTCCGAGCGGAGTTGCAGGGTGTCGCGCTTGACCACGGTCTCCAGCTCCTCGAACCGGAGGTCGCAGATCTCGGGCATCGAGAGCATCAGCTCCGCGTGCATGTCGATCAGCTGGAGTGTGTTGTGCAGCAGGGCCACGCCATAGTCCTCGGTGGTGAAGGGATTCGGATTGGGTATGAGATTGAGCTGCGCCCCATCGGCCCCCTCGGGTGGGTTCTCGCCCGCCAGGGCAGCCTTGGCCGCCGCCTGCTGCTTGGCAGCGGCCTTCGCCTTGGAGGCCTGCTTGCGGGCCAGCTGTTGGCCACTCTGTTGGGTGGTGATCACTGTCTGGTGCTGGTTGGTCAGCGCTATGCCCTGGTAGAACCACAGCGCCTTGAATATATCCAATGCGGTGGCACTGGAAATTCTGAGATCAAGCTCCCGAATGCAGTATATGATCTGAAATTAAGAGAGCCTTGGTTAAAGAACAGCAGACAAGGAATCTCCTCTCGAAGAACTCACTAAATCAGGCACGTTAAAGCGATCGGATAGTTCCAGGATCTTCAGCAAGTGTTTGTGATCGCGATAAGGTATAAAGTGCTTCTCCATGTAGCGGACGACAAGCTCAAAGTCGTTCTTGTCCACATTGAGGATCTGGTAGTGGTTATCGCTCTTGCGGCCGCTGTTGGGTCCGGCGTGTATCAGCTTCGCCAGCTCCACGCTGCGCTCCACGACGGACTTGCGCTCGCATCGGATCATGTACCGATCGTCGCCGTTCACCACAATGAAGTCGATGTAGGGATTCACAATGACGGGAACTCCTGTGTAGATGTTCGTCTGGCCCTTGGCGTATGGCGGTGGCATCGAGTGGGCTGGTGGGGCACTGGGCGCCGGGACACTGTGAATGGCGTCCACGTGGTGCCCGTCGGGGCCGAGACCGAACGGCAGTACCATTTTGTACTTCTCTGTTGCGTCGTTGCTGTTGGTTTTGTTTTTGTTTTTGTTGTTGTTGTTGTTCTCACTGCTGTCGCCCACTTGTGGTATCTGTGGATCGTTGTTGTTGCTGTCGACCGGCTGTGGTTCCTGTTCGGATGCGGTATCCTCCTCCCGAATGTGCAGAGCCTTGCGGATCAGAGGACCACCCACCAGCGGTAATTTGGTGATGCGCTTCTGCTTGTATAGCGCCTCCTCCAGTGTGGAATCGAAGCGCTTCTGGCGGTATTTATTGCCACAGCGGAACTCTGTGTTCCTGCCCTCAGTGAACACCCAATCTTTGTTCTTGAGCTGTAAGAAAAAATGCCGTTAAGTACTCGTATTGGATGAGTATTAGGTCCCCAGGGTCTCCTCAGGGAACTACATTCTTTATCAGAATCACTCTGGATAATATTTTTACGAGGATTGGGATTGACCATTAGTCATGTTTCGAGTGCGGGCCATTTCGCCACGCTCGGAAACCTATCAGAGTGCCATAAAGTAGAGCCCTGCAAGTGCTTTCCCCAAGTTAATGATCGAGACCCCCTCGCAGCTATCTTTATCCTTATCAGTCGATTGCCACACTTCAGCAACATAAATCGTTTAGCGTTCGAGTCAGAACTTAATCGCTGATTTTTGCACTCGACTATAAATAAGTGATACTCATTATCTTAAAGTAGTGCCGCCTAATTAGCTAACGAGCCGAGCCGAGGCGAACTGAGTTCTTTTGGGGAGGGGACTGCTACTGGGATCAGTTTCCTTATATTTGAATCGTTTGATTGCCACCAGTTCGGTTGCAATCCATCATCGGAGGACTATAAATCATTTTGGCAACACTTCTCGTATCGAAACCTAACCCAGAAGCAGCCTATCACGAAGCAAGCCGCGTGATATGTCCATAAATTGTATAATACCTCCCCGAAAACATAGGAACCAATGATAGTGACAGCGTCCCCGAGGGAGCGAAGGGAAAGAGCATCCATGCAGGGGCAGTGGCACTGGCACGTTGATCGGTGGAGACTAATTATGACGTCAAGTAGGCGACAGAAGTAATGCCCCCTGATTTGAGGCCCATATCATATAATACTAAATCGATTTGGTTTCTATAGAAGCAACAGTCCTTATCTTTACAAAAATAAAAGTTCAATGAAGGCAATGATAAAATGAGAATTGCACATAGTTTGGCACAGTTCTTTATAAGTAGAGAATAGTATTCTCACAATAAGAACTTATTGAAAGGTTGTTCCTTAGCTTAAGAAGTTGCTTTTCATAAATCATAGCGCAAAAAACTTCTGCTAGACCTGCCCCAACTTTCACAGATAGTATCTCTTGCCATTTTAGTAACCATTTTGAAAATATTATTGACACATAAAAGCCTGTTATTACACGTAGCACCCCTGGAACCATCCCTGGAAAAGCTGAGATCATGTAAAAGGTAACTACCCATAACTATTGTCGAAGGGCTTTCAGACATTTGTATTTGAAAAAAAAAAAATTGGTTCATTGGCCAGCGCTTGATTTGCAGTTGCTTGTCTTGTTTATGCCACAAGAACAGTGCAAACATAGAGAACTTCGCAGATAGAATGTGCGGGGAAAATAATTATAAATAAAATAAATTATATGACGATACTCGTACTTCGGTGTTTGAACAGTTGTAAGGAAGGCGAAACGAAGTGTTGACGACTCCATCAGACTCGTGATGGAAAGGAGAACAGTTCCCCCAGTTACTCTCTATGAGCGCTGATATTTAAATATTGACTCAGACAGACTCGGACAGAGAGGAAACAGAACGAGAGAAAAAGAGAGACCGCAATGGGGGGAAGTGTGACGACCGACGTGATAGTGTGTGATAGTGCAATAAATAAATTATCGTATGCAAATAAATTTATGGCTGTTCATCGATTCAGAGCGTCGTGCGTTATCATCTGCACACTGCCTCTGCCACTGCCACTGAGCTTTGGGGTCTGGGATCTGGGGTCTGGGGTCTGGGGTCTGTGCTCTGAGAGGTCTGATCTGATTCTCAAGTTTTATGTGTAGCACAGGCATCGAATTAGCACTCGGATGGTAGTCATAAGTTCCATGGGCTTCCTTTATCAGTGGGTTGTATGGATGGATGGCACTGAACCGCTCTGGATTCCAGGCGTGGGCATTTACGATGGGGAGTGCCTCGAGGCTGCCACCAGCGCCACAGTTAACCAGTAAACCCGTAACCGTAAATAAAGAGCCCCCGACCTTGCCCGGAGACGTTCTTGAACTTTACAGCGCATGTCATTCGATTCCCTATCGCAAATTATCATTTACTATCATGTATATTTACACTTCTTACACTTTATTGTATTTTGGTTCCTTCTGCTTATCGGACCGGGGCTCGTTCCATCAATCAATCAAACGCGGTTTACTTCGGCTTGCCGCTGTCTGTGGATATGTTTGGGTTTGGTTGTGTTGGGGGGAGGTGTTCTTCATAAACGAGTATTTATATTTGGAACTCTATTTTTTGCCATATACGAGTATATTTCCAATATTGTAAATCACACACTAATTGGATTGTCTTTTTGGTTGGTGGCTTGGGGGTGGGAAGGTTGGTTAGGAAAGTGAGTTGTACTCTCACGATTTTCCTTAAGGGCGAACCGAACACCACGAGTTTGAGAACTCGACTGCCATTCCAGCGGACTCGCAGGCCACTACATCGACATCAGCGGCGAGGCGACGGAGCCCCTGCGATGGCGGCAACGGCAGCGGCAGCAGCAACAGCAGCAGCAACAGCAACAGCAGTAAGTTTGATAATGCGTCATAAGGCGAAATCGAAATATCCGAACTCTGGCATGATTCCACATTCCATCCACACATGATGGAATGGGATCGTATTTCCAGTATTAGTAGTGGATCTTAGTGTGGTTCTTTCCACAGAAATAGACAGAAATTTGCAATTTATTGAGAGTGTCATTGGGTTTGAAGTGGAATACTCTCTAAATTAATCACAATTAATAGAAGTGAATGATTAAAAACAACCCTTTTTGATGGAAACTTTTAAATTGCAAAAAAAATTAATATCAGCGATATGCAGGCCAACCGGAAATGAACTAAAGTGCGTCGGTTCGGGAGCCGCAAGTCCGTGAATACTAGCCTCATTTTTGGGGGACAGATGGCCAGTAATGAAATTAATATCACTGGCACTCGTATCTCAGTTTAAGGGAGCTGCAGCTGGCAAAAGATTTGACTATTGGACTTTCTTATTAACAAGAAGATTGTGTGGGTGGTGGTGGTGGGGAGTAGGAGTGGGAGTGGAACTACAAGTGGGTGTGGGAGTTGTACATATTTGACAACTGTAATTGTCGTCGCTCCATTGTGTAGGCACGATATTCATATTATTGATAAGCAATGCAAATATGAGGCAAAGGCAAAGGCAACATGTAGAAGCAGAATCATACCCATGGATGTATGGGTGCACCTTTTTTTGCGGAATCTGTGTCTGGGTGTGAGTGCGTGCATTTACACCACACATGTAATAATAGCAACAATGATAGGTGCTGGCAAGGGCCACAGAGAGAACAGCAGGGCAAAAGCTGCAACTCTGCGGCGGTGCCTGGTTGAGCCCAGGCATACGAGTTCGTGTGTTTGTGTGTGTGGAAAAGTATTCATGCACTCGACGAGGTTTGCCGCAGAAGTTGCAGCAGGAGATTAGGTACAGATGAAAGCAGATTATAGCAAATTGGAGCAAATTGGAGCAAGAGATACATACATATACTATATGAGTCAAGTTTTCCTCGAGAGCCACTTTATATGATTTATATTTACCATTTTATTTGTATGTGTATATGTAAGCGTTGTCGTACTTTTATAATTACTTAAAGTTGCAAGAAATAAACCTGGATCAAAACAAATAATTTTCGAAGCTTATAGTAAGTGATTTTCCAATATTACTAGATTAAAAAGGAGAAGGGAATTTTTTCAGATATTTGCTCCACAAAGTCTTCGATCTTACCTCGCCCTGCATAGGGTGCCGGCTGAGCCGGCTGAGGCGGCTGCTGAGGCAGCGTCAACCGCTAATGAGTCGCGGTGCCAGCAAAGCGGAAGCCGTGCCAGAAAAGCCTACGACTAAAGCAACAACAACAACAACTGTTAACAGTTAACACTGACGTCGACTCCACAACAGACTCACGCACGACCTTGACACTAGGACACCGAGCGAACTCCCCAAACACGCCTAGCCGTGACAACAGCAGCTCTCTGTAGTGGGCCCCATTTCCCCATTTCCAGCATATGATGATCATTAAAACCCGTTTACGGTCGCCGGGCGGCCAAACGGCCGGGCACGGCGTCGGAGCGAATCAAATATTTGCATTCATAAAGGGAAAAAATATAATTAGCAGCATCGGAGCAAAGTGGAGCAGAATCAATATACATACATACACGCATACACGCATACACACCTATGCATGTACATGTGTTTGTGTGTATACCCCATACCGGGGCCAGAGGAAAAACTGTTTAATTAGTTAAATTTAACATAATTATTCACATTGTTGGCTAAAGGTAAACATCTCCGAATACGCAGCAGAAGCCGAAGCCGATGCCGATGCCGATGCCGAAGTAGAAGCAGAAGTGCAAATAAATAAACAGACGATAGAAATCGATGGGAAGACACGTACATACTTATGTATAACCGAAATGGAAACAAAAAACGCACCCAGCCCAATTTGCTTCCTGGGAATATAGCCGGCAATTGCATCACAAACAAGCCCTGAAGATATTTCTATAGTTCAAAAATAAAACACTTGCCGCATTCTTCAGCGACCACTGAAAAGTTCAGCAAGTGCGATGGCTCCGCGGTCCCCATTTGAACGCCCTAATGTGGTGCATTATTGGGTAGTCGTAGAGAGTGTGGTTATGAAACACTCGGTAGAACTTTAATTAAGTAAAAAATACCTCGAATCGAGTGGAAATATCCAGAGTAGAGTCATACATCCCACATGGGTCACAGCAAATGCGATTTGGACTCTAGTTGAACTCTAGTCCGCTGGAAGCCCGTTAAATGCTCGAGTCGGGACAAGTAATTCAATTTGTGTCACCTCGGAACCTACGATTATGAGTCCGACTGCGAACAGGACAGACAAATGACATCATTTGATCGCGATGCCGTGCAAAAATACACCGTCCAGGAGGCCTGCATTACTCATCTCTATTCGTCTGAATAGACGAACGCAGTCAAAACTTTTTCTGCCCACTTGGCTACGTTCCAAATGTAACAGCAGACTCTGAATATGACAGAACATTCCAATAGCTATTGGGGTAGTAATAGCCGGGGCATAGCCTTTGTGCACAAAGAGTGTACCAGGCTACTGCGTCAGTCATTCAGCTGGTCAGTCAGTCAGTCAGTTAGTCAATCAGTTTCTGGTTTTCCCCTGATTCATTCTCTTTTAACGTGGTATCAGATGCAGGTTGGGGTGTGGATGGCGCTAGCCCAGCTTGGATCAGACAAGTAACTGACGTATTAAAACAGCAATAAATTGCCATTTATGAGATAGCAACTAATAATCGCTAAATACATAAAGTGAGGTATATTCCAAGTAAGCAAACAATAAACCTGCTCACAAGCAAAACTTTTTTTTTTGGCAGAAACTTTCACCTGGTTTTCCCTGGTGCTCTCTCTTTTATGCGGAGCCAGGAGTGTGGGTGCGTCGCCTTCCGAAATGCAAACAAAACATGAAAACGGAAAAAGCGGAAAAACTCACCCTCAATGGATGAAGAGACAGAGAGAGAGAGAGAGAGAGGGAGAGGAAAACCCTACGCAACATGTTCCATGTTCGGCATGGAGTGGGGCATGGGGGTGGCCTCTGACAGAAACTGGAGCAAACAGTTCGGGGGAAAACGAAGTCCACAGCGAACAAATTTGCAATTGCAGACAAAGGAAATAAAGAAAGCGGAGTGCTGGAGGGGAGTGGAGTGGGCAGCGGGAAGCGGGATGCGGGATGGGACTTGGGCTAGGCCAATAGCCAATATCAAGAGCGCGACGATGGGGATCCATGCGTTGGAGGGGCGGCAGCGGCAGGGCAGGAATGGGGAGCAGGAAGGGATTGGGGTCGCTTGGGCAACCAGTTGGTGCCAAGGGCGAAGTGGCAGAAGAGGCGAGGCGGAATGGACGCGAGGGCTCGTAACAATTGACAATGCGGCGTATGCGCGATGGATGCCAGGCCCAGCTGATGTGGCGGATGATACACTGAAACACTGACACAGTGAACGAGTTTCCCACTCGCTTATACGGACATGGGCACACGCACACATGCACACACACACCCGCATAGGCACACACATACAGAGAAAGTTCTCCCTGAATTCCTTTGAACAGGCTTTCGCTTGGCAAAGTATCTGTGGCTGCGGCTGTGTCTGTGGCTGTGTGCCTGCGTGTCTGTGTATCTTATGGATACACAATTTATGTTAGCCAATTGCTCGCTCATGTTTTGTATATACGAATGGACTTTTGATTAATTACACACGGGCCTTGCGCCTTACGCGACTTACCCGAGTTTATGGCCCGAATTCTGAATTCTGAATGAGAATTTTCGAAATAGTTCGGCAAAAGATATTCCTTGCTGACTGCCGATTTCCGCAAACAGCAGACAACAGATACCGAGTATTTTGGCGAGATTTCGATTCGATTCGATTCTGTTTAGTTAGGGTTTTGTTTTGTTTTGTTCCGATTTGTTTTGGGCAAATTTGTTTATGCCCAATTTAATGCCGCACACTACCCGTATTGCCCGTATTGCCCGTATTGCCCGTTCTGCCCGTAATGCCCGTGTTATGCTCTACACTCTCCACTGGCCCATGTACTATATTCATATACCTCCTATACCATACGTAGGTGTGTGGTGGATATATAGATATGCAATATAGTACGATCCGAATCCGAGAGTTTTGCGCGCGCCTCGTGCCAAACGGAATTGGGAAAGGCAGCCACCAACCAACGACAACGTCTCCTCTCGAGAGCCGAAAACCGTATATACAACAAAATCTTTCGTGTGCGCTTTTCCGAGCGGAGAGCGCCAAATCCAAAAAAAAAAACACACACACCAACAACAACAACAACAAAGCAAGGTACAAGAAAAGCGAGACAGAAGGAAAACATACCCACTTTCTCGACACGGCGTTGCCACCAGGTCCGTCCATATAGTGTTGTCACTGACAACTTGTCAGTATTAATCCCGTTAAGTGTTTGGATACAAATTAGATTAGAACCCAAATTTATGAAGCACAACAGAAATTGTTTCTTATTGTGGGCATGTATTACAATCGACAGCCAAATCGCAGCCTTCTGGCAGCCCTGTTGCTGGGCATGGGGAAAATTCTCAGCAGCTTTTCCCCAGCCGGACATGCGCAGTGGGTGTCGTGTCGAGGGAGAGCTCTCTCCGACCCACAGGTCGTGCTTCTGGCAGCCAGAAGACGCAACATTTTCGAGCGTGTGATAAGACACGGACACTGATGCGGATGCCCCGGACAACAACTTTCGTACACTTTCCCTTTCCAAAAAGAGAGAGAGAGGGAGAGAGAACGGGCCAGCAGGCGAGCGAGAGTGCGTGCGTGGGCATCATAGGGAGGGCTGCCTCTTTTGGGCCCTAGACAACGGAGTGCTGTATTGTGTGAGGTAGGAAATTTATAGCTCTTATCAACGCCCGACCGACCCGTCGACCTACCGACCGACCAACAGAAAGGAAATGGAATGGAAGGGAAGGGAAAGCCAACGGAAAATATCGGGCAATGCAAACCACCAGAAACTAGGTCAAATCTCACTTTACGGAGTCGAACCCGAACGAACGAACCATTTGGTAAAAACATTTGGCAATATTTAAGGGCCATCGATTCTGGGCTCCTCCTCCACGTCTTCTCATTTTCTAAATTCCGCTCCCCCCAAAGGAAAAGGCAGTTGCATTTGTTTACATTTGATTTTTGTGATTTCTTGCGGTTATTTGTAAATTTTACAACTTTAGTTTCGTTACATTTTTGCAGTGTAATTTCGGATTAGATTAGATTAGGAAAAAAAAAGAATGGAGAAATTGATTGTACGTCAGAGGTTGGGCTGTACGGCTAATTTAATTTTGCTTGAGACACTAAGACACTGCTGTCTTGTAGCTGCGTCAGCGGTTTGATCCAAGCTATCGATGGTTTTCGTGGGACATTTCCGGGGCATAAAATTAGATTAAAGTCAGGGCTGATGGGATGCAGTTCAGGCTGTGGGGCCACGAATCTAACTGTTGATTGGAGCACTAGTCTGTTCGGTGCCATTCAATCGCTTGATGGCTATTTTGGCCACACCCTTGGGGCACTCTGCCGAGCCGCCCATGAGAACGAGGAAGAGGCCATTGTGGGCCACTGTGTTCCACAGACGCTCGATGACCTTGTCGATTTTGGCAGCACTGCGTTCAGCTTTATCCAGGAGGAAGTCCTCTTCGGGGATTGGGAGATTGGCAATGGTCAGAGAGTTCTCTAGCGCTATTTCGGTGACTTTTCGGACAGCTTCTTTGGTGGTGGCCACCTCGTGCACGAGGACAGAACTGCTGGTGTCTTTGGGGACGACCTGCTCGGCCTTCTGTATGATCTCCTTGAGGCGCGGCTGCAGGTCTCCCACATTCACGATCGCTGTCCTCCTGTCCCGCTTGGCCGAATGTGCAAACATGTTGTTCGTGATGCTGTCGCCGCTGCAGGCATTGGCGATCTCCTGCAGACGCTTCTGTTGGGTCATAATCTCGTCGCCAAACTCGATGCTGTTAGCGAGCTTCATCTTCACGAGCTTTAGCGTTGCCCTGGAGTCTTCGATCGAGTCGTGGCCGTACTCGTTCTCCTGGATGGTCTCCTTGAGGAAAGTCATGGCCAGATGCTTCAATTTGCTCTTCCGCCTCCGAATTCCGGACATGTTGAAGCACACGCTGGTGTCGATCACATACGGATGCATCATCCGCATGGCATTCAAATCGGAGTTAAGGGACTGTCCCACGAGGATGGCATCGTCTGGCAGCAGTGCTGACACCTCCCTCTGCACATCCTTCAGCTGCTTGGTCACCTGCTTCATGATGTCCTCGGTAATGCCCGAGTACTGGGTAAGGTAATCCACGATCCTGTTGTCGGGCATCACCAGCGTCTCGTAAACAGTCCTGTACTCCTCGTCTACAATGGAAATACGCGTCAGCTCGTTGACCCCGGCCACAGTGCGACACATTTCACAGTCCACGCCGTACATGGGACTGTGGTTGTTGACCGGCTTGTACGATGGCTTTGTGAACTTGTAGGCCCTGAAGCGGCTGTGGAGCTCTCCCTGCAAGGGGATTGGATAGCCCTCGTCGACCATTTGCAGGGCGGAGAGCAGGAGTTTGGTCCGCGGGAATTTGTCATCTGGATGCAGATGAGGCAGCTCCATGCCCGGCTCCTCGCCACTAATGTTGAAAATACCCCTCACGAACAGTGTGGGATCCTGGTTGAGGGCAACTGCAGATTCCAGGCAACCGTGCTCGTCAATTAGCTTCTTGGCTTGCACACTGGTCAACGGAATCTGGAAAGAACCATAAATATATTATCGATTAGCGATTAGCAATCAGTGGATAGGCCTAAAGCAGTACATACCTGAGCGATCTCATCGATAATCATGCCTTCAGCCTGCTGGGGGAGCATAAGCTCCAGCTTCGCGTTGAAGATCCTATTGGTGGCCTCGAACTGGCTCTCATTGGAGAGGTAGTGGTACAGGGAGAGGCCCTCCAGGATGACCACCACGCTGTGCGAGAGACTCACCCACTTTTCGGTGGAGCACCACCGGTCTGGCCGGCAGGGACTCTTCTGGCCAATCATGCCCGACATCAGCAGGTTCTGTATATCGCTGAGGAAGATGGGTGTGCGCGCATCTTGAGGCGTCTCCAGCAACGCACGCTGCCCCATCTCCCTCAGCCGCAAGGCGGGAACATCCTGCAGTCGCCGCTTGCGTCGCCGCAGATCCGCCGAAAGGGCCTTGTATTGTTCTTCGCTAAGAGTAACCAACGTGTCATCGGGTAGGCTGTCGCCACCAGCTGCCTCATCTTTGCGAATGCGTTTCGTCTGTGGCTGATCTATGTGGACCGTCTCCGCATCTGTGGCATCCGCTGTCGAGGTCTCTTCGGGGGTGCTTCTGATGGTATGCCGATTCTTGACTTTTCGCTTGCTGCTCACGGTGAAAAAGCCGTCGTCTGCCGCCTCTACACCGCTGGACCGCTCCGCCTCATTGTGACTTTTGTTCGTCTGTGGCTCATCTGTGAGATCAGCCTCGGCGCCGCTTGATTTTGACTCGGAATCCCGCTTCCTCGCCAGCTCCGCCTCATGTACACGATCCCGATCGTTCAGGTCCATCAGATTTGCCAATGCGGCCAGCTTCTTTTTCTTCTTTTCGCTGCGTTCCTGCTGTTTTGCTGAGACTTGCTCCTTCATATTGACAAGCCTGATTTTTAAGCTGCAACACAAAAGGTTACTAAGTCTTTATATCCAGCAATTTTAAGCGATTTTTCAATCAAAACAAATTGAGCACATGGAGAAACATCGTATATCGATAAGAAATCGAACTTAGCCCACTTCACCCCCCTCTATTAAAAAGTTCAACGAATTGAGGTATATGACGGAAAATATTACTGATTGTAAACTCTCCTTGTAGATCCATGCCATCTTTCCTCTAAACTAAAAAAAAAAACACGATATCTTTCACCTGAACTGCGCAAAAATTTGCATTATTTTCGGTGAAATATTAAATACCCCCTTGGCTTGCAATGGGTTAATCGTTCTCCGTCGAGGATTGGAAACCATATTCCTCGATTATGATATTCCGTCGAATATTACTAGCTAGATAGATCTCTCAGCTCTGCCAACATAATTTTAACCAATCAATGAACCTATTTTGTTTAAAAAAAGGTTTTAGCGAAATAGGTCAAAACGAAACAACGAAAGAGGATAGTCGTTCATATTGCTCAATTTAGAGATTCCGTTGAATAATTCTAGCTAACTAAAACCCTTAGTTCTGCCCACATCATTTTAGGCCATTGATAAATAAATGTTCTACAAGATTGGCTAGTTTTAACGACCCCGCTTACTGTTTTTTTTATGAAATAAGGTTTAAACAGAAACTGGTCAACAAAAAATTATGTTTTTACATGGTAACTACACAATAACTACATGTGGAAAAATACCTATTTAGTACAAAAAGTGCCCGCATGTAGCAGCGCCAATAAAATTACTTGCTGCCGAAAGCTGGCTGATATAAGATTCCGGTTATATATATATGTCTCTCGTTCTTTTACATGCCGTCTGCCACAGATAAGAGCGAGATGGCAATAAGCCAAAACTCACCGTTAGAACGCCGCGTGCTTTGCGCCTTATTTTCAACTTGTGCAAAAAGGGCTGCGTGAAATCAACGAAAAAAGTGTGTAGTGCTCTGAATATAGATCCACAAAATGTATGCCGCAGTTAAGCCGCTGTCTAAGTACTTGCAATTCAAGTCGGTGCACATTTACGATGCCGTCTTCACCATCCACTCTAAGTGCACGGTGGCCCTGCTGTTGGCCTGCACTTTTCTGCTCTCCTCCAAGCAGTACTTTGGCGATCCCATACAGTGCATGCGCGATCACAATGACATGGACTTTATTCACGCTTATTGCTGGATGTACGGCGCCTACGTATCGACCAACATAACGTACACGCCTGATCCGTTTGGACACGAGCGCTGCAAGCCGGGTAAGAATTGGAAAATGCGTTCATCCATCAGCGTTCGATTTGTGACTTAAAACATTTATTCGCTTTACGCAGGTGGTTTGGGAGGAACAGTGCCTATGGCTCAGCGCCGATATCTGCGCTATTACCAGTGGGTTGTTCTAGTGATGCTCCTGCAGTCGTTTGTGTTTTATTTGCCGGCATTTTTGTGGAAGATCTGGGAGGGCGGCCGCCTAAAGCATCTGTGCATGGATTTTCACCAGACCGCAGTCAGCAAGGAGAGGAGCAAGGCTCACTTGGGTGTTCTGGTCAAATACTTTACGAGCGACTACAAGGAGACACACTTTCGCTACTTTGCCAGCTATGTGTTTTGCGAGGTCCTGAACTTAGGGATCAGCGTAAGTAGACAACGCCTCACCATTTGTGCCCGCCCTTTATCTCATTCAACTCATTCTCAACAGATTGTGAACATGCTGCTATTGGATGTGTTTATTGAAGGTTTCTGGACTCATTATGTTGACGCTTTCCTTGCGGTGTACTCTGGCGACTGGGAGATGTGGAGCAGCATCACCAAGCGCGTCTTTCCCAAGTGCGCAAAGTGCGAGGTAGTCAGATTCGGGCCTAGCGGATCGGACTCTTCAATGGATACCCTCTGCCTACTGCCCCTAAATATTCTGAACGAGAAGATCTTTGCCTTCTTGTGGGTCTGGTTTATGGCAATGACTTTTCTGGCTGGACTCAAGCTGTTCTTCCGCATGATTACCATGTTCAATAGCGGCATACGCTTCCACATTCTGCGGGCCAGAGCCCGTCTCATGCCCAAGTCACATCTGCAGCGCGCCCTGCAAAACTGCAGCTTCGGCGACTGGTTTGTCCTGATGCGTGTGGGCAATAATATAAGTCCGGAGATGTTTCGCAAGTTGCTCGAAGAGCTCTACGCGACCCAGTCCCAGCGCAAGCCCCCGCCTGGAGCGGATGAAATCTAATCATGATTCTAACTAAATTTTTGACATTTTCCTATCAATGAAGTTCTCTGTTCTTTTATTTTTTTCGCGTGCCTTCTTCAAGAGATGTTCGGAGATGGCTCAATCATATTCACATCATAATCGATATGTAAGAATTATCGACATTGTACTTAACATAATTTCATAATTTCCTTTCAAGTGTCACTACTTCTTAACTAAGCGAAATGTACCACTTTTGTTGTGTACATACACATATGTACTTTAAAACGTATCTTAATGAATATAATTTTCTACCTTTATAATCTTTGTACAAATCAGGTGGAGTACTCACCGTTCTGCTCGAGTCAGCTGTACCGTAGGTGTCCTTCCGCTCGCCTCCACCGATTGGGGATCCTTCTGCTGATTGGGTGCCATTTGTATTCCTTGTCGACTCTGTTTTGGTGGTGAGATTTTGCATGTACAGCAGGCTTTTTTTTCTATCTATTTGCATCTATTATTATATTACTCACACTTTGTCCGTTGATAAAATTTTGAAATAGGATTTTTGACAATTTTTAATTGAATTTTCATGTGTACAATCGGATGTGGTTGCTATTTTTACAGTAATGGAGGTTTTTAGTGTGGAACCTTTAAAACTAAAAGCAACTAAAACAAAAGTTGTTTTTTCTCTGCTTGAGGTGTATGAAATTTGTATCAAAATAATTTCGGAATAGGTTGTGTTTCTATCAAGAAATGAGTCGCAAGGCTTACTTTAATCGAACATTGCCTAGGGTGCTGAGTTTCTAGTTTTTCTGATTGTATGTGTGTCTGTGTGTGTGTGTGTGTGTCTGTCTGTCTGTCTGTGTGTGTGTGTGTGTGTGTGGAGTGGGGGTTACTGCTGGATGGATGGTGGGTGGTTCGTTGCTCTGCAAATTCCCCTTCAACTTGCACTTTTGTCCGATGGTCGTCGTTTATAGCTGACCTCTGCAAATATTGGACCGTTTTTCATTAACCAAAAAACTGTAAAGTTCGAAACGTAGCATAAAAATTGGCAGCGATGTACTTTGGAAGTGGGTCGATCGCCCGATGATCCACTTTCCGGAAGCCTTCATAAGCGCAGCGAGCACCCGGCGATGGCTTCAGTTGCCGTTTGCCGTTTGCCGTGTGTACCGTGTGGAATAAGTGGTCGTCGTCGTCGTCTTTGTCGTTCTCGTGAATATCAGATTCGCTTTTGCCGGTTGCTTTATGCTTTTTGTGGATTTTTGTTTGAGTGCACGAGTGAACCGCTGTAATTCGAGGCTCCTTGTTGGGAAGCTAATTAAACAAAGTGAAGAACAACCAAAATAAAGCAGCAAAGAAGAATACGAATTGCTTGTCGCATTTCCAGCTTGGTGTCCAAAATGTATAGTGCATAAGCGACTGTTCCGGAAACCCCAGAGAAGGATTGATAGCAAAATGACTTACAGTATGGATGGTACGTGGAACACATATAGGTTCGATTTTAAGCAGGAATATATGTACATTCTAGATCGTATTAATCTCCAATAAGTTCTTCGACTAAGAGTTCCAATTTTTTGTTTTGCATTTTTGCATCAGCATTTTTATTGAAATTGAAATTATTGCGAAATTGCCGAGCAGCACAGAAATTGCTGAACAAAATAAAGCCCCCACCAAAAAACGAAGAATCGGCTAAGAATTTTTAATCATGTTAAAAATAAAACAACGTCCACATCACTTTTTCCGTATTGTCAAAAGAGGAACAACTAGTATTTTATTTTAAGCAATTTAGTTCAAATAAGAGCCGACTTTGAATTTCATTCGAGATAATTACGGTTATAATTTGGAGAAAATGTATTTCTTAGACCTGGAGGCCACCAGGCTATTGCGAAGTCCGCGCCACTGGTGTGCCCGTACGCCCAACAAACGCGTCCTGGTCATCACCGTGCTGGTGATCCTGGCGATGTTCTTAATGCTGATCTACCATGGCATTGTGGTGGAGAGAATGGGTAAGAATATTACTAGAAAAAGATGAGTTTGTTACGTAAACTAATGAGTGTTACCACCTCCAGATCGCGTTCAGCAAATCGCCGCCCTGAACAAAAAGCATCGACAGCTCAAGGAGCCCGTCCATGAGGATAAGGATGTACTGATCGTCAGCCCACAGACATTGCACGTGAATTTTAAGACCGGCGGACAAAGCGCGGGGATGAATGAACGGCAGAGCCGCTTGAACAGCTTGCGCTGGAAGTTCCGATTGTATAATAAGCGTCGTGTGCCGCGTGACCTGTCCAGAAGTGACATACTCGATCCCCTTCAGGTGGAGGCCAACATGCAGCAGATCTACTCGAAGCTGAGGAGCAAGCGGGCGCGCCAGGCCCTCAGTCTGCTGGAGAGCGAGTATGTGAGATGCAAGAAGCAAACCCCGCACGACTGCATGTCCGCCTTTGTGCGGATGTACAACATGGCCAAGGAAATCACCGAAAAAATGGAAAAAATGAAGGCCATCATGCGGGCGCAGCAGCCCCAGCTGGAGTCTGGGAGCATGGAGTCGAATGAGACCCGCGAGAAGACCCAGGAGTCGACTGCTGGGCCCACGACAAGCGCAGCAAACGTCAGCGAGGAGACGTCCTCGCAGAAGCCCGTCCGATCCAAAATAAAGCCAGCAAGAATCAGCTGGATCATAGACGGCCATGACCATGACGACAGTGCGGTCTATACGGATAATACGCCAAAGTCATTGACCACCAAAGAGCCAATGAACACCACTTTGCCGCTGGTGGAGACGACGACCCCCCAGGCAACGGTAGAGGAGACCTCTCCCTCAAGCGTGGGACCCTCTGAGCTGATTGTGGGGACCACAACGGAGCAAATCAGCTGGATTTTGGACCGCTTTGACAAGCCCAAGGAGATTGTGCACACCACAGAGGGGCCCAGACAGCGTACCACCAGAGAGCTGACCACCACGGCAGCCGCACCGAACTCTGGGCTGGAGCACACCTCGGAAAACGTTGTCTGGGAGGCAAAGCTGACAACAGACGCACCAGAAGCCCTGTCCACGACCACTCCAGCCGTAGCCCACAACGAAACAGTGCCACGGAAGCTGCAGTTCGATTGGATCATCGATGGCGAGGAAGTAGTCGAGCCGGAGCCAGAGATGGGAAACTCTAGTTCCACCGCAACCACCACCCAAGCCACAGTCAGCACCACAGATGCCAGCGACGCGCATAACTTTACAGCATATCCGACCAAGCCAAAGCCAGTGAAGATTAGCTGGATCATTGACAGCGATGTGATCAGCGCAGAGGTGAGCAGCACGACCAGTCAACCCAAGCTAACGACCACCACGGAGACACCCACCACTGAGAAAGGTTCCCGTATTCCCGGTCATCCATTGGACAATCCCAGCAGCATTGAGAACATGCTCGAGAGCTTCGAGCGGCACGAACCGGAGAAGCCCATCATAAAGGTGCTGTCCAGCAACGAATCCTCAGAGGATACAGTCACAGATCTGTACGAGCGCCAGCACTGGCTGAAGAAGTTCGAGGCGCAGGCCATGGAAACAAAAGATGAGTTGATAGACACCTTCGGCACGGCGCTGGATGCCAAAGTGTTGGACAAAATGGGACCGAAGATCAATCCACTGAATGGGCATCTCCTGAATGGTAAAAAGCGGATTCAATCGATTGATTCTGATCAACATTAATACCCTCTTTTCTCCTCCACAGCTGCGGATGCACAGCTGATGACCTTATGTGAGCGGATGCGGAACAAAGTGGCCGCCATGGCGGATGGTGAACAGACCAAGCTGAAAGGAGAAACCTTCACGGCCTCGCCCAGTGTGCAGTTTACCAGCCGGGCGCCCGGCGGATTCCCTGTCTCCGGAGAGACGATGAAGGCCTCCGCACAGTTCATGTTCAATCCGAATCTCGGGATGCCCAGCATCCCCGTCTGTTTCTACATGACGCCGGCCAACTTCCGGATGCCCATGTGGTCGGCCGCGCCCACGTTTATGGGCATGCAGGGGGCACACTTCGGTGGTCCATCCAACAATGGCGGAGGAGGCGGAGTCTTCTTTGTGCCGCAGCAGTTTGGACCGAGCGGCAACTTCTTCGGTGGCAGCAGCGGCTCCGGAGCTGGTGGCCAGGGTGCCAACATCTTCTCGAAGAATGCCTCGCCGCAGAAGCTGTCGAATGCCCAGCAGCAGGTCTACTGCAGCTACATGCAGAACCAATCGGGCCAGGGTCAGGGCCAGGGCCAAGGGCAGTCCCAGGGACTCAACCAGCAGCAGGGAGTCGGCCAGTCGACCTTCTCCAATGCCAACTTCAAGATGCGTCACGACGCCAACCTGACGAGTGCCGTCCATCATCAGGGACAGATCATCTACGCCAGCTATGCGGGACTCCCACAGCAACCGATGGAGCGCTCGCAGTGCCCGGAACCGGATCAGGTCTCGTGCTACGGGGGCCAGGAGTGTATTCCAGCCGCCCACTGGTGCGACAATCGTGTGGACTGCAAGGACGGCAGCGATGAGTCGGCCTGCACCTGCGGCGACCGTCTGAACGAGGAGCGTCTGTGCGACGGCTATCAGGACTGCCCCATGGGCGAGGATGAGCTGGGCTGCTTTGGCTGCGAGCCTCTGGCCTTCTCCTGCTACGAGAATTTGGAGGAATATGCCCGTCACAATCGCTCCACGATATCCATGTGCTACAGCCGCCTAGAGCGCTGCGATGGCTTCTTAAACTGCCTGAATAGTCGCGATGAGCAGCAGTGCAGTATGCTGGTCACAGATGTCACTCATCACATGGTAGGTGGATCGAACTCTCCTCCAGCCCTACTCCTTTCTAATCCGCTCTAATCTTCTTCAGTCACACGCGGCCTCTGCTTCTGAGGGGTATCTCTATCACAATCATCGCGGCGATTGGCACCCGGTGTGCAACAATGGCGAAAAGTGGGCAGACGCTGCCTGCGAGCAGGATGGAAAGGTGGAAGGAGCTGTGCCCGAGCTCACCTTTAAGCCGCTGATCTTACCGGGGCCCTTTATTGAGCCATCGCTGCATGCGGGAATCCACTTTGCACAGGCCTGTCATGGTCGCAACAACGCAGATTCCCTAGTGGATCATGTGGCCTATGTCCGGTGTCCTCCGACGCAATGTGGATTGCCCAAGAATACGACCAAAATGGAGCACTCGAAGCGCGTGAAGAGAGCTGTGGCGGAAGCGAAGGAAACCGTCGGCGAAGGACGCATTGTTGGAGGCGGCTACACGAGTGCCCTTCAGTGGCCCTTTGTGGTGGCCATCTATCGGGACGGGAAGTTCCACTGCGGTGGCACCATCTACTCGGATCGTTGGGTGAGTTCAGCAAAGGATTCTTCTTCTCGATGTGGTCTAAATCTCTATTTTACAGATCATCAGTGCCGCCCACTGTGTCATCAATTATGCGAAATACTACTACGAGGTGCGTGCTGGACTCCTGCGTCGTTCCAGCTACTCTCCTGCCACCCAGATCCAGCCAGTGTCCCATGTTGTCGTCCACCAGGCCTACGAAAGGCGGAGCATGCGAAACGATCTGTCATTGCTGCGACTTGCCAATCCGTTGCACTTCAATCGCTGGGTGAAGCCCATCTGTCTGCCCGACCAGGGAAGGACAACCTTCGGCGACGATTGGATATGGGGTCCCGAGGAGCACACCCTCTGCACGGTGGTGGGATGGGGAGCCATCAGGGAGAAGGGTCCAAGCAGTAAGTTGCGACGAACGCTGACCTTAAGTATATTCTAAAGTGTGAATCTTTGGTAGGCGATCCCCTGCGACAAGTGACGGTGCCCATACGCAAGGGCTGCACAGATCCAGAGGATAGGGCCTCGGAGGACATTTGTGCTGGCGATCCGGACGGTGGACGCGATGCCTGCCAGGGCGACTCAGGCGGTCCACTCTTCTGCCGCAGCGTCACCCAGCCGGAGCAGTTCTATCTCGCAGGAGTTGTGAGCCATGGCAATGGCTGTGCGCGTCCCCAGGAGTTTGGCGTCTACACGAGGGTGGCCCTCTACTTGGACTGGCTGGAGCTGGCGGTGACTCCCCGCCTGCTGCCCGCACGCCAACCGCTGCAGCTCTGTCCGGGATTCATCTGCGTGTGGGGTGGCAAGCGGTGCATAGCCAAGCGACAGCGCTGCGATCGCAATGTCGACTGTCTGGGCGGTGAGGATGAGGTGGGTTGTGTCTACAACTTTATCCCCGATATGGTGGGAGGCACTCGGCAGAATGTAAGCACCACAACGGAGAGTGACTATCACCCGCTAAAGGATAGCCAACAGCGTCAGGAAATTGCATTAGAAGATGACCATTTGATGGCAGAACAAGACGAGGAGGAAGTGTCGCAAAGCACCACTTTCCAAAGTGAAAATGAAATTGATTCCACTCTGTCTGCTGATGTAACGTCCACCCCATCAGGGGATGTGTCAACAAGAAAGGATACCACTGGAGTGTCGACAGAAATCGACTCAACGACGACAGCAGCAACTACTGCACCTACGACAATAGAAACGACAACTATTGCATTCACAACAATTGCTCAAACTACAACGATACCCACCTCGACAGAGGATTTCAAGAAGCTCTCTGATTTGGTCACACAATTCCTAGAGGAGAGCACCACAATGATGACCACCCCCTTGTCTCTAGTCACAACAGATGCTCCTCCAACTACAATCACAGCGGAGGAGGCTAGGGAAACCACAACCACAAGCACAACCACAGAAGCCGCAACTACAATTAGCAGTAGTAGTACGCCCTCTACAACAACTACAAGGCTCACCACCACTACAAGGCCCACAACAAGCACAGTCTCGGCGCCGACTACAAGTGCTCCTCCACAGACAACGACCAACAAAATGGAGATTCCCAATAAATTTGTGTGCAAAAAGTAAGTAAAATCCAATTATTGGAGGATAAACCAATTAATTTGTATGCAATTATTTTCAGAATGGCTCAGATTGTGGAGCTGCAGATGCGCTGTGATCGGAAAGTCGACTGCGAGGATGGCACGGATGAGCTGGGGTGCAGCTGTCGGGACTACATGAAGGGCAGTCTGCGCGCACTCATATGCGATGGCAAGCCGGATTGCGAGGATCTAACGGATGAACAGGATTGCGGTAGGCTCCAAAAACCAATTCCCATTCGGTTCCGTCTAAGATTTTCTTTCAATCCCAACAGTGGGCTGTAAAACAAATGAGTTCCGCTGCCCATTATCCAAGACCTGCCTGCCAATGTCGAAGCGCTGCGACAAGAAAGCGGACTGCCAGTTCAAGGAGGATGAAAAGGATTGCTGTAAGTGAGATAACAGAATATTAGTTGTGAAGAAGCTCATGTATCCCCCCCAACAGTTGCCCTGACGAATGGCCATGATGTACACTTTGATGTGCATCAGCAGCCCAAGTTTAGTAGCGCTGGAATCTTCTCCAAAAACGCCCATGGCGTGTGGCGTGTAGTGTGCGCCCATGAGACGGGCTACCATGAGCACCAGGCCAATACGGCGGATGCTGTTTGCGCCCTGCTGGGCTTCAAGGGAGCCCACTACTTCAACAGCTCGGAGATTGTGAGCCAGCGGGATGTGCATCCCATTACGCCAGAGCTACCGGGCAAGACGCAGCTGGTTGTGGAGCTCCGCTCAATGGACAATGACAACGACCAGCTCTCGGAAAACGAGGAGGCAATGCCTGAGCAGGGCCTGCTTTCGCCGTCGAGACCGGAGAAGGACCGCCTGCTGCCCAGCACGTGTCTGGGTATCTATGTGGAGTGCAATCCCCTTTCCAACCAGACAACGCCCCTGAAGACGCTGAGTGCGGGACAGGCGGTCAAGCAGAAGCCTGCGGAGCAGATGCCCATCCTACTGCCCACCATCGAGACGCACAACCGACCCAATGTCCACTTTAAGCCGCAAGTGCCGACCACAATGATAGTCAACAAGAAGGACGAAGTGCTCGACCGTTTGGATAACCTAATCAAGAGCAAGAAGAACAAGACGCTGCTGGTGAACGAGCAGCTGCACGAAGCCATCGAGGAGCTGCACTGGCCCTGGCTGGCCGATGTCTATGCCAATGGGGAGCTCTGGTGCCTTGGCGTGCTTATCGACAAGCACTGGCTGCTGGTCCACGAGAGCTGCCTCTCGGGAATAAGGTAAGTAAACACTTCTATTGAATGCATTTATATTATATTTGTGAATCCCTTTTAGCTTCGAGACGCACTACATTAGCGCACTGCTGGGCGGTGGCAAAACGAAGCGTTCCCTCCACAGAAGCAATCACGAGCAAATCCGGCGCGTGGACTGCTCTGAGGCAGTGCCCAAGTCCAATGTGCTGCTGTTTCATTTGGAGAAACCCGCACGCTTTACCAAACATGTGCTGCCCACCTTTCTGCCCGACAGGTGAGTGGCTCAACAGCCATCTAGGGAGTTATCCTAATCGCTGTTTTCATTGCAGCTCTCACCATAATGACAGTGCTCTGCGGGATTGTATCAGTGTCCTGCACGACGAGATCACGGGACGAATTAAAACGGTTGCCATCACACAGATCAGGAATGACCCAAAGTGCCCGTCGTGCTATAAGCTGCAGGAGAAGCAGCCGCCAGTGAACCTAATGCGTTTGCTGAACGTCAGTGCCGAGGATATGGCCTCCATTTCGGAGGAGGTGGAGCTGATGAACGGTGCGGCCGCAACAGAACTCCCAGCCATCACAAAGTTCACCAGTTGCCATCAGTTTGGCCTGAAGAACCTCAGTGACACGCACCACAATCCCATCGACCAGGGAGTGCTTGTCTGTCGCGACCCACACACGGGCTGGTTCCCCACGGCTCTGTTTAACTACAACAACTCCGATTGCCAGAGCTTCAAACATCCATTCAGCATTGGGACACTGGAGCGGGCCTACAAATCCCTGCAAGACAGCATAGGTGGGCTATTTGCGGACCTAATTACTAGTTACGGACCGGACCCAATAAACTTTAATCCTCTACCCCAACAGATGAGCCCAACTGCAAAAATCCACAATCACCGCCAGAGTGCAGCACCCATCGATGCCCGCTGGGCGTTTGCCTGCCGCAGTCGGCGATTTGCAATGATAGATTCGATTGTCATGACGGAAGCGATGAGGAGGAGGCAAAATGTCGACAGCTGAAGCACAGATGCGCCCCGGGCGAGATGAAGTGCCGCTCCAGTTTCAAATGTTTGCCAAAGAACAAGTTCTGTGATCATGTGCCTGACTGTGAGGACATGACAGATGAGCCGACGATTTGCAGCTGCTTTACTTATCTACAGTGAGCTCTAGCTAAACTAACCTCAGAATGGGCACTGCTATTTGTTTCCCTTTTCATCTGTAGAGCCACGGATCCCTCCAAGATATGCGATGGCAAGCGAAACTGCTGGGACAAGAGCGATGAGAGCTCTGTGCTGTGCAATTGCACTTCAGATCATTTCCAATGCAGTTCGTGAGTTAAACGATTAATTGTATTGTATTGGAAGCTCAGATTTAAGTGAATGCTATTCCCAGATCCCCTGAAGACTGTATTCCACGTGATTTCGTGTGTGACAAAGAGCCCGACTGCCCCAATGGCGAAGATGAGCGATACTGCTTCGGCATAGAGCATCCATTGCAGCAGCAAAAGAAGGACTTCTGGGCATATAGCCAGTTCAAGTAAATATCCAACGAAATCCAAGTCAATTCTATGTGCATCGGACTCTCTTTTTCAGCACAAAGGAGATAGCCCCACAGTATGGACAAGTGATTGAGCAAACCTATGGTATCTGGCACACTAAGTGCTTCCCGAAGAGCGCGCCGCCCAACATGGATGAAGTGCGGGAGATATGCAAGAAGCTGGGCTACAACCCGTACCGGCAGCCCAGCTATCGCCTGATCGATGACGAGGAGAACAAGGCCGTCCAGACGTATGAGCTGTTGGACCAGCGGGGACGCAGCTTCAGCAATGAATCGCTTGTGGGCAAATACCGCGACTCCACCAAGGCCCTGATTGTCAGTAAGTTCTCGCCACTGCAGCTGAACGAACGGCTCACGCTCTTCCTCAAGTCGAGCCGGCCCATTGCCGAGTTGGTCCGGTGGAATGCCACCGACTCGGATCGGTGCTACAGGCTGGAGATACGCTGTGCCTGAAGGGGCAGTCCCTAGACTCCCCCTTAGTGAAGTGCCTAAGGCTTCCCTAAACTCCCGCGATTATCCTTTGTGCGTTTTAGTAGCAAATAAATGCGAGAGAAATCATATAATTTATAACTTTGTTTTATTATTTTAATTTTGTATTAGTTCTTTTATCAGTTTGCGCTCGCATATGTTGTATATTTTTTACTTGATTTGATTTTGTTTTTGTTTGTTTTTAAGCTTGGGTTTCTTGGGAATTTTCGTAACGAATTTTGGTTGTTTTATAAATGTAAAAAATTCACTTTGTTGTTTAGACAAAATTCAAACAATTTGATTACTTAAAGCACTTAATTAAATGTTGGATTCCATTTAAATTCGTTAAAAAGGATGTAAGTTAAGATTAGTTTTTTTCGTTTGTTTCTTTTGTTTCTTGTTCTTTTATGTTTTATGAAAGAAGGTACTTGAGAATTATAAATATATGCACCTCTCGAGAGCAGAAAACTAGGGACTGTCCCCGTCCCTCAGGCGCATCGTTGGTAATTATATAATCATGCGTTATGCGTATAAATAGTTAGGGCTTAAAAAACTTGAACGAGCATTAAGGGGGGTGGGGGGATGGATGTATGGGGGAGTAACTGGGGAACTAGTTGTTAAATTTCTTCATAAGTCTTTGGCGCTGATTAGGATTAAGATTCATATACTCGTATGTCATACATATATGTGTGTGTGTGTGTGTGTGTGTATAGGATAAGAGATACGCGTACCCGTGTAGGAGGTAATTCAAGTGTATAATTCATTAGATACAATTAACATAAACATTAATTAGTTGGGACTTGGATTAGGCAAAAATACATAAACTTTCAAAGTTAGTTTCGGGCTAGTTTTTTTTTGGTTTCGCTTGTTTGTTTGTTTTTTGATTAAAGTTAATGTTCGATTTGTACAGTAAATAATCGTCTCCACCATTATAATTTGAAATTGAATCACAAATGTCATTAAAGTATTTAGAGGCATAGATAGTGCGCTTCTTAGGCTAGAGTTAATCTTTCCAAATTTTGGTTAGTATTTAGTGTGTGTGCGTGTGTGTGTGTGTGCATCCCGCGTGTATGTGTGAGTGCATTGAAAAGCGATGCAGGTGTAGAGATTGTTTGGGTGTTTGTTGGTTTTTTTAGGTAAATTTCAGAGAATAGTACTAGTAGGTAGAGTAGTCTACGGATTGGCTTCTAGGATTCCTGGGGGTTGTGTACAGTATAGTAGTATAGTATAGTATAGTATAGTATAGTATAGTATAGCACAGGCAAACAGTTCTCAAACACAACCTTTTGGCAATTTCTAAGTTTTAAAAGTACATATCGCCCCGCATCTAGAGTCCGAGCAGAGTTCTGAAGAAAGCGTAAGTTGGGGTACAAGTTTGGGTAGATGCCTCTCACTAAACTAATATTAAGCTAAATGTTGTCTCGTTTTTGGGGCGACTGGCGACTCTTCTTCTTCATCCTCTTCATCATATCGTTTACGTTGTCATGAAACACAGCAGTTTATAATATTTACATATCTAATCGTATCTACTAAATTACGTTTAGGATTTCGTTAACTTTTACTAACTACGAATCTCTCTGTTCTGTTTCCGTTTCTGTTTCCGTTTCCGTTTCTGTTGCTAAAATCTTAATGGAATAGTTGGTGCGTTTTTATGTACAAATTGTTGTTCTCGTTCTCTAGTGGTTCACGGTAGTATATGTATATGTACTTGTATAGTTTGTAGTATATATAGTATGCTAGATTAAAGCTTATGAAGAGTTAGTAGAGTTCACTGGATGAGTTTTCATGAGTTTTCACTGATACGAGTAGATTGGACCACAGTATGCTGATCATCTCTGTGTTTGTGTATCTCTATAATGTATCTCTCTATACGGTTTGATAACTATCGTTGTAAATTGTTGTGGAAATTCTTAGCGGCATTCCCCGCCCACAATTTTCGACTACAAGCTACTGTTGGATCCCCCAAAAGGTAATCTTGGATGTTTCTGCTAAAACGAAAACGAAAAAAAGGAAAAACTCAATATGCAAAAAATAGTCAATAAATAAATCATATATTTTACTAGAACTTTGCACACAGATGGTAGGGTATAGGGGTAGAGTAGACTGGGGCGCCTTGGGCATTAAACAAATCTCGATCTCTTGCACTAAAATAAATAAAGATTAAACATAAAGTAAGCTCTACAACTGGGCCTGCGTCAGACATTTAAGTATGCGTTCCACTCTTGGGCTTACGCTAATTAACTATAAGCATGGGCATAAAAAACTAAAACATTTTAGTTAACATACAAAATGGGGAAACTCCCAAAGAGTTTTTGTGCTTGCTGGGGGGAGGGGGGGTTGCACCCTGAACATTTGCTAAGTGTGGGGGTCGGGAGTGGGTGAGGGGCCTTTATTTTTCATTTAAAAATTAGTTTGAGTTTCATTTCCTTCTTTCGGTGTCCTCCTGCGGCTGATTGCCGCAAAGTCCAGCCATGTCCTTAGTTACTTTTACCCTCCCTGGGGTCGTCCGGCTGCCGCTGCTGCTGCTCCTCGGTCGGGGGCGTGTTCTCCTGGGTGCGCACCAGATGCGACGGCAGTTGCATGTTCAGCGGATCGTTGATCCTCCTCAGATTGTACTCCAGCTCCGCCGTCTTGCGCTTCAGCTGATTGTAGTGATCCACATCGAACTGGATCTTCTTGGCGTTCTTGTAGATGGCCAGCGAGTATTCGCGGTTTTTCACAGCCTCCATCATGTACTCCTAGGGGGAAAAGACATATGTAGTATCATGGCTCCCGTGGCTCCCATCCTCTGGGCCCCGCTTACCCTCTTGGTCACACAATAGTAGGCGTACATGGCCATTGTCGTGCCGTAGGTAACGAAATACGTGACCGGCTCCATGATATCCCAAGAGTACTCCCACCAGGTCAATCGGGCCAGGATGCCGAACTGCACGGACATCAGGCCGAGACCCATCCAGGTCATGAAGTTGGTGCGACGAGCGGCCTTTCTGCTCAGCTCCAGTTTTTTCTGCAAGTGGAGGGAGAACAATGGGAACACTCGCACGTGTGGCAGTCGCTCGCAGAATGGAATCGTACCTCTTCGAGGGGCTCCAGCTCGTAGCGTATGCTCTCCAGTTCCTTGGCCAGTTGATTGCTCTTCTCCAGCTGATATTCGCCGACGTTGAATGCCTCATAGAGCTGCCGACAGAGAGTTATGGCCACACATTAAAAGCCGCACTTAATGGGGATTTGTGTGTGTATCTTACCTGAGCAATAACCTTACGCACGTCGCCCACCTTGTCCATGGACTCCACTGTGATCTTGTCGCGCTTCGGTGGATTCACTTCCATAGTCCGATTGTTGATTTGTATGCTGTAGTACATTAGGGGGATGGATTAGCAGGGGCACTCGTGAGAGCAGAGCAAGCTACTTCACCTAAATGTATCGTCCAGGAGGCTGTCGATCGTGCAGGACGAGGCGATGCGCACTCCGTTCTTGTTGATCACCGCCGCCCGGTCAATGCCCCGGTCCTCCTGCCTCAGCATCGACAGTAGATCCCCCACGTTGTGCGTGATCGGTTTCAGGGCGAACTGACATAATTCGTTGCGACTTGGCAGTCGAACGGTCATGTGCGGCATACCGTTCACGTACTCCACGAAGATGTCATCTGAAACGAGAGAGGGGGATTGCTGGATTATCTGCTGTTGGTCTTGGCGTACAGCCGGCTCATACTCCCTCCCTTCTTAGCGGTTTCTGTAATGTGGAGCACAGTTGTCGGCTTTGGTTTTAATTAATCAAAAGCCACTCAAGGTTATTTGCTCATAGAGCGGGCTGCCGTTGCTGCCTCTGCTGCCGCTGCTGCAAGTCGAATGCAGTTAGGCGCTCGCATTGTCCGCCGAGGCATGACGACGGCTAAGAGTGCAATATACCTCGGGGATCTATAGACAGGCTGCAACGGCAACACCAGTTATTGTCTACCGTATGATCTAGATGACACACACAATAAGCGTACTGCCAGATGACAAACAATTCAATTAGCAGGGCCCCCCCCCTGCTACCCGCTACCCGCTCCCTGAGTCGGAGGCAGAGGCAGAGGCACAGCTTCATTTCGGAGTGAAAAGTTTTCACTTTGTCGCATGTGGGATTTATGCAGCCATGAAGTAGCACAAAACATACGAGTATATCCATCTATCTGTATCGCTGCCACTCATGCAAGCAGCCAGCAGCCAGCAGCCAAGATGCAACCACCACACGCCAATCTGCTGGATGTGGCTCCTCTTCTAATGAAGATTCGGCGGGAGGGTGCCAGTGCCTGGGTCTGGGTCTGTTCAACCCATTAGCAATTGCAGTCGGCGCCAAATGTGGGTAACTAGTGTGTTAGCCATCGCCATCGCTATCTCAATGGTTTTGCTGGTAGTGGTTATGGCCATGGCTCTGCGGCTCTGTGCCGCTCGCTTCTTCTATGATGATTATTTTCATGGACTTTGATTTTTTGGGATTTTAAACATTTTATGTTTTCTTTTTCTGCCTTCTGCCTTGTGCCTTCTGTTTGGCCGCTTCTGCCGTTGGCCGCTTCTTCTTTTATTGATAGTTTGAGATTTTTGTTATAATTTTCAGTTAACTTTCAGATTTTCGCGCTGGCAGACGTCTGCTCTCCGTCTCCGATCGCTCGCTTCGGGCTCTACGGTGTGTGGTCTCCGGCGTGTTTTCTTTTCTTTGTGTGTACGTGGCAGCAACCAGCACAGCCACACCGCACGAAAGCCCAATCAGAACAATCACAACAATCACAGCTGACCGTGCCACAGAGACTTTTTTGTATTTGATTAACTTGTGGCACAGTACAGTCGCTGACATAACCGACGGCAGGAGAACATCCCCAGCCCGCGTTGCAAAATTCAATTCAACTCTACTCTCTGTGTGGCATGCCCCCAGAAAACACACACACACACACACATCCAACGTACAGCAGAACGGAGCAGATAACATCGCTGGAAAAGTTTAATTTACAAACTATGACATGCCACAGAGCCGCACACAGATACAGATACACACACACACACACACACACACACATACACGGGGAAAGGAAGAAAAACTTCTCTGTGGGTCTGTCACTGATTTTCCTGTGGGGTTTTTCGGTTGTGTTCCCGTACCGCACCTCCGTGCCACCGTGCCTCAGCACCGTCGTACCTCTGCCACAGACGACGTGCCAACACTGATAATACCCTGTCCTGTCAGGCAGCAGTCCGGGCACATCCTTTGATAGGGCGCCGCAACAACAACAACAACTTTGCCTCATCAAAACTTAATAGGCAGTTTCCGCATCCCTGCCAAAACAGGGCTAACAAGTGTCAAGCATACTCGTACGAGTACGTTCCTGATGGAATTCCCCCCCATGGCCCCCACCCCCTGCTGCTTCTGCTGCATGTGTGGCTGAAACACGTGGCTGCCACTCAAAATGAGGGCAGAATGTGGCACGGGAGGGCAGGGCCGGGCAGGGGAGGTGAAGTGTGGCCCTGCGACCGCTTCCGCCTGTTGGCAGCGTCGGCGGAAATGCAAGCGGCAATCAGCCCACAGCCCACAATATTATAACGAGAAAACTCCTTTTTAAGGGGCTCCTTTGGTACCCTTTCGGTGGGCTCTGCCGATCGTGTGTGGGTCTTTGGCAATGCAGGAAAATGGCAAGAACTTGCCGACTCTTTTGGGAAGATTAATCCTTCATTCAAACAGAGATCTATATGGAGTAAATCCTTCAGTTTTCGCCGCTCAATACTCACTGGAGTCGTTATATCACAAAAATCGTTTAAAAGCAGGGCACAAATATCAATCTTTTTAAGGAAGAAGTTCCTGAACAAAAAATCCCCTTTGATTCTTGGAGAAATTCGTGCAAACCCCCACAAGATGTAAACAAATAAAAAGGAAGCAAAGCCTGTTTATATTTCTCATTGAGCCAAAAGGAGTGAACAGAAAGCATCTGCAAGGGCATTCAGTGCTGGAGTCTCAGCCACAGGACTTTCTCTGCCATTTCTCCTTGTTATTGTGTGTGTGTGTGTGTTGGCCATAGCCCTTGCAATTAACTCTTATTTAAATTTAGTAGCACACTCCTTTATTTAATTGCAACAAAGGAGTCGGGAGTCAGGAGTAACTTGTAAAAGGAGTTCTGGAGTTAGGGGCTATTCGTGGAAGGATTATGGAGTTAGGGGCTATTCGTAGAAGGAGTCAGAAGTTAGGGGCTACTCGCAGAAGGAGACAGAAGTCAGGGGCTATTCGTAGAAGAGTTCTGGAGTTAGGGGCTAACCGCAGAAGGAGTCAGAAGTAACTTGTAGATGGAGTAAGGAGTCAGGAGCTATTCGTAGAACGATTCAGAAGTCAGGGGCTACTCGCAGAAGGAGTCAGAAGGCAGGGGCTATTCGTAGAAGAGTTCTGGAGTTAGGGGCTATTCGCACAAGCTGCCAGAAGTCAGGGGCTACTCGCAGAAGGAGAAGGAGTTAGAAGGAGTTAGGAGTCAGGAGCTATTCGTAGAACGATTAATAAGTTAGGGGCTGCTCGCAGAAGGATTCAGGGGTCAGGAGCTACTCGCAGAAGGAGTCAGAAGTCAGGGGCTATTCGCAGAAAGAAGCCAGAAGTCAGGGTGGGGCTAAAAGTTGCATGGAATCAGAAGTTGCAGGGAATTCCGAGCCAGAGCGAAGGTGGCACCCAGGGCCACCCTTTCTAGGAACAGAAATAGCAACAGGAATAGCAATGATTATGCCAGCACTTAAGTTTCATTTTCTCCGATAAGGTGGCGCTTCCGGCCGCCCCTCCCCTCCCCTCCCCTCCACTCCCCTCCGTTCCTGTTGAGTTTGCAATCTCGGAAAAAGCCCCCGACAAATGTGTGCCTGACTTTTGCTTCTTTCCACGTGTGTGTGTGTGTGTGTGTGTGTGATTACATGAGCAGGAGCTGTCTGCTCCATCCTCCCGCTTCTGCCTCCGTTTTTTGCCACACATGCAAAAATTGTCCTTTGTGGAGTATTAAAAATGCCAGGAATTGTGGCCGCCTCCGTGTTTGCATATTTTTTTGTGATTTAATTTTTGTCGGTACCACATTTTCAGCAAGATTCGCGTGCCACTGCCACAGGATCTGTCTCTCTCGCTCTCTCTCTCTGCCCCTTCGAGTGTGTGCGAGCGTGTGCGACTGTGTGTGTGTGTGTGTGTGTGTGGCCATGCCGCGTGCCTCTGCATTTAAATCAAATTATAAAGCCGCAGAGCAGTCGCTGAGCTGTTGGCCAGCCTTAAATGCATAATACAGTACGAACTACGAGGCACGAGGCAAGCCCCAAGCTGCGGCCAGAACAGGCATAAAACACAATAAAAAATAAACGAACAAACGCTTTAATTGAACGATAAAAACAAAGGGGAGCTCCAGCCGCCCGGACAGGACAGGCCGGAGCCAAGGCCATTTAGCGGGTAAGTCGCTGGGGTTTCGGGGATTAGAAGGACACGAAAGTGCGCCGCCCTGTACTTGATTGGCGGACACAGGCATTCCTGTGCTCCTCGTAGTCCTGTTCCTCGGGTGCTACCTACCATGCTGTGCTGCAGTCTGGCTGTCGAGGGCAGGACTCCCGCTCGTGTTCGAATTATTTACGAGCTGCTGCACGGCCAAGATTGCCACTGCTGCCGTCCCGGGCATCCCAGCGCCAGCGCCAGCGCCAGGGCCCTGGCCCCCGCCACCTGTCACCTCCATCATCGACAAATTGGAGTCTGTTTCCGCAGAGGAGGCTGCTCGGGGGGGCGTGGGAGCTGCCTGGGTCGCTGTTAGGCGTTCGACTAGCGCCTGCTTCCTGCCCGTTGCACTCAGTCCGAGGGCTCGCAGGCGTGTCCTCAGCTCGGGCAAAGTGAGTCGCGTGATATCTGCACCCATCCCCCCCCCCATGATAATGATAGGCGTGGCAGAGCAGGGCGGGGCGCAAATAGAGGCGTGCCGACAAAAAAAAAAGGTGATGGAGAAAAAAAGAAGAAATTAAAAAGGGAAAATTTCCATCAAAAGGTGCGCTGAATCCCCCCCACCCCTCCCCCGTTCAGGGGGGGGCAAACAAAAAGATGAGAAAGCGCAGTAAAAATGGTGGCACGTGCAGTTAACGCCACAAAAGAGTGCACATGAAAAGCAGAGTCGGAAAATGTGTTTAACAAAATGTACACAAGGAAAAAGCATGAAAAATGTTGACGCCCAGGCCCACGCTCCAAGGGGCCGGAAGAGGCGCCTCCGGACCCGTGACATCTGTTTTATTCTTCTCTTTTTCTTATCGGGAAAACCGGGAAATGACACGCACACACACAAAAGAGGGGGGGTGGGGCGGTAAGGAGGCTGCGTGGGCGAGGGCCATCAAACGAAATGCAAGGACATTAAATTTAATGGCTCTGTGAGGCTTCAGCCTTAAAATTAACACAATGACAGTCCCGATAGCCATCATGCAGGAGGCATGACAACAGATCAGATCCGACCAAAACGAATGACGGATGGCATGAGGATTTATGATGGAAAAATAAAGAAAAGAAGGCAGGAAAAACTGTGGCATTCCTTCCCTGATTTGTTCATAAATGCCTGAACCCCGCCACCCCTCCACCCCTCTGCCCCCTGCTAAACTAAGGATAAAAGTTCTCCAGGCTGCCGCTTCGCATTATTTCAATTCATTTATTCCTGTTTAATGAATTTTCCATCCAAAAGTTCCGCCCCCCCCCGCCCCCACACAAATCGGATGCCAGGCGACTTTAAGCTCATAAAATATTTATGAAATTGCCGAAACAGGAGACACAAAAATCTTGTAAAATATCCCTGTTTTATGTGGCCCTTTATTTGTGGTTTATTTTTCGGTTTACTGTCGGGTTTATTTATTGGCATTTGGCCAATGGGCATCATATAATCACAGAAACAGAAACACAGACACAGATTTCCCCAAAGCCTGCTCCAAAATCGATTGAACCCCCAGGTAACAGAAGGCCCCCCGCCCCGCCCCCTGCCCCCCGCTGGCGCTCTTTCAATGCAGATTTTCCGACAATTAAATCCGCATCATATTTTCCAACAATTAAATTCGGCATCATTTAGGGGGGGTGGGGGAGGGGGAGGAAGATAGACACGGATACTGTTGCCATGAAAGCTGCGGCTGCGGCTGCTGCCACGCCGGGTATCCACTTAATTAATGGAAAAAGGCCGCCGCCTGCCCCGCCCTCAATTGCAGGCCGCTTTTCGCTGATTCTCGAAACTCAAACAAGCGTGAGGCAAGCGGGGAGGCAGGCTTTGTGGCAGCCACAATCGCACCGCACCGCACCGCACCGCAGCGCTAACCTCTTTTGTGTTTTTGCATTGTGCTTAGGCCTTTTAATATTTCAACGGAACGCCGTTTGCTTTATATTTTATTCCACGCCGTGTTCTCCGGCTCTCACCTTGAGCCCCATTCTATTCTGTGGCTCTGCGGCTTGGGGCACGGCACCCTCTCCATCTCCATCTGCATCTCTTGCATCTCTCCCGCATATGTTCTTCATTTTCCGCCGCATAAGCCGAAGGCAGCCTCAACTGCAGAGTAATCCCCGAACTGTGGGCCAAGACAAACAGCAAGTACCCCCTGCCCCCCTGGCCCTGCCCCCTGCCCCACCTTGCAAAACAATAATGGAGGGGGATGGGGATGGGCTGGATGGATGGCAACTTCAAATGCAGAGCCAGGGCCCCGTCGAGTGGCCTGCCGCACAAAAGTAGGCAACGAATTTTCGCTCTTCTGTTTGCCAGCTCTTCCGCGAAGTGGAAACCTTCAAACGCTGCAATCCCGTAGAGTATTCCCCAGGACAGTCCCTTCTAAACTTGGCAGCAATTGGGAATCGAAAAGGGGAATCGCTGTGGCCAGAAGGGCCCGAAAAACCTAGCGATTCGTGAGAAAATTGCATTAAAATATTCGTTAATCGTCCTTCCTACACACCTTTGGCCTCCGATTATTCTTTGGCTCCAAGAAGGTCAACAGACCCCCAGGGTTTATCGAGAGATAAATCGAATATTCGAATAAAACATTTCTCAAGGGACAAAACCCACAGTTTTTTTGCCATAAACCGCATAATAATTATTCGTTTCTGATTCCATTCCATCCATAACTTGTGTCTACCCATCGAGGGTGCAGCCAGGGTACACGAAATCCATCGAGTGCCATCGGGAAGCCATCTCTAATGCAATTTGTGCCGTCGAGTGCACACACAGACACACACACACAGACACACACAGAGACACACAGATACACACTTGTGTGGCGAATATTTATGGCCAAAGAAAGAAATCTGTTTTTAGCATTGCATTAAAAATTGAAGCAATTGAAGCGAAGAGTGCAGGCCTAAACGAGGTCATGGCCTGGGCCCAAAGGATGTGCCGTTATTTATGTACTTGGAAGGGAAATGTGATTTCGGAGGTAATGCATATCTTATGTCCCGGTTTTTGTTACCCATCAAAATCTCGGAGATGGCCCATCATTTAGTGGCCTGTGGAAACAGTATTCTCTTTATAAAGTCCTGCCTTTGATGTGCGGCTTCCCTTTTTAGGCACCCACTGAACCACTGAACCTTGAGGGATCCCATCTCTGCCTCCCCCTCTCTCACCCTCGTCCGCTCACCTTGGACTCTCGACGCACAGGGCGGAAATTGTGTGTTTCCCTGGGCGCCTGTGTGCGCCATGTGTAATCCTCTGGCCCTTTGGGAAAACAAGAGGAAAGCCTCGCATGCCTGGGTAAACTCTTTAAGCACTTCACATGGGCGCCAACGAGGACATTGAGGCTGTCGAGTGGGAGACGACACAACAACGTGACGTGTCTGTCTGCGGGCAGGCTTGCCACTTGCCACTTGCCCCTCGCCCTCGTCGCTGCCTCTGCCTCTGAGGGCACCCAGAAGTTAAATTAATTGCACAAACTTTTTGCAAATTAAATGTCAAGCCAAACACTACTTTATCCGTTGCAGCACTGAAGGAGAGCGAACAGAGCCCCAGGAAGGAGCCCGGACAGGACTAAATATTTGAGCTTGATTTTTATTTGGCTACGAGTCCGTCCCGGCACATTTTGCACGTCAAAATAGGCTCCGGACAGAGTCACAGCCTCTGCTATGGCGGCACGATGGGCAACGGATATTTTCGAACGTCACAAACATCAACATCGTCGTCCCGCCAGCGGGATAAGCGGTAAGTGGAAGGACAACTCCCCCCTCCCCACCCCCCTGAATTGTGGGTCAAGTCTCTGGAGAGAGAGACAGGGAGTTGTGGCTAATAAAGGGCGGTCAAGGGGGGGCTGCGGAAAGCCATAAAAGTTGCAAGCACATGAGGCTGCCGCTGCCAGCATCTGTCGCCTTAATCAGAACATCGATAGTTGTGGCATGTGGCATGTGGCATGGGGCATGTGGCATGTGGTTGGGTTTACTTTATGACTTTGACAAATAGTCGACCGAAAAACCAAAGTATTTTCTTGTAAATTTCTTGTGCCACTTAATGAACTGTGAGGAATGTCCCCCTCGCCCAGCCCCTCCTGCCTCCCAGCCAGAATAAATCCTTTCAACAGGCCACTTTCCAAGGACTTGAGAGCAGCGCCAACTTTTTCAATTGTGTTCACAGTCGCAGTGGCAGTGGCAGTGGCAGGCAGAAGCCTCTTTGTGGCACGTGTGAAAGTAGGGAATGCAAGAGAAAACTTTCGAGGGCCAAAAGGAAATGTTAATTCCTTGGGATTTGCTGCAAACACAATTACGCGAGCGCCAGGACGGACGGGAGGGACGGGTCAACTGGTTGACCTTTGAATACCCAAGTAGGGGCTCAAAATCGAATTGATTTGCCAAGTTAATTGCCAGCAAAAGAGAACTGAAAGCAGAGAGCTGAGAGCAGAGAGAGAGGCAGAGAACTGAAGGCCAAAGCAGAAGGGATTTGGTGTCTGGCAATTAATTAAACGCCAAAGCCAGCCGGAAGGGGTGGCAATTAAAAATGGCCATCGCCGCGTTGCCTACATGAGACGGATAAATGGTGGCATAGATGTCCAGGGCCGGGTCCAGGGCCAGGTCCAGGACGCGGGCTGCAGCTCGAATTCCAATGCTCCTCCATCGAGGGCGGCCGCAAACGTTTTCCAATTAATATTGAGAGGCGGCGCATTCCCCATGCGAGGCATTTTTCAATTAAGTTTTCCAGCATGCGCTTCTAGAATTCACTCCCTAATTAGTTGGTCCTTAGATGGTTGTGGCAGCTATGCGTAGACTTGCAGCACACCTCGTTTCGGGGGGGGGGGCGCAGACACACACACAAGAGTATCCCTGTCACTGAAGCCCCTGCCCCTGCCCCTGTTCCTGTTCCCAAAAATTGAATTGTTCTCTGGCTGTAAATTTTCTTGTGCCGCTTTTGCTACGACAGGGACGAGGCAGAGAGGCAGGGAATATACGGCTTCATTTGCATATAGAGTGTGTGTGGGGGGTGGAGATATTGACAGCCCGTTAGCAAGTCGAGCCAGAGGGAGGGGGGGAGGAGGAGGAAAATTATACATAAAGATGTTCCACGAGATACAACAGCGATTCGATGACAATTTTTTCGGCCACTGGGCGGCACAAACACAAACACCAATCGATTTATGCATAACATACACAAAGAGGGGCACAGAGGGGCACAGGGGGGGACACCCGTCCACCACTCTCCGTTCTTCATGGCCGGCGATGATGATGGTGGATTGTCGATGGTGATGGCATTTGGTCACGTATCAAACGTTGTAGCTGTGAATTTTTATTGAATGTCTACACACACAGACACACACGAGAAAAAGATGTCTAAGGGCCTGGCCATGGGGCGGGGGGATGACTGATTCATGTCTATAGGTGTGTGGGTGTAGTGGTAGTGGTATGCATGTAACACGTAAGGCTTGTTGTACTTCTCTCTCTCTTTCGCCTCGTTTTAGCCGCTTTTCGCCTCGTAACTCACCTGCAAATGGAGTACAAAAAGAAAAGAGAGATCAAAACGAGGAAATAGATCGTTAGCAAAATGTTTTTACGACACATAAAGGGCTTAATTCTGGGCTTAATTCGAATTGCATTGCATACTTTTGTGCTGCGGGCGAAATTTGATGCCACTGCAGAGAGTGCCGTCGAGCGGCATTGCATACTTTCGGGCTGCAAACTTTTAACGAACATTTCGATGTTCATTAAAAAAGTTTGAAGCCCATTCGGGCCATGCCCATGCCCCAATAAAAAACCCCCAAAAATATATATATAAAGCCAACAACAGGAGCTGCCAAGTACCAGGGATAATCGACAGCCGACAACTTTTGTGCATATATTTCGGAATTTAATTCCAAGGAATACAAAAAAAATCCCGAAGAGCCAGAGCTCTGGAGAACTGGAGAGCGAGAAAGGACCGGCAACAATTTACCAATTAGAATGTGCCACAACTTTTGTGGCACACAAAAATAAGTACAAAATAATTGCATTTCTCTTTCGCTTCGCTGCCATTTGCTGCCATCCTTCCGCTGCGGTTTATGACGACTGCACGAGCATAATAAATATTTCACACTAAATTGCACAATGAGTGTTAAAAGAGAGGCTAAAGAAGGAAACGCGAAACGAGAGACAGGCCCCCGGGCCCCCGGGCCCCAGGACCCGGATCGGGGCTCAAATGAAGCGAAACGAGAACCGAATGAGGGGCAACAAATTGTCGGCAAATGTGTGTCTGTGTGTGTGTGTGTCTGCGAATGACAGCAAAAGCGGGGGGGGCAAAATAAAGCAGAACCTGAGACAATTTCCGCAAAACGAGCGAACGAGCGAACGAGCGACAGCCGCCTGAAAGTAGGCAACACAAAATTGCCAGCCAGCCAGCCTATGGGAGGAGGGGCGGGTGAGGCGGCATGGCGTAACGAGCGAGAATATCGCTTGAGACCCGGCTACTCCTCAACAACTCATTGTCTACCCGTACCTGGCTGGCTGGGGCTTTCTTCTCTCAGGCTTTCACTGGGAGGATGCCAATGTCTGTCCGGCGAGGCGGATAATATTCTGGGTTGTCTCGATGTCAAGTCTGTTGCTGTTGTTGCCCCCACAGGCTCTCCCCCTCCCCCTCCGCTCTCTGATAACCTGTCTGATTATCTTCCAAGTCAGATTTTCGTAATGCACAAACTGACAGACAGACCCCAGCCCTGGGCCCAAGGCAATTTGCAAGAGTAGTACCCACAACCCGCCCCCCTCCACCCCCTTCCCGCGGGCACACATGCATCCATTCATCCGCCTGTCTATCCATCGACTGACTGACGTTTAAGTAAACACACGGTTGCAACTATTTGCATTTGCATTTATTTGGGGAAGCAGCGACGCCCCAACCACCCCCTACCACCGTATGCGATCCATTAACCACCCCCACCCCCCCACACACACACACGTACTCCATCGAATTGTTTGTATTTACCGAGTACGCATACAGGAAAATACATCCGAGTATTTCCATATATTTTCATATCCTTGCGGCTAACAATATTTGGCCTGATCTCCGTCCTGGGGACTCTCTGGAGTACGCAATATTTTATTCGTAAAAATGGCTACGGACACGGACACGGATACGGCCAGTGTACAGTGCAGTACATAAATTTATGCATGCATTCTAGTTTATGTGTCAAAACAGCGTAAACAAGTTTGCAATTTCTTCTCTTGGCCCCTCTGGAAAAATGCAAAAAGCAAAAAACAACACAAAAACAATGCACTAAGTTTTCTTTAACAGAGA